>NC_056474.1:18688775-19030572 GCF_008729295.1 Plectropomus leopardus
TGTGTGTGTGTGTGTGTGTGTGTGTGTGTGTGTGTGTGTGTGTGTGTTAGAGAGAGTTAATCTGCAGGACAAAGGGGGCCCTGTCCCTCCCGCACGCGCACACACAAACACACACACACACACACACGCACACAGAATTAGGGCTAGGGGGCTCACAGCTGAGCAGCTTACTGACAATAGAAATTGGAGGTGTGTGTGCATGTGCATTTGTGTGTATGTGTGTGCACACCCTGCCTCCTGCCAACACACGTGTCAAACACAAAGCCATCCAACTGTCCATACAGCCCAGGGGAGCGAGAACGACAGCGAGGGAGGGGTAGATGGTCGGACGGATGGATGGAAGGGGAGATGGGGAGCGCAGAAGAGAGGAAGTAGGATGAACAGGGGTCTGAAATGTGCAGCCTCGGGGTGAAGGGTGAGGACAGTTAGAGGGGGACAGGGGAGGGGAGAAAGAAAAAAGAAACAGTAGTTGGTCGGATTACTGTGTACAGATGGCAGAGAGGACAGGAGCACAGCCGGTTTGAACGACGTAATAGTGAAAGAGGGATGATGAAGGACACATGGGCGGCTTTTATAATTAAATTTTCAGCTGTTGTTTTCACACGTGGACCCAAATACACCCAATCATTTATATTCCTGAATTTGTGAGGGCCTTAATTATCTACTCTCACCCTGGGCTGTTTTCTGGCCCAGCACAGTGATTTCTTTGAGTCTTGTCATCACCGTGAGGTTGCCAGGCACGCTGGAGACTCTAGGAACTCACTGCGCCCGGCCAAGAAATAGTCCCTCATATAACCTCTTGTAAAAACACAATATGTCCTACAGTTGATTTTTTGTATGGATTAAACAAGAGACTTAACATGTGAAGCGGTTTCCCCGTTTCCAGTCTTTGTCCTAAGCTTAACTAATCGTCACCTGGCTGTAATTTCATATTTAGCATACTTACACGAAAACCTTCAGTAAAAAAATTTTTAAAAAGTTAAAATTGTTGAACTATTCCTTTAAATCCAATTCTTTACCATAATCTAACATAATCTATTATCAATTAATATTCTGCAAAAGTGCTTTAATGCTTTTTAAACCTAATTTTAGGAAATTCTACACTGTTACGAAGAAGAGCCTGTACATTGTAGGTTGTCTGCATCATTCGACATCAGCACTTTTCATCCAAGCTTTTTTATCTTGTTAAGACAACTCCAGTGTTGCCTCTAGTTTTGGTTTTGGTCACTTTCCTTTTTTGCACATTTGCTACCCCTCTGATCTCCATATACACAATAATTTTAGCACCGTCAGAAGTAATATCCACCCACACAAACAGGGCTGAAAACGCATTTCACAAAACCATTTATGAACACTGCGCATGCCGATGTATGCAAGAAGCAGATAGTGTACTCTAGTTGGTTACAAAATTCTACGGAGGAAGAAAAACAATAGCAAAAGTTAAAACTACAGAGTATAAGGCAGCAGGAGAAAAAGACTGGGAGTTGCCACAAAGCAAAACGGCAACACATCAAACAGCATGCATCGATAGACAAAGCAATGACAATGGGAAAGCAGTACCCACACAAAAATGATGAATCACCATGGGCATGTAGGTTCACACGTCGTGACTGATAAGACCCTCAGAAAGTGAAAGCAAATGTCTCCATTTTAGGAGTTCAGTAACACAGGAGTAGTGTGGGCATTAAGTGCAAATGTAGCAATAATTTTGCAGTGTAAAAAAAAAAAAAAAAAAGATGTGGACATAGCCTTACAATCAAAGAAATGTAGTTTATTCTTGGTGGCTGCACCCAAGCTGTCATTGCAAATACACAAAACATATAAAGCATAATTTCTCAATTTAGATCATGAAATCTGAGCGTTTTCATCGACCGCGTAACTTTAAGAAAACTACTCTTTACCGTTTTTGTAGTTTCAAGCGTAATCCTAAACCCATGTTAACCTCAAACTAACCATAATTTAGGGGTCATTGAACTTGAATCTAATTTCACTTCCAATCTTTACTGTGAACCTTAATCCTCCTTTTAAGAGCCCCTTAAAGGAGCATTGTCCTCATATCAGAGGCTTGTCCTCATGTTTATCTCCCTGTAAGGACATTCATAAGATGTGTCAACACAAAAGACGAGCCTAGTGAAAACACACAACCACCCGACTCCTGTCCATCTCTCTCTCTCTCTCGCTCACACACACACACACACACACACACACACACACACACACACACATCGATACAGATGCTGGCCATCGGAATACAGCAGGTAGGCATTAACTCAGCCCGGCTGCACAATCAATGACGGTAAATGGAGGCAGCAGGAGGGACAGACGGTGATCTCCTGCTTTCATTTCCCCTCTCTCCCTCGCTCTCCATTAAAACACAACCTTTCCATGTCTTGTTTCATTACAGGAAAGCTCTCTAAGTGAGTCACAGTCTCGCTGTGTACAGCACACATGCAGCTTTGGCTCTCTTTTAAGCTCTTCAATTAGACTGTCACTGGGTGTCATGTCTGCCCCTCATTCTCTGTGAAATATACAGCTCTGTCTTTGTACAGGCCATGTCTTCAATCCTGCAGACACATCTGAAAACCTTTTTTGAAGTTTTCCATCTGCGCAAGCATCGCCAGGGTGTTTTATTATAGTTAAAGTTCAAGCTTTTATTCAGCTTTTGTGAGCCACTAAAGCCCAGCAGCTGGACTGTTCTGTATTTCACAAAATTTGAATTTTTTTTTGTTATTTAAAAGTCCTCGGAAGAGTGTCAGCAAGTCTCAAAAACATTTCCCATGACCATAAGAGGCACATGGCAGTCATATGTCAGCATTTCCTGTTTACATTAGATCAGCATTTTCAAAAATATCTCTTTCCAACACTGGCTTAGTGTGTGCCATGTTACAGTTTTATTTCAGTTGAATTTATGTCCCTCCTTCGCTCTTTTACAGTCGCCTGCCTGATGGCCTCTTTCTCACCGCCTCCTCTCCCTCCCTCCAGCCCTTCACCTCCCTCTGAGCTCCACATCTCCTCTATCTCTGCTCATCCATCCATCAATTCAGCACCACCCTCTGCACTCCTCTCCTCCCACAATTTCTCCCCCTGCCAATCCTCTTCCTCTCATCTCCCCTGAGTTCTCCCTCTCCGTGCCCTCCCTTCTCCGCCCCCTCCTCCTCCCTTTTTTTTCCCCACATCTGCTGGTCTGCGTCTGTCACTGCTGACCCCTCGTTGCCACGTGCCAAGTCCTCTTCTTGGTGTCCCACAGAGACCCTAAATCACTAACACACACATGAGCACACACACAGTCCAGCTTGTGATAGGTGGCTGTCTCCCACCCATAGAACGGAGCCCACGAATTCACCCTCCGATTGCAGACCTTCATTACACTGCTGTATCATTTGTCAATTAAATGTCTTATAAAGGCCAAATCCTTCAATTAAAACAGGGCCTGGACACCATGTACAGAGAATCTCAGCAGATTTAACACTGTCGCTCTGAAGCGCTGAATACATTACAGCTACAGACACATCAGCGCTGACATTGGCGTTTAATAGGTTCTACTGCTAAAACACAAGCTTAATGTCGCCACAGCTAATGAGAAAGTTTGTGCTGTTAAGCAAAAGAAATGGGTAACATACAGCTAAAATGTGACACAAGTATCACTGCTGAAAAGGTCTTTTTACAAAACTGGACTGTCTATGCAGTAGAAAGATGCAAGTACTTTTGACATAGGTGCTACATAACCAGAGAAAACAAAGAAAAAAGGCTGTGGCATTTGCTTTGCTCAAGAAGTAGAAAACTTACAACTACCAAGATGCACTGCACCGTATCTGACCAAGAAAAGCTCCCATTGGTGGTTGACTTAAGGGCTTGTGTCCACATAGTGTTTTTTTTTCTTTTTTCCTGAAAGATTGTGTCTTTTTTAAAATTGTTTTCAGGAAAGAGAAAGCATATGCTACCTCCTTTGCATCCCGCCGCTGCTGAAAAACAATATGACAGGCGGCTGGTAAAAAAAACCAATTTAGCATTACCCCTAAACAGTGCACTTAAATGTTTCTGAAAACATTTTAGTGCACTGTTGAGGGAAGAAAAGACAACACAGTAACAAAATCCTAGTTTATGTTTTATTAGTACTGCTTCATTTTACCGTTTGATCTTATTTTTTTGGGGGGGGGGGGCAAGAAACTGTTTGGTGCCCACTTCTTGTCCACAAACACTCCTATAATAGCTAAACAGTGCTCTAATATATGTTTCTGAAAACATTTTGGCTGAGAAATAGACAAAAGTTATAGAAGGGCTTCCCTTTCTTAACCTACTTACTTATACGCTCTTTGTGTCCATGGTGGTGGCATACAAAAATGAAGAAATATGAGCAGGGAAATCTGGACGCTGCCATTAACACATACTACCCACATTGTAAGGACACAAAGCTAGCTGAAAATCAGCAAAGTATCCCTTTAAGGACTCTGTGTCCGTATCAGTGGCAGTAAAGTAGTACTGGTAAATCTCTTTTTCTGGCCAACCTGAGGGGCAAGATGTTGGAAATGTCACTTAAGAGGAGCATTGTAAGTTTAGCTTGTGCTCAGGCTACAAAAATAACAACATTATATGGCAATATACAGCAGCTTAAAACCGGAGGATGGACAAAATGTGTCCACATCATCTTGCTTCTAGGACACACTGCTGTCTCTCAAGATATGCTGTTTTATAGACTTTATACTTTCTTTTTATTTGGCTTATGGCTTTCTAGACTACTTTTTCCTATAAGAGTGATTCTGTGTAAAATCAGCTTTCCTTTCATATCACTTCAAGGTCCAACAACTCTGAAGATGATACAGGAAATAGATCTTACAAACCACACATCCAGCTATGCCTCTTCAGACACATCTGCTGGTCTTTGTGTCTGCACCTCATTCATTAGATGTGTGCCTCAATCCCTTGTATACTATAATGACTGCCTATGAATATGGCCATTGTAAAATCTGTGTGGGAAAAGTCCTTTTTTAATAATGAAACAACCATTGTTTCAAAATCTGAGTCACAACTTTAGAACAAGGAACCAGGTCAGAGTCATGTGGACAGACAATCAGATAAAAGGAGACAAATAAAGATAAAGAAAAGTAGAGACAGAGACAGAGGTAATCACTGGAGACACAGATGTATTATCTCTACACACACACACACACACACACACACAAGCGTGAACATGCAGCTGGACAGCCATGGTAAGGGAAAGGCTGACAGGCTTTATATCTTTAACTGTCACTGACACAGCAGAAAAGATTCACTTTTATCTCTCAACAAACATCAATAAATATTGTCATGAAAGCTATGAACAAACTGTGACCACACAGATATGTAATTTCTGTACAGAAAAATGTGAGTTTATGTGTGTGAGTGTAAAAGCAACACCAGGCCACAATGATTCAAAGAATTCATTCATTCATTCATTCATCAGTCCATCTGAAAGCTATAATTGTTCATGGGTTCAGCTACTTTTTTAAAATGACGTCAAGCACTGAAATCTTGTTCACAATGAATCTTATCCAGTGTTCAGTCTACATGGACACGTCTTTAATGTGCATGTGTCTGTACAAAAGTGAAAGGTCAGCCAAATGCACAGACTACAGACTTGCCTGTCATCAATAAATCAGGCACTGATACGGAGCCATCAGGACATTATATATATAGAGAGACATACTGTATGTGGACTCCTGTCCTGTTCTTACACACACATTCAATTTCCTGACCGTCTTTTTCCTTTATCTTTCTGGTGTTGTGTATTCAGACACTGTGTCGCAGTACGTCATAAAGTCTGTTACAGCAACGTTTTAAGTTCCCATCAAACCCCAACTTCCATGTTTTCCATTTACCGCATGTCACGCTGTGCAAAAAGACCAGTTTACAAAATGTGACATTAGCCTTGTCACGCAGAGTGACATGCACTCTGTCGTGTTGTCATACTGTGTGATGACGGCACTGCCATTGTCTACAGAGGAGGTCCCCCCACCCAGCACCCCTGCAGTTTGATGTGTGTTGTTTTCATCTGTCGGTCTCGCTGAGTCAACTAAGTCATCTCACTAAGTCCTGCATGTTTGTGTATAACTCAGCCAAACAGGGGTGTACAATGTCACAATGAAAAACCAAGTGAATCTATAAGTCAAGGCCAGAACTGCAGTATCTCTAACCCTGTGACACTGAACAGCAGAAGCCTGCCAACTATTGCTGATGACCATGTGTGTGTCAAAAGGGAGATTTTTAGGTATATTTAAAAAAATGTTTAAAAAGTTTTCAATCATAGTAATAAAAATGTTTGTTCAACCAAGTCTAATCCCTCTGCTGTCATTCCTGTAAGGGCTATTCTGACTGATAATCTTAATTCTGTAATACCGTGATACCATGAAACAGCAACATGAGCCGGTTATCATACCATTAAAATCTCATACTGCTGCAACAGGAATAATGACTTTTTGATTATCTCTTCTATGTTTAAAGAAAATGTAGCTTAACAAGCATTGGTTGAAGTATATATTAACCAATGACCAAAAATAAGCACATAAAAACATTTGCATAATTTCACACTGCAGGTTGATTGTGATTAGCAGCCAGCAGAGGATGTTCAGAGCATGTATGTATATTATGTACAAACATATAATTTAGATGCAAAAAGTGAATGCAAAAGAAAAGGAGAAACATAGGAAACAAAATTAGTCCGTCCAAAACTTGTTAGTTTGGAAAAAGGCAAGAGTGTGTTTAGCAGGTCATTAAGTTACGCAAATACAAATTGTTCAGTAACTCGAGGGCTCTTTGCAACTACACGTGTGTCGGTATGCACACGTACACACACAGAATAGACCAGAGTGACAGCAGCCACACAGACAGACCTCGTATGACAGCAGGGCTCTGCAGAGCAGGTCAAGTGACACGTAGGAGATGACAGACGGGTTAGAGGAGAGTCAAGGAGTTCAGAGTGGAGCCGAGTGATATCGAGCAGCATTTTGGTCAACACAGCAGCACAGCAAGCAGTTTCTCAGCCCGCAGCAATTTAGCAGCTTATAACAGCTCCATTTCCTCCAGACAGACTGGGAGGGAGCACCAGGCTGCTACAGTAATCTACTTTACTCTGGGATTAGCAGCTCTCCGCAGGTGTCAGTCACTGTACGTCAGTATGTCCGGCTCTCTCCTGACCTCTCCCTCATTCTACGACCCACTCCCTTGTGTCTGTAAATTTGTCCAGCTCTTTCTTATTCTGCATTTGCATTCAGGTCTGTCTGCTTTTTATGTAATTCTGAACTGTCCGTTTATGTATATGATCATAAATGGTACTTTTTTTTTTTACCAGAATCCTAAAAGTTCATAGTTCCCCCAGGCCTTATTAATAAAGCTGTTTGGCATTAATTGTGGTAATATTCTTCTCACGTGGATGTGTTCAAGTTGAAAAAGGCAAATCAACAGGTGTGTACAGCAGCAGTGTGTGAACTTTATTTACACTTGCAAATAAGTGGTTTAGATAAGCAGGTTAAACTGAGGACTTACTAAGTTTAAAACCTGTCTGACTGCTGTTTTGACTCCTTTAACACTTTGCTGTAAACTGTCTAGCAGTATTCACTCTACAAAAAAAGGTGTAACAATTGATTTCTGATTTATGAGCTGTTTATTTAAACACCTTAATTGCACTTCGAGTCTCAGTGAACGAGCTGCAACAGTTTTGTGAGATGTTCCACAAAACAAGGATCAGGATAAAAAGTTAAAGGGACATAAAAATCAGTTTACTATTCACTCATTTGTGAATAATGTATAATGCTGTACAATGTTTTTTGTGGCTCCAGAGGAGCTTTCTGGCATCTAAGCGAAATACGAGATATCTCCGTTTGGGCTTGAAGACTACAAATGTTTTACAGTCAGCCTACGTTACAAACTGGAGCGAGAAGTTTCAAAGACAAAAGATGCTTCTGACTTGCATTATGGGAGATTTAGTACCCAGTGTTTTTGGAGCCTGACTGATACAAGGGACTAAAAGTCAGGATAAGGATTAAGTTTCTTTAATTTAGATTTTTTTTTTTTACGTCACACCACTTCAACCCACTTTACAGCAAAAACAGAATTTGGCAAAGTTGTTCACAACTTTGCCAAATTCTGAACTGCATGTTGGAGGGTCAAGTGGCTTCAGAAACATCTCCTCCCAAACCCTTCCAATGTCAAATTATGGGGGTCCAGAGTTTTCCAACATTCATTTATATGTGGTAACCCGCTAGGATATCAAAATTTGCCGCCAGATATATTTATTTCATATTTTAGGAGCTGGACCGTTCAGTAGGAATGTGTTGGAATATATACAGTATACAGTTCATTCGGTTATTCAAAGCAACACACTCTCTGAGCACAGCGCGTACTCTTGATACAGACAGAGCGGGAGAATGCCGGGCGCACTGACAGTGACACTTAACCATTCATTCATTCATTCATTCATTCATTCATTCATTCATTCATACAGAAATCAAATGCTCTATTGTTAGAACAACAGCGCTCTCATTTTTGTGTTGTCGATCGCTTTACCAACTTTCTTAAGAGGAGACCTCATACTCCATCTTTCAGTGCTGGGTCTAAAAGTTTGCTTTCACTCGCCTCTGCAGCAGCAGCTTGTCTAATTAGCCCGTCGATCTGATCACAAACTGAGCCACTGATCAATTCTCCATTCCACAACACAAAGAGAACAAAGAGAACTTATGAAGAACAATACGAATTAATGCAGACTTCTGCCTGAGCTGTGCTAATGGACCCCAAAAAACCTCAGAATTCACAGAGAAAAAAAAAGTTTCCTAATCCGGCACACTTTACACTCTCATAATCAGCTGTGTGGAGGGCCAACCCTTTCTCTTTTTTTTTTACCCCACCTTCCAGTGAGGCCGTTTTGATCAATCACTTCTGACTTCTGACATGTAACACATGGTTTGAAGTAGAGGTGTAACGATACATTAATCTGGATAAATGCAAACTGCAAAATGAAAACATCAATACACCTTGTCATCTTAAAGATTCAACATTATTTTGAAATTCCCATTGTACATCTATGTATCACTCCAAATCCAATCACAGCTCCTCTTCCTAAACATTCACTAACAAACACACAGTGCTAACAGCATAGCACCAGGTCTATAATGGCAAGCAGCCAAGAAAAAGTCTACAAGGATATGTACTGATATCAGCTTAAATTGACTGCAGGTTCTTGAATTGAATTTAATCAAGGCAAACTTTGTGATATCAACAACTATATCATCCAAAGAATTAATGCAAAACATGTATTGTGATGAACTTTGTCATTTACACAAATGGAAACACTTTTATTCTGGTGTAACCTAGCACACACTGCTGTGGAGGGAAACGTTTAATGTGCTCAGTATTATTCAGTATACATGACACGAACGGAAATGGATATAAAAATAAAATTGTTCAACACAGCATAACTGAACTATTCTTTTATATTGAATCTGAATAGGGACCACTAATCATATTATGTGTGCTTCTAACTCACTGTCTCCTACAGGCAAAAAAAAGTCAACGATTGCTCGATGTGAGCATCAGTAAACATTCACTTAAACGCCAAGTGATTCGTTTCAGTTTTGTGCTGGCAAGTCAATTGAAACCAGAACTCGCTGATATGACGAGAGCCGTTACAAACAAGACGACTGAGTAAAACTCAATGCAGCAACAGAGTGATCTTCATACATTGAGGCCGCTTATCAGCTCCAGAGAGGGGAAAGGTCAAACTGATGAATATCTGCCTCTGAAAACAAAAGATCTCAGCTCATTATACATCAACCCCACTGAAAACACCCTTATATGTCAGACGATCTAATGTTGCCATGACAACTACAGAAGTACTGGGGAGGCGCGTGCGTGCACACATATACACACTCGCACATACATGCAGACAGACAGGCGTCCAGGCGACAGATTTCAGTAGGCTGCAGACCTACACAGAGGACGTCTCCACTGTAAGAGTGAAGAGCCAAATATAGAAACAGAATAATGAGCTTCTTATCATCAGCTCCATCGTTTCCATATCTCCTCGCTTTCCTCATCGCTCCATCTCCCTGTCATTTTCCCTCGTTCCCTTTCCCATTGAATGAACCAAATATTTCCCTCAGGCCACTCTCCTGTATAAAAGAGATATATTACACCAGGAATTTTCGATTATGTGGCAGCAGCAAGCTTTTTTCCTTCCAAAAAAAAGAAAAAAAATATCTATAGGTACCGGCAGGATATTGGACAATTTCCGCACCTCAAGCACAGAATACTTCTGTGTGTCAAACGAGCATTTAACTAAAAATTAAATCAGTGTGGCTGGCAAACACGTAAAGTAGTTCATTAGAACTTAAACTTACTACATGTCAAACTATTTTTGTACTTTTGAAATGACTACTAATCCTCTAACCAGAAGATTTAGAGCCCTACAGGCTCGGCTGAACAAGTTGAGGAACTAATTCCTTCTTCAGACTTTCACCTGTTAAATCAAAGTATATCATCAAAGTAGCCTCAGTGCGTGTGGGTTAAAAGTGAATGTAATTGGGCATGATAAGTATGTTGCATACACTTTTGGTGTGATTTTATTGTTTGAGTAAATGTTGTTTTGTGTTTTTGCATTTATGTGTATTTATGCCAAAAATTTCTGCACAACTATCCATATTGAAAATGTCCATAACAATTTCCTAAGACAATCCAAAACCTAAAGATACGCAGTTTACCACCATAACAAGCAGGTAAAAGCAGCACAGCTACACACCTGAGAAGCTGGAACCAGAAAATATTTGACAATTCTGCTTAAAAACTGGCTCAAATGATTAATCAATTTTCAGAATGGTTTAGTAGTTCAAGAGACAATTGACTAATGGATTAATTAACTTAATTATTTTAGCTCTAATCTGCACTCTTGATGCCTCCATCTCTGTGTCCCCCACACACACATGTTGTGAGCTGGATGACTCTCCAGTTTCACAGCCACCTCCTGTTTCTTTGACTAATTCAGGGCGTTCAGTCAGATCTGTTACAGACGCAGATAAACCAGCTCAGAGGCCGAAGCCCTGAAACAAAATGATGCTTCTCTTCTTTCTTGACACAAATTGTCGGCATCTGCCGTCTGAATACAAACACCTGTTGGTTTCCGACCGAGGGGCCGTGGAAAGAAAGATGACAAGCAGCTGGCTCACATATGTCTGTCTCTCTGAACGCCCGTCTGTCCTCATGTCACTGTATCCGTCCCCATATCCTGCATCTGCCAGCTTCCTCATCTGTCCATCTAAACTGGCAGATTTCAGTCTTTATTGTACAGAAACATCTGTCCCCATCTGTATTTCTTGCCGCCCCCCCCCACACACACACACGCTGTGGTTTCTGACCCAGATCCTCCTTAATGAAAAACAAAAATGAATGAATAAATTATAAGTGGGGGATGGTCTCCCTGTTATGTGAACCTGCTGCCCTTTCCATCTCCTGCTACATGCTACTACTCCTTTCACCCATTTCTCTCTATATAACCTTCTCTTATTCATTCCTCTACTCACTCACACACATCTGCTTCACTCAGTCCTCATCATCTCTTGTAATCCTCCACAATTGGTAGTGTATTCTTTTTCTCCTCTCACTATCTCCTTCCCTTTCTCTCAAAGACACACACGCACACGCACACACACATGCACACACACAGGCATACACGCACACACACACGCACAGACACAGGCATACACGCACACACACACGCACAGACACAGGCATACACGCACACAGGTATACACGCACACAGGCAAAGGCACACGCAGTGTTTCAGTTTCCAGTAGTAAGGCAAAAAGTGCTGATGGAGAAGAGACAGCGCTTCTGTTCCAAGTGTTCTCTGAGTACGCTCATTTTGAAACTGAGTATTACTATGTGCTCAAAAATTGTCGAAAGCGCAGCCGGATGCAAATGTCACCCTGAGGTCTGTTGTCTCAGATGAGCTGATGCTGGAAATAATTCTGGTGGTGAAATAAAAAAAAAAGTCATGGCTAATAATAGAGGAGGAGGAAGCTCCTTTAGAACCGATTAAAGTACTACTTACTATCCAACGCAACAAAAGCAGCAGTCTAGGAAATTGTATGTTTACTCCCTAAACTTAACAAAGAGATGGCCATAAAGAGAGGGTCCTCTTCTCGAGCAGCAAGTGAGGAGTGCGGAAGAGAATTCAAACGATTGCTGGTTCAACTGTTTATCCATGAAAAACAATCTTGTTTAATCTGCCACCGATGGGAACATTCAGAGCTTTCTTAAAACACAGGAACGATTTATTATGACTTTAAGGTCACCGACAAAAGTGTCTGCTCAGTACTTTAAAAAGAGAATGTTGTAATGACTGTATGTACAGATGGATGACACATCTCGACTTCCTCTCGTGCAAAAATGAAGCCACGGTCGCTGCCATCTCGCCGTGGTGAGGTCAGCATCGAGCTCCCACCGTCCGACCAATCATGAGCGGCGACATTGATCGACAGCACACCGGCTGGCAAACAAAGCTGTAAATCATAGTGTCAAAGCCCTTTTTTAATAGCATGAAATAATAGATTAAAGCTAAACGTATCCAAAAAAATGATCTTTTCAACCCTTCAACATACATCAGAGTGTTAAGAACTTACTAAAATGACAGAAACTTTCTTAAAACGTGTCTGTTGTGTTATTTAAAACAAAAGAAATTGATAAATATAACTTCTTTTTTAGAAACTGCTAGTTCAAACAACCAAAATGAGCAACCACTGTCAATTATTTTTTCCATCTGTGCTGTTTAAAAAGCCCCCACTACAATATAAAAGTCAAAATGTAATTCGGTTCATGTTGTTGAATAAGACCTTTCTCTAGCACAAGATTTCCTCTTTGTGTGTGTCAGTCATTTCGGTTAATCGCTTCAAACAATTAGCTGGATACGAATACAGATGTATTCAGACAAAAAGTGTACTGTAACTGTATACTTGCTGCTAAAATGGCATTGGTCAATACTGCGCAGACTACAAATGGTAACCAGAGTGCTTCTAATACCAAAATCTACGTTGTCTACAGATTCTGCCGTCATATGCAGATTTCCGCTTGGCTACATGACACCAATTAATCTTGGTTTCGCAATCAGTCCATCTAGCCAATGTGGAAAAAATATAGACCGCAGGTATCCCACTATTAAAAAGGAAAAACAAAAACAATCACACACTGTCCCCGTGTAGCACATGATGTTCTGACTGGACTCCTGCACACACTGTGGCAATCAAAGCCCACTGCAGGGCTTGTTTTCCCACTATATTTATTGCCTGTGAGAACACGCCAATTTCCATTTCGTTTCAACTGCGCTGACAGCTTAAATTGTTGTGTGTGTGTGTGTGTGTGTGTGTGTGTGAGAGAGTGCAGTATTTGACATTTTCATTATAACTACTACTTTTCCCTCTCTAGGTCCGCTAATATCCACCAACTCAGGTTTCAAAAAGGAAATAAAATGACAGAGTGTTTTTGAAGTAACAAAACAAAATGTGAAACTCTGGTGATGTACAGCGCTGGGGACACTAAACATTTCGCGATTTCTGGGATGGTTTATTCATTTCAATTTTCAGGTAATGTAATGCATGCATAAATAAACATAGAGATGTATAAATAAACACATTATTTCCACCTTCTGAACATATACATATACATATACTGAACATATACATGCACATGAATATTCACAAACACACAGCTGCCGAATGACATTATGAGACTGTTCAGTGCAGTGACTTTGAGAAGTTGATTGACTGCTATTATTATTATTATTAATTATATATATTTTATTATTAAGTGATTACTAACTGCAAATTCTCTCTCTCTCTCACACACACACACACACACACACACACACACACACACACACACACAGAGTAGTCTCCACTCCTCTCAGACTTGTGACACACCTCATCAAACTGTGGACCATTATAAGTGGTGCTGACGTGTGTCTGCGTGTCTTTGAGAGTCTGCCTGTGTTCATAATCATACCAGTGAGTGTGTATGTGTCAGTGGCGGCCACAGCGTGCCTTCACAGCACGTGGTGGTGGTCTGGTTTCCGCTCACAGGGCTGTGAAGTAGTAGCCTGATGAAAGCTCACACATGGTGGCGGCGAAACAAGGCTGATCTCCTGTTGCGACCACAGCGCTCAAACGGCTGGACGGCAGAAAGTCCCTGTTTGTCGCAGTTATTTAACAGTGACAGCCAGCAAAGGCCTTGGTCAAGGAAACGAGCTCCGCCTAAATGTCTGAATGACGACTTGAGCAAAAGGATGCTTGCACTTTATTTTCATTCACACTGCCCCCCCGAAACATTACAGCTATGTGCTACATCAGGGCTTTTACGTGGTATAATTTCAGTTTTTGGATATTGTGACCATTAATCTCTGTTTTCTATTATCCTAAAATTAAAGGGATACACCAGTGAAATAATACTGCACTTCCATAAAGTTGGGAATCTCACAAGAGACAGATTTTTTTTAAAGATTAATCATAACAGAAGCAGCAGAAATTCTGATTTTAAGTCCCCTGTATGGGTCAAGCTCCAAGACATTCGGTTCTTAATTTCCCATGATGCAATTCAATATTGTCTTTGTTTATGCTTTGTTCTGGTCATATGGGATGGAGGGTAGGGATGGGAAAGATTCCCATGTTTACAACTTGCAAGCAGTTTGATTGGTCAAGAGGCATTTCATGAGTCTGATATCGGAGAACAACATCACTGGGACTGTTACTTCAGTCCGACACACACACGCACACTGTCTGATACGGGACTCGAGGTGATGGAGATCACAGCAGTGAGCGGACACACTGCAGCGACGATCTGTCTGATCAAACTAACTCATCTGAATCTCACAGGCCACAAAGTGTCTGTTATCAGACTCTGATCTCACTGAAAACACAAAGATAAATGTTCATGATACTAAGCAGCTGCTCTACGCCTAACATGAGGGCCGAGCTAACACATAAATACACAAACAAATCATAAGCTGTTGTCGCTTGTTACTATTAACAAATAAAAGACTCGAGGTCGTGTGTTGTGTTGTTTATCATCACGGTTGTGATTATCTTCGGCATTCGGCCTGCGGCCTTGTGCCTATGACCGAATCACAGCCGGGAGGATATACGAGCGCATTACTCCCTCTCGTGTGATATTGCTTAAATATCCTTTAAATTTGTGTTGAATTACCTTTAACTTGTGTTTTGTTTGTTTCCCTTGATGTTCCTGGTGTTTTTGTATTGTGACGCATCAAGTCAGATGTACCTGTGCTTTCAGAAAAGTCCAAGTTTCTCTGTTATAATTACAGAGATGTAAAAGGTATTTACAAGTTGGAATATAATTAGGCTTCTGCCTTTTCTAAGAGGTGAACAAAGATGTCTTTCACTTTGTCATGCAGGCTTTTTGTTGTAACTCTGAACTAACAATTATTTTCATTGACAATTGATCTTTTGATTTTTTTTCTCTTTTATCAGTTAGTTTGTAGGACTAGGACCATCACAGCTGACATTTACACTCACTGCACACAGGGGCTTTTATACTGAATCTCATACTCCATTCAACCGACATCTATCTGTGAGGGTCAATGCACATCAAGACCCTCCTCCAGATCAGTATTGGACACAGGTCGGAAACTGCTCAGCTTTGGTGAACTGCCCCTCCACAAGGAACATAAATTAATTAAATGATAACGTTTGAAGTCATTTAACCCGCCTTCCGAAAAGAGAAAAGGAGGAGAGAGAGAAAAAGAAAGTGCTTAAAAGAGAGCGATCAAGAGGGAGTGAGCATATGGTAAGACAAAGAGGTAAAACTGCAACTTAACTTTTAGCGGCTAATTATTGAATAATTTGATGTAATTTCCTGATTATGAGCGAAGTATGTGGATATAAAATATAGACTGGCGTCTCTGCTTACAGTGATAACCAGCTGTCTCATATGAAAGTGTCAAACGCGGCTTCCAAACACCCACTGAGAAGACCCAAGACATACGCTGGTCTGTTGGTAAGAGTGACAGTAGTTTAAAGGGACAGTTCACCAAAAAAAAAATTTTTTTATTTTTTTCTTTCTTTTTCTATTTTTTTTTTTTTTTTTTTTTGCTATTCATCAATCTAGATTATTTTGTTTATCTTGAGGAATTGGGTCATGATTTCTGGAAAAAGTCATTACTGGGGGCGTCTGGTGGCTCAGTGCATAAAGCAGGCGCCCCCTGATTGAGGGCAGTGTCCTTGCTGCACGGCCTCAGGTTTGACTCCTGCTCGTGGCCCTTTGCTGAACTCTCTCTCCCCCTTTCACGCTATTGATCTGTCCTATCTAATAAAGGCAAAAATGCCAAAAAAGAATCTTAAAAAAAAGACATTACTGTTGAGTTTTTAAAATGTATTTTTTGGAACTTTGAGCACCACAAGCTGAGTGTCATCTAGCTCCATTTTTTTGGAGAGAAGGCAGACATCTCTACGGCCAATATCGCCAAACTTTTAGCAACTCAAACCAAAACAATCTAGAAATAAGAATCTTTGATTATGGGAATGAACTGTCCTTTAATAGCCCTTTCAGACCCAGCAGACACATTTTTTTCTTGGTTGAGCTGGGAGGAGGGTGCAGCTTTACAAGTTGTGTTTACAAGTCACATATGTCAGACAGCCTACTTTAAATATACAGATGCGTGACAAATGAAAGGAACAGCCTAAATAAATGAGAGCTTAAACATAACAAATACAGATGTTTCCCTACAGGGCAAGCCGGGTCATTGAGTATTTCGAGGAGTGTGAGTATGATGTGAATCATGTGGCCTCCACAGCCATCAGATATCAATTCTGTTCAACGACGATGGGGGATTTTGGAGAGACTTGTATTATGACACTTCATGATGGGTTTGTCTTTTAATTTGTCGCAGTTCATTTATGTAATTCAGTGATCCAGTATCTGCAGCTAAGTAGTTGTTAAATTTGCTCTGATCTCACAGTAATAAATGCTAATGTCAATGGTAGCCCGAGGGGCCGTTTCTAACTCTTCATCTCAGTTCAGCAACAGTATGTGAGCATAATGAATTTATAAAAACACAGTGCGCCTAACAGTGGCAATGAATCATTTATATTATCACGCTAGTCACTATTCTGGGACTAAACAAGTTGAAAATTCACCACCCGCGCTTCTCACCTTTACTGAGACATCACCATCTGCAGCGACACACACTCCGCTGTCCTCCCTCTTCTCTTATCCTCCTTACATGCTGCTGAGGTCTCGCATCTTTCTCCCACATTTCCTTACACATCTCTTCTCACCAGGTACCTCCATCCTTCACCAGCCTCCCCATCTACTATGATTCATTGCAGTATAAGCCTTCTTCAAAATGCAAAAATCTTTTTCTTGTTTGTTCTCACCCTCTTTTCAGCCATCTTCTTGCTCTCTCACACACCTCTTTAACTCCTCTTTCCTCTGAGTACACATCTATCTCATCTGCTTTTTACTCCTCTCTCAGACTTCCCATCTTCCCCTTTTTTAGCCCATTCTACCTCCAAACTCTTTTAGCTCTAATCAGTCTCTGACAGACCGTGGAGCTTATAAAGTTTGTTGTAGATTTAAATGCCATTTTGAGTTATTGTATTTTCTTTGCATTTTCTTTTATATTAGTGCGATAAATTTTCAGGATGCTTGCATACGTAATTATATTGTATGAAAAAAAAAGCTTAGGATTAGATTGTTTGACTTTTCATACTGTTTTCTGGACATTATTTCTTTATCATTAATTTTGTCTAATACTTGTATTTTATGAATAAACTGTAACAACCACATAAATAAAAAATGTTGACAAAAAAAACCATCAAAGTCTCTTCATTATGCCCATAAAAGTAAAGATGAGACAAAATAGTTGGCTCTGTTTGGCTGTACAACCTAAGTTTGATTACAGGAGCCATCTCTTTTTAACAAATCAAGTTAGCAATTAGTTTGCATTGCTTTGTGAACATATTGTGAAACTTATCTGTGCCAAATACAGTAAACATCTACTCCTGGAGGAGGTTTTATGATGTCTTATAACTCAAAAGACACTAACCTATTTGACAAAATTTAACAGAATTTGGTATCAATTTTAGCTCGTGTTAAATGAAAAAACTAGATGTTTCCCAAAAAATGCTCCTATCATCTGCCTTAACGATAGTTGAAACATTTTTTTGACTGCTGATTTATTAAATTTAGAGTTTTACTGAGTGAAACATGTTGCTGAATTTAGCAGAAAACCTTAGTTATATAAAGTTGTGGTAATATATATATAACTTTAGGCATTCATTTTTATGAAGAAGACGGTAAGTCAATAACAACTTCTCAGCTTGGGTCACAACTTCAACAAACCCTGCACCCAGCTATTGGTAAAATATCAACAGGCTTTAAGGGATTTATAGTTTCTGAACTGTATATATGTGCATCTACACTATAAAACGAGATGGCTGTGGATATCCAATCACAAGGTTGGACACAGCAATGTGAGGTCAGAACATTAGATGTTTGTTGTCAGCATGTATGGGTTCATGTTATCAATCGATAACAGTTCAGTCAAATAATGGTTCTGGTATCCTTGCTGAGTTTGTCTCTGTGTGTGGTACTCTCTTGGTTTGCTTCTGCCCCTCCAGTTTCTCTCTAGTTTAATTGATTGGATAACTAACTTATTCATTATGTTTACTGCTCACTGTTACTATACATTGAAAACAGTAAAAAGACACTTGTGTCTGACCAAGACTGATGAAGTTTTTGTGTGTGTATAGTTCAGTTTCTGCACTCCCTCCTTGCTCTCTGACTTTCTCCAGCCAAACAGCAGGACTCCCCCCTCCTGTCAGCCCTTGACTCAAAGGTGCCCATCACAGAGTGAATGGGTCACAGTGCTGCACATCCCTGCCATGATTTAGCATGACATGACATCAAAAGAAAAAAAAGAAAAAGCCCCCAGCGTGCAAGATGAACACACACACACACACACACACACACACACACACACACACACACACACACACACACACACACACACACACACACACACACACACACACACACACACACACTCCCCTTGACTATTCTCTGCCACTGGTATCCATCATTAGCTCACTATTAAACAAAAGGGAGCAGAAAGAACCAGCTGCGAGCAACAACCAGCTGTGCTATTATTATCTCCTAGTGTGTGCGTTTGAGTGTGTGTGTGTGTGTGTGTGTGTGTGTGTGTGTGTGTGTATTCATAATTTCTTTCAGAAACATTTGTTTAAGCCTATATTAACTTTACTTAAATTGGCAGCTTTTGATCATTTTCTGGCCTTCCTCCCTCTGTTTAAGTGTGTGTGTGTGTGTGTGTGTGTGTGTGTGTGTGTGTGTGTGTAGGCCTATCTCCATAATTAGGGCAGACCAGCCACACATGGGTCTCCCCTGACATTTCCCCTCTAAGACCTAAATATTCATGAGACTCTAAACGCTTTCATGAGCTCTGTAATTATGGCCAGAAAAATAGATGGAGAGAGAGACAAAGACGAAAAAGAGGGAGAGTGTGGGAGGCAGGGAAGGAAATGCCCCCACACTTTTTAAAACTCAGGCTGTCGTGTACTATAAGCAGATGATATCAACAGAGTTGTGCAGTTCTGCCATCCGAACCAGAAAAGACTATTTCTAGTTATGATTGCTGCAGCATTATTTCAATAAAAATAACAACTTCTCCATTGTTTTTTGCATTTGCTGCACTAAAAGTTGCTTAAATTGACATGGAGAACTTAAGCATGAATATTAAAGCATAAGAGCTGATACACAAGCTCTCCGCTGTTTTATGGCGCTGTGGTACCAAAGAGGCAATTCTCCTGGACGACTAGCAGTCCAAGGAATCAAAATCAATATTAAAGCTGCAAGCAGCGATGAAAGGGCCCTCGCACCCTCATGCATGTCTGGGTTCCTTAATGCACTTCCAGTTGCCACAAGGTGACAGTGGAGGGAACATAAATTCCACATCACCTTGGTATACATTTTTTGTAGACCAAACCATGTAAATATCATGTAAATGCAATCATCATTGTCCCTCAAGATTTACTTCCTGTTGCAAGTAGATGGCGCTATTATGACAAGTGATTATTGTCACAGAGATGTGTTCAGGGTCTCTCATTCTTTTGCTTTGTTTTCTGATCATAAAAATGTTTTTCTCAAACTTGGTGGCTCACAAAAGACTCCAAAGTTAAGAGGTTACTGGAAAATTCAACAACGCCCTTCCCAAGACAGTCAATATAATGACAGTGTTGAAAAGCTAATTACTGAAATAAGTCATGAGAAAATGAACTGCGAATATAAAAAGAAATGGGAGTTCTTTAAGGTCATGATCAGAGCTGTTGCTATAAAGAGAAGCAAAGAGTTAAAAGCCCTCAAAAATCAGAACGATTGTAGTCTATTGAACAGAATAAATGCCCTCTTATCTAAAAATCTGGAGGAGGAACTGGAATTGAAAGAGATTCCACTGAAAATACATCAGATTTACTTGGATTTGGCTAAGGGTGCATTTATAAGATCTAGAGTTAAATGGCTAAAAGATGGGGAGACAAATTCTAGCTACTTTTTTTGCAGTTGAAAATAGAAATGGAAAAAGCAAGTCAATAGCAGCTCTTAATATTAATGCAACATTGTACAAACCCCAAATGAATTTCCAGCTTTGTCTCCACTTTTTATGGAAATCTGTATAAACCTAAATTCAGCACAGTTCCTGTGATAGTTTTATTAGTAAGATAAGAGAACATACTCCTGCTATAGATGAGGATTTACAGACATTTTGTGAATTTGATATGTCAGTAAATGAGATTAAATCAACTCTTTTCTCTGTGAAAAAGGGAAAAATGCCAGGTATTGACGGTCTTTTGGTTGAATTTTATGTTTACTTTTGGGACTTCATTCAAATTAAATCAATAAGTTATTCCTTAACTTCATTTGGAAAATTAGTAGGGTAGAGGGTGGTTTGGAGGTTTTAAATTTAATTGATACAGTAAATACTTTTAAAATTAACTGGCTGAAAAAATGTCTGGCAAACCCAAATTCTGTGTGGTTCTTTATCCCCAATCAAATTTTTGATAAAATTGGTGGTCTCCCCTTTGTACTTACATGTAATTATGTAATTATTCTCCTGCATGTCTCCTGCATTCTCCTGCAAACTGCATGTTTCTTTATCTAAGTTTCATCAGCAATCCCTTCCTGCCTGAAAATGATGTTTTGTACACAACTTTTCGCTCTCAAAACTATAATATGGAACAATGACTGTATTACAATTAGGAATAAACCTGTGTTTTACCCCAAGTGGTTCCAAAAAAATTGTGTTAATGTTTTGTTTTTTTCAGTTCTCAAGAACATGGTTATATATTATCCTTTGAACATTTTATAACTAGACACAACTTCCCTATTCCTTTTAAAGAGTGTAATTCTGTTGTTAAAGCCATCTCTTCTGGTTTAATGCATCTTATCAGATGTCACTTATGTTATGGTGAGGGAAACATCTCAGAGATTCCAACTCCATTGATTTTGAACTGTGTTAGCAAATCTGACAAGAAATGTAATAATAGACATGTTCATCAGATTTTTCAAACTAAAAACAAAAGCACCCCAAGGAAATCTTAATTGGCAAAAAACGTGGCTTTTACCTTTTAAATTTTATATTTCAAAGAAATCCATTCCAAAATTTTCTATAATTTCCAGGTATACAGATGTTGAAAACTCTTGTTCTTTCTGTGGGCAAGCTGATGAAACCTTGATCCAGTTATTTTTTCAGTGTAATACCACTACGAATTTTGGTCTGTGGTGCCAGAAAGATAGGTGCAGCCCTATATATTGTGGCCATAAATGCAAATAAAAAGGCAGAAAAAAATTTGTAACAGCATACATTTTAATTGCTATATGAAATGAAAAGAAAAATACTGCTATATTTCTGTCATTCAAGCTGCTTCCACCTTCGATTTTTCAAACTAAAAACAAAAGCACCCCAAGGAAATTTTCATTGGCAAAAAACGTGGCTTTTACCTTTTAAATTTTATATTTCAAAGAAATCCATTTCAAAATTTTCTATAATTTCCAGGTATACAGATGTTGAAAACAAGCTGATGAAACCTTGATCCAGTTATTTTTTCAGTGTAATACCACTACGAATTTTGGTCTGTGGTGCCAGAAAGTATAGATCGCCCAGCTCCAGTCTAACATGAGAATGACCAAGTAGAAACCCACGATCCAACATGTTTGTCCCTCAAGATTTACTTCCGGTTGCAAGTAGGTGGCGCTATTACGACGAGTGATTATCGTCATAGAGATGTGTTCAGGGCAGGACCCTTACTTTTGGGTTTGGGGGCTGGGTCCAATAGGCTTTTTTGTGTGTCTCGGTGTGATAAGTATTTTCTCAGTTTATTTCCCATTTGACTTGTTTCAGTTTATTTCCCATTTGTCTTGTTCTGCCAAGTCAAGCTGGGCGAAAAACCAAAAATGTACTGAGACTGACATCAAGTCGACCTGCGAGTGAGTGATCTAACTTGGCTTGCACAGGTATGTGGAGTAAAAGCTTTTCCCAGATGATTTAGTGAGTGGGCCGCCAAAAAAACACAACACCTACTCATCATCCAGTCAAATTCTCCTAACTTCCGCTGCTTTGATTCTGTATTCAAAACAAAACAATATGCACATGGTGAGAACTGACGCTCAAGGTATGCTTCAAATAAGGCAAGAGTGTTTATAGCTGTTTCAAATGGCCACGCTGAAAGACGGGGCAGGAGTGAGGTCAGACAGTCTCTCCTCAAAGGCAGTCATGGTGTTGCCTTTTATTGTACAGAGGGAAAGTGATGGCAGCAGATGAATAAGGACCATGAAGAGAACCCTGCGTGCGTTCACCACAGTGTGTCAACGCGTTGCAAGGAGGATTAGGTCCATTTCAGCAAGCGTGCGTCAGGAGCACGAGAGGTCAACCTTGCCGAGCAGCAGCGTGTTTCATGCATGTGGTGCTCAAACATACAGCATTATTGCAACATCGCTGATGCATCATGGCCCGCAAATATTAGTAATGCATTTTCACATTTATAAGCACAATTTCCACTCACTTATGAAGTTATACAAGCTTGTGCATTGCCTAAAACACGGTCCTGTGAATGTTTCAAAATAAAATGCATTGTATCAGCAACTGAAGGGATTCTGTCAACAGAGACGCTGTGCGAGGGCTTTTGTTTTGAAAGGAAAGCGGGGAAGTTGGAGTAAAACGGCCGTCTTTGTATTTCCTCATCACTGTGACAGAGAGGGACTTTTAAACTGCAGTAAAAAGTGGTATGGAGTCATAATCATCAAAACACCTCGCTGTCTATTCCTGCTGACAAACACACTACATTCGTTTTACTTGAATGGAACAAGCTCTTGCATTAACATTATTTTGGAGACACTTTTTTATCAGACTGTAAAACACAGATTACCAGTTACAACTGGGCTATTTTTTGTTGGGGAAAAATGCACTGCAGTGCATACTCTGTCATGACTGAAGATGATTGAATAAAATATTAAAATAGAAATGACAAGTTTTAAAATGTTATTTTCGGTAAATTTGTTGCTATATTAATCGAGTCATAAAAAAATAATCGTTTGATTTTTTTTTTTAATTTGATAGATTAATCTATTAATCGAAATAAACAATCGATAGGTGCAGCCCTATATATTGTGGCCATAAATGCAAATAAAAAGGCAGAAAAAAATTTGTAACAGCGTACATTTTAATTGCTATATGAAATGAAAAGAAAAATACTGCTATATTTCTGTCATTCAAGCTGCTTCCACCTTCGACCATTTTGTTTGAAGGGGGACGTTTTCAGCTCAGAGTGACTAAATAATCACATTTAACAGCACTGTGCTAACAGTTTTACTAGTGTGAGTAAATGAAGCTTGTCTTTTTGTATACGAAAGGCTCCATTAACAATTTCGCCACAATTTATTCATTTAGTCACATTTTTTAACCAGTGCTACTTGCAAATATTATTAATATATTAACTGGAGAGCTGTTAGTTTGTCTCCCACTCACAGTGAATAAATCCTCATGTTTGTTCAGGCAGCTGTCTTTGTCTATTTCTGGTCATCCACCCCAACCCCAAACCCCACGGTGTTCATTGGTCATTTTTAATTTTAACCAAAAAAATCGCTATTTCATGTCATGACCAGGCAAACCGCTCAGCTCTGGGGTGGTTTAGACACAGGCAAACACACGGTGCAAGTAGGTGCATTTTACAAATGACGCATACTTGTTATTAACAGGAGGCCATGATGGTACCTAAATATCATCGTCATTTTATTTCATTTTAATTTGCCAATATGTTAACATTTTAAATACCGTGCTATCAATATTTTGACACTTAAACAGCTCTGAGGGTGTTTTTTTTTTTTTAATCATCCCACTCCCTTTAAGGCCTGAGGAAAAATCTAATATCACATACAATATTTGTGTGAATATTCTGTGTGGTAACCATGCCCTAGAGTGCCTGTCTGATCTTTTTTTTTTTTAAATAAATAGTTGGAGAATCAAGCAAAGATTCTCGTTACAAAAGCACTATAAGATGATACATAAGAAGACTTAACGGCATTTAAAGAGAATCTCTGACAGGAAATCCTGCTGTTTTTGTGAAATGAAAGATTCATGCCAATTTCCAATCAGACATTTGTATTTCACCAGTAGCATATCAGAGCAATAAATTCGCCCAGTTAGTTTTTATTCTGTTGCTTTTTTTGCTTGGGTCAAATTGATCACATGCCTGCTTTAAAATCCCGGATGAGTCAATTGATTTTATCCAACCGGAAAAGTCATCAGAGAGTCTCCTGGAAGCCATGAATGCACGGGCAGACTGCAGCATGAGGCGGCTGATTCAGACCTGATTGTCCCGCCATTGACACATAATGACGCCGCACTGACACACACGCAGGAAAAAGAAAAGAAACACTTCAATATTGAGGAGAAACACACACACAGGCAAACAGTGAATCATTACAAGATGACAAATGAGCCACAGCACAGCACCTCAGACTCTGCTGTTATTTATATGTAAATGAGCACACCGCTACCTCCACCACGCAGCCCTCTTTACTCCACAGAAACCAAAAGATAGAGCAAACTTCCGATCAGATCAGACAAGATGCCAGGATGAGATGATTGGGAGCGACGGGAAGCCAAATGATACGTGACAAGACGGGACACAGCAAGGTGAACTGAGCGAGGATGACGGGGTTTGCAATGAGCGGACATTAGCTCTAACTAAAATCTGTTTGTCACAACACTAATGATTTCATGTCCCCTGTTGTCTCCCCAAGGGCTCCAACTCCACTGCCGGCTCGTCAGGCTGTTTTCCCTGTAAAGGGGGACTTTGATTAACGACTCACTGCTGCAATCTTTCCTCGACAAACTGACACGCATCACACAGGATGACAACAAGGATGACAAACAGCGTAGACCTCGCCCCGATAAACTGACGAGCAAGCAAAAACCCAAGGAGATGCAGCTGTAAAGTTGCAAGCAGCTGTTTTACAGGAATGCATGACATCTCTGCCACTCGCTGGACTGTCAGGCACCAGGAGGAAATCTGCCCGTGCTACTATAAAGCGCACTATCACTTGACTCATCCTGTCATTGTGATGGCTTCAGTGAGTCACCAGCGCATCAGCAGGAACAACACACAGCGCACAGACACACATGAACACATAGGTGTGCACACACACGCAGGTTGTGTACTGCATTTAGACACTAAGTGCCAGTCAAGGGTAGGAGGAACACCTTGTCTTCCTGTTGCTGTTTCTCTCTGCGGCAGGTGATGTCACTGACTATCACTGACTGACTTTAGAGCGCAGAAGTGCATCAGAGTGCGGTTTTTCCCTGAATGACGTCTGTGTAATTGTAAATATATGTTTATGTGTGTGTGTGTGTGCGCGTGCGTGTGTGTGTCTGCCAGTGTGACTGTGTGAATTCTTGTGAGCTCAGCAGTCCATCATCGACTTAACAAAAGGGCTGCTGAATATAAATCCACTTCTGCTCCCATCTGCCAGTCAGAGATTCATACATTTACATGGTTGTCCCAGGACAGAAGTATGGAAATCACTACACCAACAGTCAACCTGACAGACACAAAGACAGACAGGCAGATAGAAAGATATCATTTAATACAACTACTACTAGTTTCACTACTACAAATGCAACTACTGTTATGATTACTACTTCTGCTACTGCCTCAACTACTACTAATATTGCCGCTACTCATAGTAGCAACTACCACACTACTACCAGTAGTACATCTTCTCCTGTACATTTTTTGATCAGCTACTACTTCAGCATACTTTCAGATACAGTTCAGCTGTCAGAAAGTTATGTTCTTCAGAGACGTTGATGCCTCTGCTACACTTGTTCTACTCTTTATGCTTTAAAGTATAAAGCATTTCTTCTTTTAACATTTTTAGTTAATATCAACTTCCAACGTTGACGCTATTGCAGTTTAGCTTCCAGCTTTTCTAGTAATGCATTTCACACTAAAGTGAAAATCTTTGGGTTTTGGACAACAAACAAAGCAAGTACAACATGCCACTTTCATCCCTGGGAATTTTCTGACAAGTTTAAGTTACAAATTTTCTATGACTTCTAGTTGCAGTCCTAGAAAGATACACAAATAGATCAAAATAATTTGAAAGCACTCTTTTAACACTTTGCTCATGCTTGCCAAAATGTGACTCACATCATTAGAAACACAACACTGTGATCTGTTTAGTAGCTTGATTTAGACTAATTTGAGGCTTCACAGGTTCAGATCTTTGAGCCTGCTTCCTGTAAGCACCCGCTTCCTGCGGTACTCATGTGCAACACAAAACACACAGTGTGAGAGGCGGCAAAAATAATGTAATTAAAAATAATGATGGCTGATGGAAAACAGCTCATGACTACAAAATGTTGACCGTCTAAAAATTGCCTCGTGTGTCACTGAATGATGAGCGCAGTGACACACTGGGCACTTAGCAGAATGCAGATGAGCAATATGTCCAGCAACTGGCAAGAAATTGACCTAAAATCTAATCTAAATTGAGACGAAGACTTTGATTAATGGATGCGCAGTCACACTGAGTCAACTCCTTGGTGGGTGATGCCTTTGAGAACTTCCCGAAAAAGTCGGCCATCTCTGCATCACCGAATTTAAATTAGTACTCTGACATCACTGGCACCCTTCTGTACAGGGATTACTCCAACATGCTTCAGGCAGAACTTCCACTATCTCAGTTTAAGGATTTTTATGACTCTATACATAATGCCAGTCAGTATCTGTTCAGTTTAAGCAGCAGTGACAGGGTGTGATAAGACACAGCCGAGTTAAAAACCCTTATCTGGCCTACGAGCTGAATCCCATCTGCCTCCCTCCTCACGCTGACTCATAATGCTGCTTATTAGCCCCTCTGGAGGGATAAAGGGGACAAGGGGAGATTTAAAAAAAAAAAAAAAAAAAGGAGGTAAAAAGCAGAAAATAAAGACAGAGAGAAAACAGATTAGGGGGGAGAGAATAGAGCCGGAGGAGAGAGAAGATGCAAAGAATGTTCGGGACAAAAAAAGGCTGCATTTTCTGAGGAAAATGTAAGTGTGTTCGCTTAAGATTGCAGGTGTGAACAGAAACAATCTTTTTAAATATTCATATTGATGTGTAGGAGCTGAAAGCAGCTGCAATCAGTTAGAGAGTATTTGCTGAAGGCATTTGAAATTTTAATGTCCAATCATGCACTTCAATTGTCAGCTAACAAACATTTGAGGAGTGAGCACTGAAAGCAGCTGAAGCGTCAAAAAATACACGCAGTTGAATTGGAGATATCGGTTTTGGTAATTTCTTTCTTAAGATGGCGTGACACCTATCAATCGTGAACTGGTTGGCGAACATTAGCCTTGGCTGTGCACCACCTGGGCTGGCTGGGAGTTAGCTTGCCGCGCCACTTATTCTGCCATCCCACCACTTGACCAGCGTTGCAGCAAACACATGGTGGCCACCCTCTGGACTAACCCATGTAGCCTCTAACAGCTGGCTTTTTTATGCAGTGGCAATGGTGTTAGCGTTTGGCTTTTTGTGCAGTGGGAATGAGGCTAACCTTGTGTTTGTTAGCATCATTGGCCGTGCTGATACTGCTTACAGTGGTAACTAAACCGAGGGTAGGTTTGTAAATCCAATCTTGACACTAAAATTAGAGCGCTGTCGTTCGATGAAACAGAGCTGTTTCTACATTAGTCAATGAACCATTAAAGAGGCCCTATTATCCTCATTTCCAGGATCATATTTTTATTTTTGTGGTCTACTAGAATAGGTTTCTATGCTTTAATATTCGAAAAAACACATCATGGGTCTCATACTGCCCCTCTGCTGCCCAGGACCCAGGTTAGGCGCAGCTCAATAAACTGAAGAGTGAATTTTAGCAATATTAACCCACAGACAAAGATGCATTACAGGTTAAAAGTTTTCTCAGTTGTTAACCGTTGACAACCCTAAGTCAAACTTTCACTTTAGGTGTAAAAAGTTTAAAAAAGTTTAAATTTCACTTGCACTAAAATGTGCTGAAAAGTTGAAGTGACATAGGAAGTTTGAAAATCACAGAAAAGAGCTGAGATGTCATTTTTTATGTTTGGAGTGGCAGCAGCTGAAATTTCAGTTGAAATATTTGAGCTGTCAGTTGAAACAGTAAAAAAAAATACTTGATGTGTGGAGGCTAAAAGTGGTTGAAATTTCTTCTGAAGTTTAAGCATCAAAAAGTAGTTCAAGTGTCAGTAAGTTCAAGAGCTGAAAAAGAAGAAATACGAACAAAACTTTATGGAGAAAAAAAAAACAGACGGGGAGGATGTATGCAACATCACGTTCTGAGAAATGTGGTTACCAGGGGAAGTGTCGTGGGAGCAGAGGAGGAAGATGTGGAAAGTAGGAAAGAACAAAAAATGTAAGGCGATAAAAAAAGAGACCGAGGCGGTGAGGAGAGATGCTGGTGAGCAGACTGGTCTCCCGTAGTGACCGGCTGGTCAGATTCACCAGACAGATAAATGACCCCCTGTCAACATTACAATGCTCCACCCCCCTCCTCCTCCTCCAGCCCCCTCCCTTATCTCGACAGGTCATCCATCAGCCGATAGACTCCACCCACCCTCAATCTACATACGCACACACACACTGTTTTTTGCCTATTCCTTGTTATTCAACCAAATGAAGCGATGCTGCACCTGGTACATGTGAGGAGGGAGGGAGTACCCGCTGTTTCCGCTGTTTCTCTTACATTCTCATCCTTCTCCTCTCTCCTCTGCTCTTCTGTTACACTCCACCTCTCTCTGCTGCTCTCTCCTTTTTCCTCCCCTCCCTGCTCTCACCATCTGCTCTCCATTTTCCACGTCCTTGTCACCTTACCCACCTAAGCTGAGTAAATGTCAAGGTGTAGTCACAGAGTGAATTGATCACTCAGGGAAAATTGCGAGGAAAGGCCTCGTTACCTAACACACAGACACCGTTAACTTTCCACAAACAACTGCTGCTATAAAGAAACACTTTCTGTGGCGCTTCTGTTCAGAGTATGAAGCGTCTTAAAGAATTACAAACAGCCAGTGTTGGTCATTAGAAGTTAATAGTTAGTTAATAGAGATGCTTTTTATTTAACCGTCATACCAATGACAATTTGTGCAATAAACACACTGCAAAATTCAGGGATATTGCACTCAGAGGCCATTTGAATTAGTTTATAATAAAGTTTAAATAAAACTATCATTTTTTTCGTGGTACCTTTTGTGTTCAGTTCAATGTTGAGTTTGTTCAAAAGAAGAATGGTGAAAATAATTTTCTTTCATTTTGCAAATTATTTGACTTGAGCAATAAACCGAAAGCCGAGTAAAAGGCAGAGATAAGTGCACTTCAAAAGGTCCAGTGTGAAAGATTTAAGGGGATATATTAGCAGATATGGAAATTAGTATTTTTCTTTTGTGTACAATCACCTGTAATTAAGAATTGCTGTGTTTTTTGTTAACTTAGAATTAGCCATTTTATCTAGTGGGAAGCGGGTCCTCATCTAGAGACCAGACAGCGCCTGCAACTGTAGTCAGCAGCATTTTTAAATTCACAATGAAAATAACGTGATTCGCATTGGGAATTTGTTGTACTTGCAGTGATAAAGGTGCCAGAGGACTTTAAAAAAAAAAACTATCAAACTAGAGCCCAAAATGTCCTCAAATCCTAGAAACAATCCTGCATACAATTAACCTGTGCTGCTGGGACCAGACTGGTCTCTTAGCGAAAAAACAAGTGGGGAGAGCAAACATCAAAAGTCTGAAAACAGGCAATTAATTTATTATATCTACTGATGAATATTATTAATGTTTTTTTATTAACTGTCCTCCTGTCATTTTGCAAAAAAAGCCCCCTGGAGTAAAACAAGTTGAGTATCCCTGCTCTAATGTTTGCTCACTAGCATGTTTTGCCTCTTTGAACTGTCAGAAACATCAGTTTTGGTTGAACTACTCACAACATAGACATAATGCAAGGTGTGCCAGGGGGTCACAGGTAGAAACTGGTTCATTTGAATGGGTCACGAGCTACAAAGGATGCAAACCACTGGTAGCTTTCTTAAATCCATTAGTTTTTCCTGATTCCTGATGAAAGCACGCCTCTCATCTCCACACTCACTCGGGCAACACAGAGATTCAATCAACCTTTCCATCCCATTACTGTGTGCTGTGAAGACAGATGAGGTGCCATCAGCACGAGCGTGTGCAGGTAGCACATACATCATACAAGCACGTGAATTCATCCGCGTTCAGGTACGCTGTGTCAACGTGTCTCTTATTTCTGTAGTCACCTGCGAGAACTTCAGCACACTACTGCAATACAGCACGAGACGACAAACTAAAAGCAGCCCTCGCTTAAGAAAGGGAAGTCATTTTTCTCGGCGTAAAATTTAAACTAATGCAGTCAATAAACGACCTGAAGAGACTTTTTTTTTTTTAAAGGAAAACACATCGCCAGCCTGCAACCAAACATAACCTACTGCTCCACATCCTGTGGTCAGCTCATCCGGTGTAAACAGAGAAACACTCACCCAACACCAACTCAACTCGTCTCCAAACGACACTTTTCTCTCAGGATTTCTGCACCAGGTCACCAGAACCGGGTCCTCTCCTTTTTCCGCCAACGACCCACGCGTTAATCCAGCGTTGTTACTTGAGTTTCGGCGATGTAGCGACGGTTTCTTTGTTGCAGTAAACTGAAGCTCGATACATCCTGGCCGCCAACGTCCCGACGCTCAGTGTCCGTTTACTCCGGAGAGCGCGCGCTGATTGGTCGCTTTCACCACAACACGGAGCTCTACTCTGACGTGATTGGCTCAGGCTCCCGTGGCTCGTTCAGGGGCTGCTCGTAATTTCAGCGTGGTTTTACAAACACATAAAGCTGTACAAAAAATAATGCCACCACTAGTACTGTTACAGCCAATAATAGTAATAATTATAGTTTAATCTAGTCCTTTATTCCAGACCCAGGTCCATATGAAAAAAAAATCACAAACAATAGAGAAACAAACACAAACACAGTGTAAAATCATGGTATGAAAACAAATTAATCAATATATATTAAAGTCTTACAAAGAGACAACTATACCAGTGTCTCCACAGCACTACCTTGTAGTGCTTTACCTTATGTCGGATAGAACTAGTATTATTTCATTTTCAGAGACAGATAAATTTATACATGAGATTCCTTAAAACAGCTTGGAGGGTACTGAGTCCTGCAGCCACAAACATTTCACTTATACTACACCACCAGGTCTCTTAAGTAATATTCTCACGGCATTATTATAAGTTACCTGCAACTATTAGTATTAATATGCAACAATTAACAATGCAAGGAATTATCATTATGCAAGCATAACAGAATTGCAGCTGTGTCGTCCTTGTGGTGCATACTAGTTAAAAGAAAATGAAAATTCCACACATATTTAAGTTAGGACACAAATGTAAGAGATGATAAATAATGAACTCACTAGCTTTTCTTTTTTTATTGTCAGAAGCCATTTTCACATCTAGCATTTCTGTCGATTCCGATAGCACTTGAAGGCATCATGGTCCCCACGCTTTCTCTGTTCTTGTGTACATCCCAGATTGTGGTTTCCACCAGAATATTTATCACTAAACAAATCAACGGGCTGTTAAAGTCAATTTAATACATAACCACGAGATCAGTGGACCGATCTGCTGTAATATTTGAAATTCAGCATGTTTTGTTTGAGTTCAGCAGTGCAGGGCCGTTTGATTTGTATCGAGTTGTAATAGGGGCAGTCAGTGTGTGCTCTTTGTGCTAAACAATCACAACTGCAGTTAAAGATCAATATAAACTCTTGTAATATGTCCATTTTTAATGTAAATCACTGAGTCCAACCACCCCATGCATCATGATGGATCATTCCAATTTCCACCTACCCACATCCATTGATTACCTCTGCTCGTAAGGATTACAAGTGCATTAGAGAAAGCTAAACATAAATCAATGCCTTTATTGGCCTCCAGTGTTTGAGCATGGAAATTATCATAACATGAGCAAAGTGTGAATCTCTCTCTGTGTGTGTGTGTGTGTGTGTGTGTGTGTGTGTGTGTGTGTGTGTGTGTGTGTGCGTGCGCCAGAGAGAATAAACCATCTCGCTTTTTGACACAGACTCGCTTAACCGATTGACAATATGAAGATGGTATTCTCAACAGCAATTTAGTATCAAAACAGAAAAATGTAAATTCAGTCACTTGAACTTGTGCACTGGTTGATTCTCTCAGGAGCTATTTGGCTCCTCCTGGTGGTGATAGTTGGTAATTACAAACATGCTGGGTGTTTTTATTTCCCTATCAGAATCAGCTTGACTGGGCATGAATGTGTCCAAATACAAGTTATTTGTCTGTTTTTCTTTGTTTGTTTTTGCATTACTCTCAATCCACATACACAGCAATAGACATAGCCAAACAGTCTAACATTAATTAACCCAGCATCCAAAGAAGAGTGTTTTCGGTTTGACTTCAGGGGCTACAAACCAGAAAATACCTGCACAGTATAGCTAAATAAATAAATTAACTGATAAAGGACAAAAGCAGATATTATTCTAGTTGCAAGTTGATTTTTATTTACTTTTGTGTTTAAAAAACAAAAAAAACAAAACAAAAAAAATACATCAACAATTGATCTGGCAAAAAAAAAAAAATCTTCCAGGTTTCATTCAACCGTGCTTGTGCTGCATCCTGCCCAAGCATACAGGAGAAAGATATTGAATTGCATACAGACACTGAAATGAGAGGTAAAAATAAAGTGAAATGTTTGTCCAGTTGTCTGTTTGTTTCACATTTTAGTAATTTGACCTCAAGTATTACTGCAATTGAGCCAAAGACATAAAAGCTATTAGTGTTCTACAGGAAAACATTGATGTTAAAATGAGTCAGCAATTTTCGTTTTCCAGAACCACGGGCTAGCAACATGTCAATTGAAAATCAATAACCATTACAAGTTACAACACAGGCCTTGGTTTCCCTCTGAAATGACACTGCAATGTGAGGGAAAATATGAAGATCATGCGTGAATGCATCAGATTTTCGGTAATTGGTGAAATAAACAATGCTTTTTTTAAACATGAAAATTGTGCAGACTTTATCAGTTCCATATGGAGAATGAGTGTGAACTGAGACCACAGCAGCTGGGTAAGAGAGGTTGTGGAGGGAAAGTTTTACTCTGCTCAGAAGTTTTAAATGTCATGCGAAAGGATGTTTTGATTAGAACCAATTTAAAAGCATTCAAGGAACAGAATGATAAAGGGCATGAGTTCTACAAGATTTGCCACATTTTCCCAAGCTTTTTTTTTTATGATACTATGTTAACTTCTTGAGCTGATATTTTAAAGGGGTGAATTTGCTGTTTTTATCAACAACCCTCTTCAGTAACAGACTACTTTGTCAATTCCTCAATCTCTCAAATTCAAATTTAACAATCCCAACTCTGTACACTGTTACAGAAAGATGGCCACAGTTCCTGAACATTAAAAAATACTTCCATCTTTATATTCAGAACATGTTGCTGGTACCCCTTTTCCACCAAATTAGCTCTGGCTCTTGAACTTTTTAGGTTCCAAAACAATTTATTTTTGGTCTAAATGCTCCGAATGGTTCAAAATTAAGTGCAGGAACCACAACAAAACCTGTTCCATGTTGGTTGAAAAGGGGTAGGAGAACCAAAAATCTTCCTGATTTACTTCTGATTAATGAACAATGTAAACTTTTATCATTGACAGAAACATCCAAACTTTGCAAAATGGAACACTTTTTATGAACCTGGTAAAAAAAAACTAACCAACGCTGCAGCACAAAGGCTTACATGATAGTATTTGTCCTGCAGTATTTGTTAGCTTTAATGTACGCACAAATGTTTGCATGACAGCTTACAGCAAGATACAAAACAAAAGTTTATACTGTAAGAAAAATCTGTCAAGCAATATCAATATTCATGTCGACAGTCAATGTCAAACAAGGTTAAATTGCACATAAATGAAAACAATAAATTGCAACTGCAAACTACAGCATGATCATACATAGGCCTAAGAAAAAAAAAAACAATAAATGATATGCATATACAGTATCTATATTATGTACACACATTTGAACATCCTTCACAACTACTGAGAACTTTAAACTGTACAATATATCTGCTATAAGAACAGTTGCGCAAAATACCATTTTGATATACAGTAATACTTCTTTTTTCTTTTACAATGTACAAGTTCAAACTGTCCACACAAAAAAAAATGCAAAGCACAAGCCTAAAAGGCCACAAACGTGCATGTTATCAGGTCAGTTGGAAGCCACTGGAAGGAAAGACTGGCGTGAGAGTGGGAATGGAAGCTGCCATTATTGTTCAGGAGCTTTTTCCACACTCCCAACCTCAGTGTCTTGAAAGATTAATAGTTAGTGGAGGGAAATCTGGAGTAGATATCAATTATACATGCAGGCACACATGACCGCAGATAAACAAACACGCACGCACATATTCTTTAACATCGTTAGATCATCATCATGGTGAAAGTGACCAACATATTAGACATTCACACACAAACAGGTTATGGGGTAATGATGAAACTCCGTCAACATTCTCCCACTCCAACATTTCCCCACACCGTCACATTATATTCAAGTAGTGGCACTCCAATAGCAGATACTCAAACGGAAACTTCTGTAGTTTTCAACCTGGACTACATTTACAAGTGATTTTGTGTCAAAGTGACTAATGGAGACAACAAATCTTTAAAAGTACTGCAGATGGCAGCCTAAAAACGCTGCAATGTAACCACTTGGGGCATTTGCACACGATCAACTTACGTCCACTAAAGGTGCTTGTTTTTGCCACTGACATTCAGAGTGTTACTATAAATGCCTGACAAAATTATGAAAAAGACCCTACAGAGAAATACACTGTTTTTCTTTATCTTTCCCTTGATCCAGTTAGTTTGTTTGTTTGTTTAAGTCACACTCACAGAGAAGTCTCACAGAGGTGACTCCACAGACAAGTTCGTTTGATTAGCAAAAATACTGTGTATGGTTCCTGTGCATGGTGCGCTGATGCTTGAGTCCACTTGGATGGTCTTGAGTAAGGTTTATGTTTACTCCAGTGTGACACACATCAGGTGTGAACACCAAATGTACCAAAACACAGAGGTAGACTGCTGTTTTATGTAACTACACAGAGTTTTTAGCTGGTTATGAAACATTCTCAATTTAATACTGATGCCTTTTTATCAGACTGCAGCACAGCTCACCACATCAGACCCAGATTTGCCTTATGACCTGAGCTCTGGCAGAGAGCTCCATGCCCGCCACCAGTGGCTCCTCCTCCAACTAGGAACAGACCTTTGCCTCACTGCTTTGTCGATGAGGACAGTAGTGTCCATCTGCAGCGCCCTTTTCTACATCGTAGCACAACAAAAACCTCACATAGGCGATAAAAAAGTGTATTCAGGTACAGAACAACGTTACTACTGTAAAGCTGAGCAGCACCTAATATGAAAACACCCTTAAACACAAAATCTTGGGAAAAAATATTCCAGGTTGAAAAATACCAACGTTTCCCTTAAAGTCGTCGTACCTTTAGGACAATCACACACTTCACATCTCAAAAATGATCTGTTGGTCTCGTGTTTTCACACAAGATTTTTAAGTCCTGCACAGCGACAGGATGCAGGAAAAGCTGGCCTTGTGTGCTGATCTTATTTCAGTTTTAACAAAGAGAAACTGTCAGCACAGAGGGCCAGCTTCACCCGAAGCATGTCACCACCAGGCACTGAGATATAGAGGGAATAAAACAGTGAATGACAGCTTTTTGACCTTTTCTGTTATAAACAAAAGTTGGTTTCTGAGGCATGTGTTCCAGTGACGGGCCATGACAAACTCATCTTTGTGTTTTTGTTTGTGGCCGCTTAGCTGTGTATGAACATCAGTCGTTAAGGGGGTTGACTGCAGTGTTCAGAGGGGAATGCTTGAAGACACACATGTAGTGCAAAGATGGGTTGGTTCAGGTGACTTGAAAAATGTCTTTGTTTCAATGCAAACTTCCTCCTTTCATTAGGATTTAACTAAACATTCCTTAACTGCCATTTGATCGTATAGTAGTCTCACAGCAGTGAAACAAGACCAGTGCAGACAAAAAGTGCCAAGTCGAGTGAAACTGACCTACATTTAATTTTCATCTCTCCTTTCGTATTTAGTTGCCTCCAAGCATTCCCCTTTCACAATATCATCTCTGCCGAGAGTGAAAAAGGCAGTTTTTCACTCTCAAAGGGAAGGACACAAACTAAAACCGTTTCTATTAAGGCCACTGAATTGTGCTTAAAATCCTTCAGAGGTACCCTCAGTTTAAGGTGCCAAATTCTTTGTGTCCTTTGTGTCAGTGCCTACTCTCTCATCCTACCCATTCTTCCTCTTTTGTGAACTGTAGCGCCCTTTATCTGCTCCAGCGCTCTGATAAACTGGAGGTGATGGTGCTGATATGGTAACAAAGGGCCTTCCTAGCTCCTGTTTTTTCATCTTCTGGTCCACTCGAGTATTTTCGGTTTTCCTTTGGTCTTCATTTTGACATTTTGTCTTCACTCTCCTTTGCCAAAGGGCTTCCTCCACAGTCATTTGCTAACTGTCTCCCTCTGATAACAGGAAGGAGACACACCTTTTGGGCTAACGGCCGAGCAGGTAGACCACCACTTCATAGGTGCACATCATGATGGCGGTGTTGGGGATTTGTCGGACGAGGTGGGTGGTCAGGCCGCGGTACAGCGCCCTGTATCCCTCCTCTCTGGGTACTGTCAGCAGAGTTTGGAAGAAGGAGCGATACTTGCTGCCCTCCTCTCGTAGTCGTGTCCTGATCACCTCTGTGATGTGAGGGCAGAAGAAGAAGAAAAGTGTGTTAAATAAACCATTAACCACGAGTAGTTCTTGTCAGACTTTACCATTGAGTGCTGTGTGGTCTCCCTTAAGCTAAATATCTATTTCTGACACTCTGAATACTAGAGATGCTTTTTTTGGTACTTCTTTTCTGTTTTTGTCCCACATTGACTTTAGACGGTTCTAGCAGAAAGTATCGAAAATCCTGTATTCAGCTGTGGGCTGTATGTAGGTGGAGAATGTTAGTGATTTTTATAGCACAAGTGGCTCATGATACTTTCACAAAAAAGAAAAAGTGAATCACTGCCTCACTGAAAATTAAATATGCCTCTCACAAACATGACAGCATCAAGTTATAAGGATAAGTCTTGTGATATTCAATATTTTGTGTTTTGTTTTTTTAACAAAACCCATGGAAAGGCCAATCCAAAAACAGCTTCTGATGTTGATGCAGTCCAGGAATGGGCTCAGGGGCAAATGTTGGTGTCCTAAAAGAGTATGAGAGTATGACTCATTGGTAACCTGCTATGTTGGATGTTAGTTTGATCCAGTGTCCAAATGATGAGGGTGTGACTACTTCCATTGTCTCACAAAATTCTGCACCCTGTTAACATGGCAAGTCGGCAACACAATTTAATGAAATCACATCAATTTGTACATTTCTTGAAATGTGCAGTGCCTAACTGCTTTAGAAAATGAACCATATTTTTTTTTGTTTTGAAATATAAGGTTATATTTATGACCTGTTTAAAAGGTCTTCAGTAGGAAGCAGTGGGCTTGGGGCTGTATGCCAACAACTGGCAGAAAGTACTGAGATATGGACAAATACATTGTTGGTTTGGGATTTTTCATGGGATTTACTGACAAAACTAAAAATATAGTATATTATAGGCCTTATCCTTTGAAAAGAAGGAGAAGAAACTGAGTGAAACACATTGTTACCATGTGGGTAGGCGATGGAGGTGGCACAGGTCTTAGAGGTGGCTGCTGCGAGCATCATGCCCACAAAGTCTGAGGGGTCTTTGACGGACTCGTCCTCTTCGTCCATGCTGGTTTGGGCCTTGGACTCCAGCAGTTTACGTTTGATGCTCTCATAGATGACAAAATGGATAACAGTCTCAGAGATGCCAGCATAAGACGCTGACATGCCCCTGTAGAAACCTCGCAGGCCGTCCATCTGGTACACTCGCTTCACACACTCGAATGCATTCATTCGCCGCTCGCCCCGGGATCTGTAATCATACAGAGACTTTAAGTCTAATAACGATGTAATTTAATCTCATTATCATACAGCCCATTACACTGTAGCCTCTAGACTTAAAACAAAGATTTGGGGTTCCTCACCTGGTTTCCAGCTGCAAACGGGTCTTGATCAGCCAGATGGGATTGGTGGCTGTGATGGCGGTGAACCCTGGGAATTTCAGAGGAATACAGAGGTTCAGACAGAAGCAGAGACATTTGGAAAAACACAATCTAATCAACTAAATTAAATATTCTATACTGCACAGGAACAATGAGAAAGCACTTCACTAAACAGGATCAACTCGCTTCAGCTTTTTTAATGATATTTCAAAACTATCAAAGAGAATTAGATTTTATCAAAGAACATCTGTTATTTTAATCTTTTGAATAACTGGTTAAAATGCATGCTTTTTCATTTTCACATATTGATCCTCTTCATGTGAAATGCTACACAGGCATATGTAAACGGCAGTTCTATTCCTGAAGTTTCTTAACTACCAACAGTGCATGAAGGCAGCAGCTGTGAGGGTTTTCTTTTTTCATTTGTCATCTTTAAAGAATATCTAACTGAAAATGCTGGGAAATGAGGCCAAGCAGCAAAGTCATTTTAGGCCTTTGAATGAGCAGACTGCTATTCTACTGCAGCCTGATTCATTTCTTTGAAATGCTAATGAGAGCTCTTGTGTTTCTAATAAAAAATCATTTGCTATTGAAACATATGCTCATTTTAAAGAGCTTAAGAGCTGAGACGGTCTGTTTTTTTAAAGTATAACTTTTCATGTGCTTTGAAATACACACAAAATATATCAAGAAAATCTATCATTCAATAACTTCAAGTCACAAGACAGAAGTTTTGATTCTTAGTTTTGACATTGCGTTCAATTTTCTCTCATTTTTGGGTTAGTGTTACAAATGGGCATTCTTTGTTAGTTGATGAATAAACTATTACGTTAATTTTGTAACACCTAACAAACCAGTAGTTAACTGGTTAGACACTAACAACAGGCTGTTGGCCTGATACAAGCACAACTGCAACAGCACAGAGCGACAAAATGATATCTGAAGGAGATTTTTCAATTATTCAGCAGGACTAAAGTGGAAAGTCTCTGACAGGAAATTTTGTGCAGACTTTACTTCGTAATGGTAGTGTGTCACCTTGTCCATGTGCTTTCACAGTTCTTAGATTTGTTTGAAACTAGGGTCACTTAATTATGGGGCCCCTGAAAATGCATTGAAAATGGACAGAATATATATCAAGCAGATGTGAGTGTGTGCATGCTCTTCTCTGAGTTATTTACAGGTGATGATACTTTGAACTGTTTTTTGTGTTTTTGTTAAAGCCCGGCTCAGACTACAGGAGTTTGAAATTCCTAACTGGTTTTGAAGTCATGCTGCATCACGTAATCAAGTTTTTTCCCAGATGTTTTTCTCTCTAATCTCAACATGAAACGCTACAAGATTTGAAAATACTGGTGCATCACACACTGCAAGATATAAAGATTATTGTGCCAAAGGGAGCGTGAATGCACCACTTCACGCGATCTCCTGGGAAGGCAGATGTAAACAAAACTAAGAGTGGCGTGATGCCCCAACTTGCTCTATGTTAACATGCTTTGCAATGAGAAAAAAAAAGCAGAAGGCTAAACGAGTCTGGATGAGAAAATGGTTGGGGAGACGCAGTCAATAACAATAGCATAGCATGCTTGCTAACGCAAGTCTCAAGGGCTAGATTTTTTTGTGTGTAGCCAAACAGTCGAATTATGTCCGTCATGAAGCCCCGTGGCCCCCCTGGTCCCTTCAAACACTGTATCCAGTTCTGTTTATACATCCTACACATCAAACATGTTTAAAATCATCGGAGCAGTTCTGACGAGCCTACAAGCAGTTTGGGAGGTTTAAGACTGAGTTTGAAAACCACATGACCAGATAATCTGGGCTGAACATCGGTACAAACCAATGCCCAAAACTCCCGTAGTCTGAAACCGGCTTAAGTAAGACACTAGGCAATAATGTTAAGTTTGGTATGGTGGATGTAAAGCTAATTGATGAGCACTTTCTATCATTGTGAAATGACACAAAGTCTCTCTAAAAGTTTCTTATACAAATGATGTCACAGAGAGAGAAATAAAACATGGCCATTTGCAGAAAACAGCTAAGACGAGGGCAAGTCTAGAAAGAGACCTCAGTCACATCTAGTGTATCAATGCAACACAGCCCTACGTTAAGGCAACTGCGTGAAGAAGAGAGGAAGACACAGGTCTGTTGAAGAGAAGAAGAGAAGAACAAAAAGAGGAAGAAGAAAAAAGAGGGAAGTAGAAGGAAGTAGCGTCTATGGCGTGTACTCACGAGGGAGGGGCAAAGCTCCTCCAGCTCCTCCCCGCTGCAGCTAGTAGCCTACAGATATGGGGGGCACAGATGGCGGGGGTCTCCCACCCAATCACGCAGGGGTGAAAGCTTTACAGTAAAGCCCTAAAATAGACACAGGCTTTTCTGTACCACAGTCACACACAAGCAGCAGTCACATCCACCCCCAACCCCACCAACAACCCACCCCAACCCACTGGTACTATACAGGTAGTTGGAGAAGAGATGGGAGGTGAAGGACTGACCCCCCTCCCCCCCCCTTTCCCCAAGCTCTAAGCCTCGTCCCCTTTAATTTACTCCACAGTTTAACTGTTTTACATTTCTTTTACTTTCACTTTACAATTTATCCCTCCCTTTACTTCTTTTATCAGCGGGCATATAGAAAATGTTGACTGAACAGAAGCCAACCCAATCCAAAACTCCAGCTCCATCTCACCAGAGTGAGGTAAAACACAAGCACAAATACAAAGGCAGAAAATTAAATTGAGGATGTATTCTTCATTATCAGTGTGCCATTATCAGTTTATAATCTACATTTTCAAATCAAATGCCTACTGAAATTAGGTAGAAAACTAAGAGGCAGGTGGAAATGCTAACCTTGTCGATGTGTATAACAGATTCTGGGAGGTGGACAATGGTGATGAAAGAAGTGAGGAGACCATTTAATGAATATGTGATGACACAAGGATGAAGTGGTTGATCATAGTGAAGGAAATAAATGAGATGGAACATTAAATGCAACTCAGCCAGCCCCAAATATGTCTCTGGGCCAAACCTTATTCCAAAACAACCCGATACATTTAAAAATAACACTGAGTGTGTCCTTGCATGTTGATAAAAATGTGTCTCCAGAGAGCTAGCCTGCTTTAAGAAAAAAGAAAGAAAGAAACTGTCCTGTAATGTCATACAAGAGGACATTGGAAATGGGATCTCAGAGGACGTTTTCCAAAAGTTTCCTTAGCAGGGTCACCTAACCCTAACCCCTGTTTCAAACTGCTGCATGACGTCCCCTCTCTCTCTCCAGCCTTTCCTTTCTATCTTTAGTTATAAAAGCCCAAACTGTATCATTAAAAAATCATTTGTTTATTTCTTCTTTCTATTCTATTTCTTCTTCTTTGTTTATTTTTAATGGGGTTTTTTTTGTTTTTTTGCTGCCTATTTAGAATACGGGACAGCTTAAAATAGCAATATGTCCATTATGTGTAAAAATTTCTGCACATTATCACCACCTATTCCTCTGAACTAATACTGTTTAAATAAAAATGTCTGCATGCAAATTTGTCACAAAATAAAATCCATAAATCACAACAAAGTAAATACTTCAGGTAATGGAAGTGAACGACACTCGCCTACTTGGTAATTTAGACAAGTCATGAGGATGAAACATTCACAGCCAATGCAGCCTGGCCTAGACCTTGAGCTGGGCCTCTGTAAGGAGCTGCAGCTGCATGTTTGCATTTTGACCCTTCTATACGCACATAATCTCTGTGCGGTTTCTCCAGAGCAGTTTGACCTACATTTTGGAGAAGACAGGCATGCTTTAGATTAACTACTGGAAGACACAATAAGTCTAAATGAAGGAGTGGGACTTCCCTCCCCCCTCCGTGTGCAAAAAAAGCCCACGATTCACAGCAGGGGAGGTCATGACTCCATAAAGTTACTCTACAAAAGGCTGCAGGGTCAAATTTATCTTCAGTCACTGAGGCTTTCTTTAACTTTGCTTTTCCAATGTGCTGACAAGACTGAATAAGAAATATGCGCATTTGAAAGACTGGAGGTGGGCAATCTGATGGTATATATACTGGGTGACGGTAGAAATGTGTCTATCGGTAGAGATTTGACTGCAGGCTATGTAGCATATGTAGCATCTCCCTTGATCCTTTGATTCTCACGATTCCAGTTTTCATTTTAAAATAATTTTAGTTTCACTGTTTTGAGTCATTTTTGTTGAAATGCTCATGTTGTTTTTGTTTGTATGAGAGGTCCACAGAAAAAACAAGAAATGATCAGATGTTACGAAGTACGGTATGGTTGTTTTAAACCATTTCTTTATTAGAATTAACAGAACACTTATCGTATCCTGATATACACCGTTACTGTGATAAAAAAATTACTTCAACCATAATAGAAGATTTTGGCCATATTGCCTCCTGTCCCATTGAAAGACAGAGAAAAGAAGTTTGTTGTACTCTAAGTACAAGGCATTTGTAGTACAACTACACAGATATTTCATTTAAGGTATTATAGATAAATTAATGCAACTGCCACCTGATGAAAAAATATGTGCAACATAAAGAAAAAACCTACCGACTCTTCAATATGTTGTGTTAAAGTTCAACCAGCTCCATTACTCCAACTACATTTCATAAAATAATCGCAATCATAGTTCTATAATGTATATACATAATGTATATACAGTATATATTTATATATATATTAGGGCTGTCAGCGTTAATGAATTAATCAAGATGCTTCTAAGGTCTGTACATAAAGGGTTATTTTTTTAAAGCAAGAGTGATGGTACTGGTATCAAATGAAACTAGAGGACCTAAGGAATCCAGTGGCACCAACCATGTCAGCTTTTTAGGAAGGGGGCTAAATAACGTCCCAAAGTTAGGCTAAATTTTGGCGATGGAAACACGGCATGGCCATTTCACAGGGGGCCCATGACCTCTGACCTCAAGATTTCTGAAAGAAACTGGGTATCCGTGAGTCTCCCCTTTACAGACACGCCCACTTTATGTTTGTCCCATGCTGTTTTTTGCTGTTGTTTGATTTCTAACCAAAACAATCTGGTAAGAAATGCTTTATGTTTTCAATATGGACTTGAAAACTGTTTTGTATTACAAAATAATGGAAATGAAAACATGCGATCAAAAAATATGATTAATCACTTTTAACTATTGAAATTCTGCAATTAGTTGTGATTAACAATAATAATCAATTGACAGGCTGAATATATACTACCTATCCATGACCATTACATTTTTAAATAGTTCCTTGTATGGTACATGTATGTATATATGCTGCTAAAAGGAGTGTATTACTGCCAACCAATTTTGCTGCGTTTTAAGATGCAATGAAAATAAAGTATCTCTACCCATTACATGTCTGTGCCTTCTCAGCATTTTGTCCATATCCAAGTAATAATTTATGTTTTTCAAAATGGTGCCAGTACTGTTGAGGTCAAACTGTGAAGGCAGAATCTGTTCAGAAAAGTTAACTCATCTAAAAAGAGTTAATGTTGAAATAGTGCCAGACTCTGGGATGATACTGATTCTCCTTGAAAAGAAATGACTGAGGCTCTGATGGTGTTGATGGATGATGACAAAAGACAAAATGCAGATCATAAATAGCAGTGACAAGGTTAGCATTTCTTTTGGTGCGGACAACATAAAATCCACAGGAGAATGTGTTATTACTTTACCTTAACTATATTGATGGAACAAGGCAACAGGCTAAGGGGGAGGGGAAGATGTGTGTCAAGACTAAACAATAAAAAAAAACCTTACAATAAGAAGCTAAAACTACAGTCCAGCAGCAAACACATTGCCATAAGCAATGCTAATATCATTACAAATGAATAACCATTATGAACTTTCTAATATTAATAAAAATCACCATGGTTTTCATCATACCAGTGTAAAGAAATGGGATGCTACCTGACGTGTCCGCCCGAGTGCCAGGGGCCCCGGTTGACCTTTGGGGGCCGTGCTCTCTCCTCTATACACACAGAGCAAAGAAGGGGGCCCAGACCACACTGTTTAAGTAACAACTGGGATGTTAAACCATTTACAGAGTCCTCTGGAGAGGCCTCAAAATGAAAGAATAAAAAGAGGAGAAAGGGGCAAAGGAGGAAATTAAAAAAAGGAGGACATGGGGGACAAAGGGGCTAGCAGAGGAGGAAAGCACAACCTAAACTTTGAGGACCATGTGGTTTTCTGCTTTTTGTCAAACAGCAGTCATGGTGCCAGCAGTGGCACATAATAGCCTGAAATAGTCTGAGTGATGTGTCTCATTTGCATTTAAGTCTGAGACTGATGATATTAGGATTTGCCTCCTTAAATATATGTAGGCTGGAAAGGCCACCATGAAGAGATAACATACTATATTGCCTAAGTGTATTTACACAGAGGAAATGCTCAGATAAAAGCTGGCAAGAGCAAGCAGTAGATATGCTATGTGACTGGCATCATTTCAAGGTTCTTTTACAATATTTTGCCAGACAGAAGATTACATATTTTCATTGCAGAAAATGCAATGTTTAAAACATTGATAAATGTTTCTTTCATGGCTTGGTTTCACAGTAAATGAATACAGCAATTCTACTGCATGGTACGGCACGGCTCCACTCAATTCAACTCGCTGGTTTATGGTTTTCCAATAGCAAAGGTTGTGGGTAGTACTTGGTACTTTTTTTTTTTTAGGTTTCACCTGTGTTGAGGTTCTAAGCAAGCTTAGTTGATACTTGTAGGTGGAGTTAAAACACTGCAGACCACTAACTGGTCAAAGAGAATCTTCACTGGTGTGACATGGGACAACCTGCGCACTAACGCAATTTTAATTTTTATTCACCTGTCCCACATCTTAAAAATTAGTAGCCCGCAAAACTACACTTAGTACACTGCGCCATAGAATTAACAAAGTGCAGACCTTCCTCTGTTTGGTTGCAGATTCAGGATTCAGTGAGTGTTGCATTAAAGATGATGTCACGGCAGTTTCATGCCACATCACTTTGGCAATGAGCTACAAATCCCACCTACACCGACACCTGCATCAGTTCAGTTACCTGCAGGAACCTGGCACATGTCCCACAAAAAAGGTGAATTGCAGGTCTTAATTTTATTTCCAGGTTTGGTTCATGGTGAAACATAGAAAATGTGGGTCAGATCGCGGGTGTGGCTAACTGCCGACTCAGGTGTGTTACTATCAGGCACGTTTACTGTGGAGATGTGCTTCTCAACATTATGAGAATAAACACAAATCCTCATTTGAATTGCATTTTCTGAATTCGTTTTAAAATTTAGTATCTTACTTTCACATGTATGAAATGTCCCAAAATGATCACTTTAAACAGGCTGGGGTTTCCGGTTGGGCCGTGTGCCAACTGGTTGGGGCGAGTTTGGTGTTGTGATGCCAGTTTTGGAAAAGGTCTTGAAAATCAGATCCATGCAGGACTGAGGGGGTTCTACCCGCAGTGGGAAATTAAATAAAGAAAAGGATCTGGTACCGAAAGTGAATCGAGTCGAACCATGCAGTTGAAAGAAGCATAAGTGAGGCTGTTTTCAACACATTCAAAGTCAGTTTGATCCTGAGAGTCTTAAATTGTGCTTTCTGATAAACCCCTGTTGTTTATATTTAATATTTCTATACATGAAAAAGCTACGCAATGCCTACTTATAACAGATATTATCATCAGTTAGCTTTGGCATGCTTTAGATATTCACAAGCTTTGAAATTTGTGAAAATCCCACCATCCCACACATGTATATGTAGAGGGGGTGAGGAGGGGTGGGGTTGGGGTTGGGGTGGGGGGGTGAAGTGAAATTCTGGGATACTTCAAATTGTGAAAATGATGAAAAGATAAAGTAAAATAAAATCTGTCTAATGAAGACAAACTGAATAATTCTTTAACATGTTTTTATAGATATAAAACCCATCAGTGATTTACACTGCCCACACTTATACAGAAAGACAGACAGACGGACGGACAGGCAGAGATGACACTCAGCGACAGACAATTACAAACAGACAGAAGGGAGGGGGAGAAGGAGCCGTAATTACCTGCCATCCCAGCCGACACCATGTGCACTTGGGTAGAGTCCGGCTCCAGCACCCCATTCAGCTTCTCCTTAGCAGTAGAATATGCCGCAAAATAAATCGCCCTGAAAAAGTTAGACAGAGCCTCTTCAGTCTGAACAAAGGTACCACTGATCAAATTGACACATTTGCAAAAGGAGAACAATAAAGAAAAAACATTCAGTAATCTAATTGCACTATGAAAGATCACTAACTATAGTCATGAGTTAAGTAAATTAAAAAATGCAAATACACACACTGTCACAGGCAAATTGTATAAATGCAAAATTTATATGTAAATATACATATAATATTACAGGTATATTTTGAACACTGCTGGGGAAGTTAGTTTGAGTATAAAGTAAATAAGTACATAGCTTCCCAAGTTACCAATTACTAAATAATGGAAGAAGTTGAACTACAGGAAAAGCTACCCTCAAGAGAAATGTAGTTTGGTTAAGCAAAGCTTCTGAGAAAAAGTTGTTAAAACTAATTTGCAGATAGTCACATGCCAGCAAATAAAAGACACTTCATGAGATAATTTCACAGGTCATTAACAACAAAAAAATGCTATTTATTGGAAAGTGCAAGAATTGTAAGCTTGGTTTTGTATACAGTGTTTATCAGTCAGACACCTGGCCTCAGAAATCAGAGTCCAGGTGGGGTATTGCACCAAGCAGGATTACTCAGTTAGCCAGGTAACTTCTAAAACAGCATGCAACAGCTCAACATTTGTTGATAAATAGCAATAATCAATACTTCTGACTATCTGTAGTAAAATTGGGTTCAATTACAGTAGAGAAGCATGTGTAAAAATATAATTTAAAGTTAACTACACAAAAAAAGGCAAAAAAGGTACTATTGATAGTATCAGTACTGCAGAAAATGAGTATTGAAACCATTGCAAATATTCAGATTTTTATTCTTACCCATACATTTACATACATACATACATATTGTACATATGTTTATAAATCGTTGTTTTTTACATTAACTCCAACATACTTCTGGTGGATCATAACTGATTATTGAGAGGGATTATATTTGTATTAGTTTATCAGAGATTCATAGTATATCTTCAAGTTAATGCATTAAATAAGAACACTTGATTTCAATTGCATTCAATAGAGCTAAGCCACGCTAATATGTAGTCTAAATGCAAGCCACTGAAAGAAGTTTTTCTCTGGCTGTGTGTGTGTGTGTGTGTGTGTGTGTTTGCGTGTGTGAGTGCGCAGGCGTGCATCTCAATCTCATAGCAGGCTTTAGTAGCAGATTTATCTCCCATGATTCGAGCTGCTCCTCACTAAATAAAATCACAGGATTTAGTCAACATTTCTGCTGAGTGGAATTAAACCTGCTGACCTTCCCTCCCTGCCCTCCATCTGATCTGAGAGCATGCAGGCAAAACATAATCATGCTGCTCTGCAGATGAGAGGTGATTTATGTGAGTGGGTCTGAATGTGCATGCATCTCTCATCCGCAGTGAATGATGCTACTGGTGCAAGCTGTTCTTTATGCATGTGTTACGTGTGTGTGTGTGTGTGTGTGTGTGTGTGTGTGTGTGTGTGTGTGTGTGTGTGTGTGTGTGTGTGTGTTGCTAATGACTGCCAGTAGCAAGCCCAGTGGACTGCGCACTCATTAGCATCACTAGATGTTTTTTTTAGCTTTTCCAGCATCAGAGTGCTGTTTCCTAATTATAACAGAAGAGATTAACTCTGTAGCCCAGCAACACAGACGTTCCTTTGTAGAGGAATAAATCTGCTAAATCATTCAATTATATTGCATCAGAATCTTAAGCTTTAACTTAAACAGACTGCAATTAAATGGAGTGGAAATGTAGCATCTTATAATGCCATACATCTTCAAAATTGGAACTGTCTGCTGTATTCATAATGAACCATGCAGGTATTGATGGCGGCAAGTTGCTAAAGACTCAAATTTCCAGATGTTTCGGTAGATTTTTCAGACCATATTTAACATCTGAGTACAAATAGTCCAAAGTTTATCATGTGAATTAATGGATTTAAAATCCAACTGTTAACATGTATGTTACATTCCAACTATGAATGCAATCATGTTGCCATGTGATTAACAAAAGACTGAAGTTAATTACTGTTTCTCACAAAAATGCACAGAAAGTTGGATGAAGTTTAAATGTCAAACATCTTTGCCGAAAGAGGAGAAGTAAACTAAGCTGTGCTACTTAGACTCATATTATTTTGCCTGAATATATTGTATTGAATAAATAGTATTATATTCTTGTTTCTATTATACTTTTTAGTCTCGTTTATTAAATAAAACCGAAAAATGAGTTGCAAAAAGTAGTGGTTTTCGCAGCTTCTGTGCAGTTATGTTTATATACTGTGCTGATGAAAACAGCAGTGAATGCAGCCATAAAGGCATGGTTTCTTTTGCAAGGAATCAGTGCGAAGATATGCATTTTCTTTTAAACAAATTTAGTATCTGATGTCAAGATCTTCAGTTTTAAGGCGAGGCGGACCTATTTTGCGGGCTGGGACCTACAAAGAGACAGCTCTGCGAAGGAGTATGCGTTCAGTCACTCGCTGTACTTCTTGCCTTGCTTTCGATGACATCAAGCTCGCTTTGCCCTGCACTCTCTCAAACAGTGATAAAAATGTTGGCTGCAATGGCTGCCTGCTCCAAACACCATGAAAAACACTGCTTGTATGATCTATTCATTTTCAAATTTCTGGATTTTATATCTTAGAAAACAGTCTGGAAGCACAGATATTTTTTCATACTCTCTTTTCTTTTTTTTTCCCATACTTTTCCAGACCTGGAAATTAACCAAGTAAAATTCCATACCTTTCTATGTTGCGTAGGAACTCTAAGCCTATAAGGCTTAAACAACTGCACATAAGACAGCCGTAAATCTCATATGTTGCCTCTGACTTCATCAGGCTCACTTCTTACGCAACAAAATCTTCCTATAGCACAGCTTGCTATAGCTGTCATTACCAGGAAACACGCTGCTATATCCACAGCTGGACAACTAGCCCACAGGAGTGACACACACATACACACATGCACGCACACCCAGGGGCATTTTTCACCCCTCAGAGAGTCTGAGCCAGACAGAGCGAGACAGCAAAGACAGTGCAGGACCCAGAGGACAGAACCATTCTGATTCAATATAGGCAAAGAATGACAAACATGGCAAGAGAGGGAGAGACAGAATGTGGTATGGATGACTCAAATAGAGAGACAGAGACAACAACAAACCAATGGGAAGAGGACGACAACAGCTACGTGATGCACCAGTAACTAGGGAGAACTAGACAGGTCAGGGAGGGGATTAGACACAACACAACTCTCACAACAGAGGAACTCCATTGTGATAACACAACATCAACAGTCACATGATGGGAGAGTCACAGCTGGCTGCTGCCTGCTGTTGCTCATGTACCATTCAGACTTATGCAACCCTGAGCAGCCAAGCTAAGAGAGCGGGAACCTTTTCATTTCCTGTAGGATTTGAAGCAAAGCTTTACATTGCATTTCATTAAGTTACACTCCGTTCATTGCCGTTTATGTGGTCCGCTATTATTGCTGCCAAAATAAGCTCTGAATGAGCTGGAAGCTTGTAAAAAAAAAATTTTTTTTAAATAAAAATTAAAAAACCTAGGAAGATCTAGCAGAAGCAAACAGTGACTCTTCAACTATTGTAATTTTTGTGTCCCTGTCAGAAACAAGAAAATCATACAAAAAGTGGCCTTTTATGTGTGGTTTGTCCACCAGTATTTCCTTCATTCCTCAGTCAGATGTTAGACATTCAACCATGCCTAATTTTGAATTTAATTTGATCTAATATTAACTTTAAACAGAAAATACACAAATACCCATTATCATGTGTTGTTAAATATTTAATATTAATAAATTATTAGATACAAAAATATTTCATGTCTTTATTTTTAATAAAAAGAGAACCTGTTGCTTTTTTTCTTCAGTTTGTATGCCTGGTGACCACAGAGCACATGGCTGCAGGACTGTTAGCCTCATATCAAATTAGAAGAATTTAAGGTCAATTTTTGTTCTATCAACAATGTGTTATTTGGCTGCCACTTCCAAACAGCTAATATTTCTTTTGAATGTAATAATAAGAAAAACAGCATTTAATGTTGTGTATTTATATTCCTTCCATCACTTTGTTTATTGTGACAATAAAAATGTTAGTTTTGTTACTAATAATATCAATACATTTTTCTAAATATGTGTTAGAGTTTCGAAAAGTTTCCAGACCAAGAATAACCCAAATACACTCAACAGAAATGTGTCCCCAGGTTTTATGTAACATATGAAGTAAATGACGCAGTAATGCTTTTATTCTCTGATATCAGGTCTGGCTACTGCTGATAACAGTGGTTCATTCTGAAGGTTTCTTGTTAACGTCAAAGATTGTGGTGACATATTCTGTACTGTTGATTATCAGGTATGGTTTTATTTTTTTAAGATTTTATGGCATTGCTACAGACAAAAGGTTAGCAGGAGAGGCACCACAGCCAGAACACTGAACATACCTGGAAGGTGCCACACCCACAAGGTTGGGTCCCAGTCCTCTGAAGAGCGAACGGGCTCCCTCTCTTTCTAGAATTAACCTGCAGAGAGACATTGAGATTTTCAATTCATGTTTTATTGCATACGTCATCATAATACATAAATGATATCGAGCAAGCATACACTACATTTAAAGACAATTATGTAATTTGCTTTATATAAAATGTATACCCTTGGACAAATAATCATGTGACCATCTGGAGAATAGCTTGCAATGTCTGCTCAAGTTAAAATTATAGTTTTGAATTCAAATCTACCACAAATTTGGTAGATTCTTTAGAAAGATGTCCTTGCCGTGCATATGCATCCATGAGTGTGATTACGCAGGATTCAGCAGTACACGCCTCATCGAGCTTAGTGACCCTCTCAACCCGTGCTGAGAGCATGTTCATACTTGATATAATCATCTGTATGCACTTGCAAGAATTCAGAACAAAAATTCTGAATTATTCTTTTTAATGAAAATGAAAGTTGGACTTTATTGGCTAAATAAGGCAAATTAGATAATACAAGCATATGACATGAGATCATTTTATTTGATACATGTCAAGTATGAAGGCATACAGAATATACTATTCATGTTTGGGTCTCAACTCTATGTATGTTTGTAACCCATCTAAATGGATTTGTATTGTAATTTGTAATTTATGCAGGGAAGTCTAGCTGTAGTTGCCACTCTGCTGACCAGCAGTACAAGGAGCAAAAATATAAGTGTATCATCTTTCTTTGAAAATGGCCATGAGGTCTCCTGTAGGTTTAATCTTGAGGTTAAGCCAACAGTTAGGTTAATAAACAACTTTTTAGGTTATGCTTTTATTATCTTTTACAAAATGACTGAAAGACTACACAATGTGAACCGACCAGAACGTGCATCAGGCACACAACACTCTGTGACACAACACTCGGCACCACCCTGGGTGAATACCAAGTTTGTTTCCAGGTGTTTTCATATAAACTTTTACTTTAAAAAAGCTTCAATACAAAACAAAATATCGGCATGCTTTTGTTTTTAAAGAAACAGTTGTGGGGGGTTTTACTTGCAAAGAGTTAGATGAGACGATTGATACCACTCGTGTCCGTATGCAAAGTATGAAACAAGCTCCCATGGCTGATTGGTCTTGCACAATGGCTGGAAACTTGAAACCACTACCGTGTTTCTGTACAAAGGCTGGTGCTATATTTATTTTACAAACACATGATTGTATCAATCTTCTCATCTCACTCTTAGCAAGAAAGCACATAACTGCATTTCCCAAAATGTCAAACTATTCCTTGGAGGTTTGGCAATTATAATGTTAGTTACACGCACAACAGCTCTTTAGCTTACTGTCATATGTTTAAAAAAAATCCCCTAAGATCACATAAAAAATAGAGAGCTAGTTTACAGAGCACCAGGGTAAACAGACAGGAAAAAAATGCAGAGGTTTATAAGTGTCCAAAGCAGATGGACCAGTAAATTACAGCTTTTTGGGCAATTCGCCCTGACCTGACACTCAATACAGCCTAACATTATACACGGGATCACTATCAGTGTACTGAGAGACCCAAAATAAATGAAATGGCACGTGTCCTTGCTCTGGTGGCCTTATCATGATGGCTCACTCACGTGTTCAGTCTCTGTTGTTGCCTGAGTTCAAAGATTGTTCATCAGTGTCCGACCTAACCCAGAAACCTCGTTCAAAATGAGCACAGCCTCTAATTGACTTTCATTCATTGCTCGTTTTCGCATAAGCTGTGGTGCAAAGTACAAAACATCCTGGGAAGAAATTCAAGATTTAAAAAAACAATAAAGCAGTCCTTTGGGCTAGATAATTAACTGGTCTTTTGGGTACGTTAAATTCTCCAGACTTGAACTGTCCCACACAACTAAACAAGACATATCCCTGACCTTTCTCGGAGCAGCTACGTAGCTGAATTTTGTTCAGATTGTGGATTTGTGGGTTGTGCCTTCCTACTCTGGCTTTGAGATTTTGCCAACTTCTGTCCGCAGCTAAATACTTCCTCTCAAAAATGATTTACAGCAAACAGAATCTCCTTGAGAATAACAGCCCAAGTTTATACAAAACACAGAGCTTGAAGTGACAGTGTTCTCAACAGTCACAAAATTTAAATCATTAGCTAATATACTCTGCACCAACATGGAACAATGCCTGCACCTCACTGCACACTGACCCACTTTGACTCGTGTGGGTTTTTTCCTCTCCTTGCCATACCACTCTTCCCTCCTCTGCCCTGCTCCGCTCTGTATCGCACAGTGGGGGTGAGCCGTTTCTGCTACTGCTTTATCTCAAGGACAACACAAAAAGTTGCTTTATGTTGACACAAGACCAACATCTTTGAGCATAAAACAATGATTCAATTAACAGCATTTGAAAGAGGCATTAATACAATGTTAAATAAAAACCTGAAAGCACTGTTAACAAAGCAGTCAAAATGACAAAGAAAACATCCCCAGTAATCACAACACCCAGTGAGAAGAAAAAAATCGCTTTTTTTAGCCAAACACGTGTGGAAAACAAATTCTGGTTAACCATTTTGATGAAAAAAAGGATTCCTATTCATCTGTGCAAGGGCAATATTAGCATTTTGCTTATATATCCTGAATAATCTAAATTTAATGTTAAAAAAGCAACGTTTTCCCTGAGACAGTCAGTAAAACATGACAGATTTGTCCAAGGTTCCTAGCTTCCAAAATAATTCACGTATTTGACTGTGGAAAATTCCACACACAGCAGCTTGTGCATTATGCAATATGTTTAATAGTGTGTGACATGCTCTGCGACAGACTGGAAATAGGTTACCAGAGAACAAGAGTAGAGCTGTAGCTGCGTTGAACATTTACTCTAACACCGTGACCAGCGCTAATTACGAGTATCCAAACACACTGGCTGTCAGTAGATTCCAAATAAACACCTAACCAATGCTGGATTCCCCTTCGCTCTCACTTCCCATCTTTATGCTTACCACCCACTGTCTAATGAGAGGAGGAATAACATATCAAGTGGCAAAAAAGGAACAATTTATTGTGTATTTCTTACACTGGTTTCCCAGAAGTTGTTAGGAGAAAGTACCCAAAACAGACAAAGAGCTTTGAGGTCAAGATCTATTTTGTCCCTCAAGGCCAATAGGGTGGAGGGTGGACTTTTTATCTGTTGCTTTGCGCAAGTGTCTTAGTTGGAAGTTCTGCAGTTAAAAGAAATTTCACCAGTAATCCAAAATTAGTCTGAAACCCAATTCCTAGGGAAGGTTTAAGACTAATAGATTAGCAAGAGTGAGTTTTTTTGCCATTCTTATGAAACACTTTTAATTCTTTCACTATGGTGAAAGAACTGTCTGTCTACTGGATCATTCAAAGTGTTAAATTGAGGCACATAATTACCCTTTAAAAGCGCATTTTTTTCTTAGGAGATAGTGTGAGAGGATGTAGTATAAAATAAGAGTCGTTATAAACTCCTGGCAAGATTAAAATGTTGCAGGGCAAACGACCTGTTCATTATCACTGTGGATTCATTTTGGAGTGTCACAAACGAAATCTGTGTCATTTGGTCATAGACAGTCAATGGACAAGTTCACCAACTGACATGGATCTGTGCTGTGACAACAAACACTGTGTTTTCCTCAGCTCTGACAGGTTTCATCTGTGTCTTTCAGACCTTCTTACTTCAGCTCTTGTTTTTGCACAGTCATTCAGTCATGCAACTCAGGATGGCTGCAAATTTTCTTATAGGCTGACATATTTTCAAATTGGTCAGACATGCACCAATGTGTGCTGCAGATTTGCATGGGTTAGCCTTCATTTGCATCTTTACAGAAAATTGTAACATATGTATTTAGGTTGCAGGATTTTTCTAAAAAAAATATATGGACTCATAGAAAAGTAATATTTCTCAATCATCACTTATGATCCACTAGAAGTGTGTGGTAGTATATTTATGAATAGAGACTCTGCCCTCTGCTTTATTTTTCTTCTTATTTTGCTGTTTTTGAGATATTTGAACAGGATAAGACAACACAGAATATACAATATCACAAAATCTCACACCATATTCATATCACAATATTGGTTGACAATTTAATATTTAATGCAACAAAAAAATCTAAGGATATGCTCAAAATGAGTTTACATATTTATCCTTTCCCCAAATCCCAAAGCTTTTCTAAAACTGAACTTAGCATGGTTTCTTTTTTAAATGATTCCTAATAAAGCAAAGTTATCACAATTAAACTTTTCTGTAATTTTCCTTACTTGAGACAGTGCAGAGGCCCTGGTGGAGCGACACGGGCCACACTGGCTCCATTGACAGTGCTGAGCTGGACTTCAGAGATGTAGAGAGTGATGGAGGAGGACTGCAGCCTGGTCTTCACAACCTCAAGAGGACAGGTCAAAATTGCTCCAACTGTGCCACCACATCTATGGGGGAAGCAGGGTAGAGGTGAGGATGGAGGGTGCAGAAACAAATGTTGGAAGAATGGGGAAAAACATGGTGAGAAAATGCAATGCTTTGCTTTAGCATTTACACTAGGGGACATCAAAATAATGGTGTGCAAATAACTACAAACATGCATGTATAGCACTAGTATTGTGTTTTCATTTGTGCTCATTAATGTGTCCGGTAAAGCATCTTTGAGTGTCCTATAATTCGCTCTTTAAATACAATATATAACCATTTTTATATTTGGTCCAAGCAGTGGTGTTGTGGTAGTTGATGAGTTGGGTGTACTACAGGTATATGGGTAGGTTACCGAGGAAGAAGTAGGTATACTCTCCTGTATATTACACTGGCTTTTTGGCTAATTGGTTGGTATAATGTAAACAGCCAGAAAAAGAGGTGGGTATACCCCATACACCTGCTTATACCCGCCACTACACTCTGGGTTTAAGTATCATCTATCGCAATTTTTTTACTCTGCCTGTTTCCTTTACGTAACCATCCTCTAATACTGACCAACCCAATCACTAGTAACATAATCTGTTATTCCCTTTTGCTCTAAAATTATCTAGGAGTGGGCACACATCCACACATCATGACCTGGTGTTTTGATATGCAAGATAGTGCAACGTGCAAGTTGCAAGCTAAGAGTGTATGACTGGTATCATGATGCATTTCATGCACTGAAACCGTAACCACTTTGCTGATTCTTGCCATCTGAGAAGGTGAGAAATTACTTGTCATGAAAATGTGGCTGTTGTTTAGCTGGACTCAAACACATGTGCACATCATTAAGAAAAACATGCTCATCATAAACGAAGCAAAGAAACTTGCAATCATGTAGGTTAGACTTTGACTGAAGCAATCAACATGTAAACAAAATAAAGCCAATTAAGTTGCAATCAATTCCCACCTCATGATAAAATCTATTTCATTTATATGGTATAAAATAAAAGTTGGTTCTTATGAGCTACAAGACATCATCTCAAAACAATGTTCTGTCCCAGACAGGGCCACACGTGCATGTTCACTGATCCTCTCTGCTTTCAAAAGGCTTGGTTCTTCACAATAGGACTTGTGTGGACAAAGCTTCACAATCAAACCACAGCAAAGCTGGAAAGTACTTGTTGATAATGACAAACCAAATAAATGCTCTACAGGTTAAGTGAAAACTAGCTGTAGCACCGAGAACCTGGCTGCTGGTCATGAATTCCTCTGGCTGCAGTCTCTTTTGAGTAACACCAGCTATATTTACTTTTCAAAAGATCGACCTACATTCATGCTCACAGGCAGCTGTGACCCTTGGCCTACATTCAGAGCTACGCTGTCTGCTGCATGTGCCGTCTCTCAGTGGCTGTGAGAGGAAACTGAGCTGAGGCCTCGAGCTCTGTTTTTTGGGGAAAGCCAATCTGATTCTGTTTATTAGAGAGAGCAACTGTCTCTTCTGTTCTTTTACAATTTTAAATCTCTGAAGAAAGAGGTAACGGTAGAGTCGTGGTGTGATGAAATTACCATAAATTCAAATGTCAATGGTTTGGTGCAAAGATAAAAGCAGAGGTAACGAACGATAGAGCAACTGAAGACAAGACTGAACTATGACTTACAAATTTAACTGATACATTTAAAGTCTGTGTTGATATTTTCTTTGATGAACAAGTTTTTGGTCCTGTCTGTAGAGCTGTGAATGAGAATAGTTGCCAAACTATTGTATGGGTTGCATGATTAACCCAACATAGTTATTGTTTGGCCTCATTTAGTGGTTTATATAAGATACTCAGAAACAGCATCAAACTTTAATTTAAACAATATTTTACTACCTATGATCACCTACAGTTTAGAGAGTTTTTTAATGCAGAACAAAAATCTTAAGATGATAGTTTTTCGAAACAAATTTTATGAGATGGTTTGCGGGCTACTTATCATCTTATGTATCAGATGGTTCTTGACATCAAATTGTATGGGGACTCCTAAATACTCTTAACAATGACTTCAAAATAGTTGTGATTTCCGCAGTTGAAACCTGGAGCAACATCACTTTTCTGGTGCTGCTTGCAGATGCCTTTGACAAGTATTTAAACCCTTAAAATCTGCGCGAATTGATGTGATTTCTTTTAAAAACATGGTGGGAAAGGCAATGTGCAAAAAAGTGGATTTAGATTTAAAAACAACATATCTTGGGGAAAAAAGGGAAAAAGCAATTATAATTATGCATTTAAAAACTGTCACAAAACACTCTAATTTTAATGCAATTTTCAAGTAATTTCCTTGTGTTTTGATTTTCATTTTCTACTTTTTTTTAACCTAATTTTCATGAAATCTTCTTGTACTTTTTACTAATTTCTTGCCAATTTTTGGCTCATTTTTTCTTTCACCGTCATGCTTTTTCCTATGTTTTGGAAGACATCAAGTCAATTTACCCTGGTTTTAAAAGGTTAATATGCATCAATAAAAAAACTAAATATACAGAAACTAATTTAACTGACCCCTCATTTCGTTTAATTAATCTGACTGATCTCTCAGGTTTTAAAAATACAAAATCTCTGGAGAAAATGAGCAGCTCTGTTGTGGCTGCTGCAGGGGTTTATCAAGTTAACAAGAGAGGACAGCGACCGGCCGGAAATACACGTATTTGGCTTAAAAATAAAAGCCTCAAATCTTGTCAGTGGAATAGAAGAGGTACATAACTCCTCAGATTTACAACGACAAACATATTAAAATACTCAGTACTGTATATGAAGTCACACCTAAGCTCAAACGTCGTCTTTATGTAACATTCGTATTAATATTGTACTTCCCAAATAGTCTTATTTTGAAATGGTAACAGGAAGTGTTGTTTGAACCAACGGTTTGACTGTGACGCGCACACAGCTGACAGGGTTGTATCACATGCACGCGCTCTACAGAAAAACGGCCCTCGATAGCTAGCTTAATTTAGCTAAAGAACTCAGACGACGAGTTATGTTTGATTTCTAGCGCTAATAATACAAACAACTCAAATATTTTATCGAAATTCGTAGTCAGACTTACCCTCCAGCGAACAAATGAACCAGTGTGTCCCTTTGGCTCATTATTTAGCACGCCCTGCCAAGCAGCGCACCTCGGTGCTGCGGCAGAGGGTCAAACACGGGCTTGGTCCCTTCCAGTTGCTTTCTGTCTCCGTGAGGATGCGCACGTAGATGGCAAATGTCGTCGATGATGATCCAGCGGTGGGCCGAGTCTGCGGTGATTCAGACTGCAGTGGGCCGACTAACCCCCTCCTCTTTCGCCTTTGGCTTGCTCAGGTTCCCCTCTCACACAGAAAGCTTATCTTCGACTAAACAACTGCAGAGCCTCGAGCTCACCGGGCTGACAGGAGAATATCTCAGCCCCGACAAGCGGTTTTATGGCACATCCGTGGGTTTGTCTCGGTTTTCACCTCTGCTTTCATCGCTGCAGCGAGAGGGAAGGAGGCAGAGCTCATAGTATTTACTGTACAATCATAGGCTGGAAAACACGCGCTGCTATTGGTCATTTTTGTGCGTGACGTCACGTCGTCTCCGCCCTGATCATGCACTGTTCGCGTGCCCAGCACTGAATGAATCAGAGCTGCATGATGCTGGACTGCTGCGACTCCAGGCCAAAGACAAACATTAAGGTGTGACACAGTTTGGCCTGAAAGTATTTGGACAAGAACAGGTTTTCGGTTGCTGTGGCTTTCTAAAGGGAGGGAAAAAATCACAGTCACACAACCAACAATAAACCAACAAATAAATATAAAAAAAAATAGTAGATATACTAGGGGTCGAATATTGTCCAATATTGGCTCTTCAGGGCGAATACCAATTATTAGTAGTTAATGAGACCAGTAACCGATATTTTGAAATGTTTCCGCTAATACTTAGAATTTGGAATATAACAAACTCCAACAAAAAACTTTGTTTAAATGCCTTTAGCAAATGTTTAATCAAAATTGAAATGTGTATCATCATGCATCAAGTTCCCAGCAACATTTTTTTATAAAGTCAATTAAAAATTTAAATTAAAACATGGATAAATAAAAATAGCACGCTGAGATTTACAAAGTAAAAGTTCCTCCCATGCTGACACTGTCTTTACACTTATCAATTAATTTTATCCGTTAAAGATAATCTGTAAAATGCCAAATATTCGCCCCAATAATTGGCCAGACCGATAATCTTTTGACCCCTAATACTTACAAGATTTCTAGGTTTATTACAGTTTTTCTTCATTGTTAAGACACATAAATAAAACTGGGATTCACTTGATCTTTATCATCAATTTCTTAGCACAACAGAAGTCTTCTCTTGCAAATGTTTTGACACTTTCTCACTGGTTTCACACATTTTTCACATCTGTTTTCAAAACAGTCAATACCAGTCTCATAGAAAGACACCACGGTTTTCAGTTGCTGTGGTTTTCTCATTGATCTCTTGTAAGACAGACCTCAGGAGTGAAAAAATCAGTCATAACCGCACAACCAACAATAAACCAACAAATAAATAAAAAACAATAGCTATACTCACAAAATTTCTAGGCTTATTGCAGTTTTTCATGATTGATCAAGATAAATGAAATGGTGGCTACTGTAAATCTGCAGCTGCTGTAGCTGCAGCTGCAGATTTACAGTAGCCACCATCTTGCTTGTTCAAGTGCACTTTGATAGCACTTAGAAATGCAGAAAGGGGACATGCAGTTTCATTCTCAACAGGACAGTCTTAACCAAAACTGGATTTAAAAAAAAAAAAGTATTTATTTTTTAAAGTTTGTACCCAATCAGCTGACTGCACTCAGAATAGTCAGCTCGAGATTCAATAATAGTGCTCAACGAGTGCACACAGTTTTGTAATTTAGAGCAGAGTAGACAAGTTGGAGTCATGCGCATGGTTTGACTCTTCACATTTGTAGAGTCAAAACCAGTAAAGTCATGTCCTGCATTAGAGTAGTTATGAAGGTCTCATGACTGGGATGGACGAGTAAAGAGTAAATCAGAGTCAGATGAAAGGGTACGGTGTGCCTCCTGTTGTTACACAATACCAAGATGGAATGAATGGGTTTACCTTTAAATAAAGACTTTACAAAAAAAAATATAGCAGAGGTGTGGACTTGAGTCACAAATTTGATGACTTTGGAGTCGACAAAATCAAAAGAGACTTACAGCTCGACTTGGACCTCAGCACATGTAATTTCACTCGGTCTTGAGCCTTTTGACTTAAAAATACTTGATAGTGAAAAAGTATCATTTGTTCATGCACCAAGACTATGAGGTGTTCAACAAAAAACTAACTGGGGGTGCTGTCGAGCAATTAGGATGCACTCAAAGCTCCTACAGATTTTAAAAACTCCATTCTATCCAAATCATACAAAAGACTATTTAAGAAACCGAGAATCTTATCAAGTTCTCTGGGAAATAAGTAATGTGGCGAAAATGTCAAAAAAGGGCAATACAAAGCCAGACGCGTATGAGGAAACAGGCCAAAACGAAGCCTTGGGCTCAACTACAACAGAAGAGGATGTTCAACATTGACATGCTTCAGGCGATAGTATCACTCCACTCAGAGCTAACACTCGTCAACAAGATAACAAATTGAAGTATTTGCAGGATGAAAATTACACAGATGCAAAAACTTTCAACAAACTTGTTTTCACTTAATACTGATTTTAAAAGCATTGATAGTTTTTGTAAATTGAATATATCAAGCTGTTGTTAAAATTGCATTACATTTGTTGAGGGGTGCCATATGACTTATTAAAGACTTGAAACTCAAAGTTTAGAATTTGGGACTTGCTAGTCAGGACATGGGACTTGAGTGCGAAGACTTGAGACTTACTTGTGACTTGTAAAACAATGATTCAGTCCATCCTCTTAGAAATAGTGCAAAAGGCTATTCCTGTCCACCATTTGTTTTGTTTAAAATGTGCATTTTTTCAGAGCAAAGATTTTAAGCCTTTTCTAGGACCAAATAATTTTTTTCAGTACGTTCATGTGATAAAAAGCGGTTGAGTTCATAGAAAGGTCTCTGTCTATGATTTAGAATCGATTAAGATTTAAAATGTTATGATTAACCAGCTTCACGTTTGTATTTATTTATTTTGCTGTGGGACTGTACCTGTAAATCAATATAGTCAGTAGGTGAAAGTCCAAAACATCAAAAATACACAGTTAGATAAACACAAGGGAGTACTCAGAATCATCCTGTATGAAATTCTCTGAAATTCCAATGCAGTTTGAGATAAAATATGTCAAAACAACCCTCAACAGTTGCAAAATGACCACAGCTGATGATAAACTAAACTTTATTTAGCCTAACAGACAATCATTAGAATGGAATTACCGAGGCATTCACAGTGTGTGTAAGGACAAGCGTGCATCAGAAAATGAGAGAAACTGAATTATTGCCTTCTGCTGGTGCACATGAGGACTTCTGCTGACAGTTAAGAGGATCACGAGATTGAAACTGCAACGATCAAATTTACTGTTATTGAAAGCCAAACGCTGTGAAGAAGTTTCCCAATTTGTCTGTCTATATCCGTCTGTCTGCCTCTCTGTTTCAGTTTGTCCCACACTCCCTCCGTTTCTCAGTGGTTCTGTAGATCAGTTGAATGTAGCATGAATTTATCTTACTATTCTGTATATTTGTGCCTATCTTCACATCGCCCTGTTATAAAATTCCAATTGTGACTTACAGTATTTATCTAACTCGAATACTATGAATTAATAGTTTATTTGTGAGTAATTTTATCTTTTAGATTTTATTTAAAAATTGCAACACTGCCAATGTATGAACATACATAGAAGACATAGATTATTAAGGGGAAATTCAATTTTTCACTCTGTTGTTATATACATGTTTCACAGGCCAGAAATACACACAAATGCACAAAAAGGACATATACATAATGGAGAGATAGTTCTATTTAACTATTTGAAACATGGATTTGACATCACTTTTCCTATGCAGCTTTCAGGTGCCTTGACAAGTATTAAAACCTAGGAACCCTGAGCTAATTGATTTGCTTTCTTTTGAAAATATGGGGGGAAATGACAATGGGAAACTTTGTTAGTAATGTTCTGCAAATTATAAGAAAGTAGAGTTGTTTTTTTTGTTTTTTTTAAGCTAAGGAAAAATATCCCAAAACTATATTTATTATTATATTTTACAGAAATATTATTTTTATTTTTTTTATTTTTATTTATTATTTCCTTGTTTGGTTGGTTGATTTTCTTTTTTTTTTTTTTTTTTTTTTTTTTTTTAATTTTTGGGTAATTTTCTAGACTTTATGATTTTTTCAGTTTTGGGTAATTTCTTCTTAAGTAGCTAATTGCTTTCTTCTCATGTTGTGGAAAGAAATCAAGCAAAATTGCTCAGGCTTAAAAATATTAATGCATATTTCTAAGCACTCCAAGGAACATTGATTGATTTGGTGTCTTGTTTAAGGGCACCTCGGCAGTGCCTAAAAGGCAAACTACAAACCTCTCTTACCAACCTGTCCACACAGGGACTTGAACTTAGGACCCTTTGGTTCCCGGACCACGTCCCATAACATTGATTGTGCCGTTTTCTGTGTATATCTGGAGCTGCTGAAGACAAAAAAGAAAGCAATACATCATGCACTAAAGGAGCAATGTGCTATAATAATAACTGCGCATTTACATAGTCAGTACAGATGAAGCAGAGGCTGAGTCAGGTTGTTCTCAGACATCATGATAAGGAGAAATTCCTGCAGCCGCAGCAGGCTGGAATGATGACACCCTGATACTGAAGTTAAACAAAGAACTACTATTGTGACGGACACATTGTTGCAATTTAAATCTCTGCTATGTCACCCAAATAGTTTCAAACTTTGTCAGAAATTTCTTTGTAACAGCAGCAAGGATCATGACTCCAGTACCAAAGCTAAAAGCACGTGCACACACACAATATGTGATGTGTAAATGAACTGTGAGCATTTGTGTGTCTGTCTGTGTTAAAGTCCACCAACACTCATGTCTCATGATATCCCACACATATGGAGAGGTAGTGTCTCATGATTCCTGTTGTACTTTGACCAAACAGACGGGTGGGGAGCTAATGAGAAGCATGCTCTGCAGAGAGTGTGTGTGTGTGTGTGTGTGTGTAGGTTATGTATCCATCTGGAGTTGACCCCATCACTATCAGTGTTTGGGTTCAAAGGGAATAAAAAGGAGGAGGTAGGGATAGAAGGTAAGGCAAAAATAGATATTGTTTAACTAATGGTCAAAAACTACATGTGGCTGATGCTATTTTAGGTCCCATTAAAGGGACACTTCAGAATTCATGTGGGTAAGTTTTAAAAGTATCTAAAAATATCAGTGTTTCAGCATTATGTAGAACAAAGTGGAATATTATTTTTGCACATTTAGCAGCAAACAGTGGTGAAAGAAGTATTCCGATCCTTCGCGTAAGTAAAAGCACTAAAACCACAATGTGAAAATACTACACACCAAGTCCTGCATACCAAACCTTACTTATCATCAGCAAAATGTACTCAAAGTATCAGAAGTAAAAGTATTCATTCTGCAAAAAAGATGCTCAGTGTTTTACTGTTATAGCCACTATATGACTCAGTAGTCACCATTAGAGGAAAGAGATATTAAACTGTAACAAGTCATACAAATTAACTGAATGAAATGATAGGATAGTGTTATTTAATAAAAACAAAATGCATTTGGTCCTTCTTTATTTGTTTTGTTACTCTTACATAGGCATGTCCAAAGTCCGGCCAATCATGGCCTCTGGGTTGATTTTAAATGGCCAACAACTTGATGTTAAAAAGATACTATATGTGTCCCATCACAGCATATCAGTTAATCAAACTACATCACTTTGCATTTTGTCCATACACCTCATGATGGCAGGGCCATCATACAGGTTGAAGACATGCACTAAGAAAGAACTACGCAGGCAGAACATAGATGGTCGATGTAACAGCTCCCCAAAAATGAAGCCAAAACATCTTGCCACCCCCCTGGTGGCTAGCTGCAGTATTGGTCATAAACTCCGCCAAAGTATTTTCCGAAGATACTTTCAGTCATTAGAAATACAGTTCTTATAACACTGGTGTTTGTTTAACTGATTGTTTTACTGATGCATTTGGTTATAATTAGTCATTGATTCAATAAAAAAGGAATTTGATGACATGACTGACAGCACTGTGTGCCTATCGCTGTTGCTTGGGATCAATAGCACTGCTAGCAGACAGCTGTATGAGCAGACTCTTACATTTTGGCTTCATTTTTTTACAGTGGGATTAAGTAAATACACATCAACTATCTTTAAATACAGTCCATGAGGCAAAACTAATATGTTTTTGATAAACAGATGGTAAACAACCAAACAAAGGGTTACCTAACAGCAGACATTTCCTGCTGGGTAGCAAACACGACTGCAGCAAAGTCAAAAAAAAAAAGTCAACAGTTTTCTTCTTCTTTGCTTTTCCCCCGTCTGTCTGAATACTTTTCAATGTGTGCAGTACCCTTCAAAATAAAACTTTTAAGACATTTAAGGCCAAATGTACTGTATCTTCTTTGCAGGGCTAAATTAAAGGCTGATTCTTCGTCATCAAAAGTGTCCTTTTTTTTCCGTTGATAAATCACTTAAATCAGATCTGCACTGGAAAGCATGTTTGGATCGCTGTATAATAAATGTTCGGTGATCCACGGTGCTTGGTATTCATACAGTATTTGTGGTGCTATACGCTATGATGTGGGGGTGTGAGTATACTTGGCTTTGAAAGAACAGTTTCCCCATGGAATCCATAAGACTTCTGTGGCTCACCAGAAAATGTTTCCAGCTCCATAAACTCAACAATAAAGTGCAGCAGACTCAGTAAGTCGATAAGAAGCAAGACTTTGAGATTTGGATATTTGCTGATTTTCAGTTCTGTTTGCACAGTACGTTTACATAGTATATGATAGCAGCACAGTATCAGCCATGTGGCATACATTAGTGGCGCTACTACTAAAATACAATACCTTGCACCACATTTTAACTGAGTTGGTTGAGGTATTTTTATGAATTTTGCCATGGCTAACACTGGTCATCCAATATAGTTTACAGCAAAGCATATGGTATTTTATATATTTTAGTATACTTTATATGCTCATTATAGATTTTCAAAATCTTAATCTAGTAACTAGGTATGGCTGGTGTATCAATAGAGTGTAGTACAAAGTAAAAGTAAGAAAAAGTGGAGAAATGTTATGAGCAAAATATACTAAGAGTATCAATAGTATTTAAAAAATTAGTCATATATATTATATGATTATGACCATATTACATATTCAGTTATTAGGTTATGGTTATCACTTAACTGCACTACCTACATAGCATTTTATGATCTAAGATGATCTTGTGTTTTTCTGTTTTGTATGTAAAAAGTTCATCAGCATACTGGCTGGTAACTATACCTGTCATATATGAGTATTGGGAGCAAAGATCTTAAAAATGTAATGGAGTGAGGTTGAAGAACAAAGCAGCATAAATACATAAGTAGCCTGCAGTATGAGTATCTCCAAATAGTAAGACTAGTACCCGAGATAATGTATTTGATTATTTCCAACCACTGGAGTAGCTTATGTTTATTAATAAAAATAGCAATAAGAATATGTCTGAAAATATACATTAACATGAATTAAACATATTTTGAGAGAGTGGAGTTTTTCCTCACCTACCTTAAAAGCAAGTGCAGGTCCAGACTGCAGGCTGAGGATGATGAGGCCATCACCCTGACAACCTCAGTCTCTCTGTTTTTATATGCCATGCAGTTCATATTCAATATGTGTGGTAGGGGAACCCTGCTCCATCACTCTTCCAGCTCATGGGCCCTTGACCTGAAAACATTGGAGACTGATGTATTAGAGACAGAAATCTATACTGAACATGAACTGTCATTGTCCTATTATTTCATTTCAATAATGTCCAATGACACGCTATTCCTTATAAAACAAGAGAGCTGTTGAGCAAGAAATCTCTGTATAATTTGTACTGCTCGCTTGTGGTGCCATATATGTCTTACTGTGACAAAACAAAACAAATCTAGACCCTATAATTAAACTTCAGAAAAGAAAACAAATACATAAAGCCGGCGATTATGATTCTATAAAATATTTTTTTAAAAGATCCAATACCTTAAAATTTGTAACATTGTGTATAATTTTATTATTTTATTATTTTATTTTAAAATTGAGAGAAGGAAATTCATAATTTAAAAGCGTTGTTCATTTTTTAAACATGTAAAGTGAGAACAATTGTATAACACAGATGTATTTTTAGTTTTGGGACTCAAATTAGGGAATGGACTCAGTGATGAGGTGAAATTGTGTTGCTGTCTGATGAGTGTTTTAAAAAGCCTTAAAATTTTAAATGATTACAAATTATAATGTAAAATCATTATAGTGTAAAATAATTCAAAAACTGATTCTAGTGTGAAATAATAAAGGGTTACAGTTTGAAGTATTTCAGTTTTGTTTTGTTTTAATTAATTTTTTTAAAATTTCGTTTCTTTGGTGTTGCTGTTATTCTGGGTCATCCTTTTGTTGATATTAGATAGGCAAAAATAAGCCTTGGGCTTCAGCCTATTTCTTTTTAGGTTACTGATTGAAAATTAAAAGTTAAAAAATGAAAAATTGTGTGAAATAATCTGTTTTTCATGACACATGTAACCAAAATAAAATTATTCATTCATTCACTTTAATTAATAACATTTTTCAATCAACTCCTCACACCCCTGACTCAGCCTCTAACCTGAAGGTGCCTGAACCTCACCTATTGAACAACAGCAGTCCTCTCTGCAGCACCCAGACGGGACTAAATGCTGCCACCCAGCGGTGATATTTTGACATATTTTACTACAAATATTTTCTTGATGGAGTATTAGGGTCGTTTTCTTGTTGTTATCAAAACTGTACTGAAATAAATGGTAAATAAAGTGGTCCGTTTCCTTGAAGGGACCGTACAGAGCAGTGTTGAAGTGTCTCAGAGATTTTTTTTTGTTTAAAAATCACTGGTCTTCTAATCATTCTATTCATCTTTTTTTAAATCCATCAAGGTAACATCACTAACTTTTGGAGAACACAAGGTGGAATCAGAGAATACTGCACACTGCTTCGTATCATACGCCCCCTTATGACATAACCAAAATTAGGAACATTAAGAATGTTAAAGAACAAATAATAAAATAGCACTGCATACAAGAACATATGAGGGTGCAAGTTCAAAAACACAATTTCATAAATAAGTCAGAAAAACGTGGATAAGAGAATTAAACTCATGTTAGCAGATCAAAATTAAGAGTAAAGAAATAACCATATGTATAAGCAGATGAGACGCTACTAAATGAGATGGTTGAACGCCAATAAAAGAATATAATGATACCTTTATTACTTATGTTCTTATTTATTGCTACATCTATTCCCTGACTTGTTCTGTGTATTGTCCTTGTGTAAAATACAGTAATATTAAATTTTCTGGCAAAACTGCTGAGGAATAAAAAGTATTAATAATATGGCTGCTTTACTTTTGGGTGGGGTAATTTAGGATTTACATCATGCCCATCATAAAATACATTATATACATACATTTCTATAATATACATTATTAAAATAATAATATAATAATAATCAAAAAACATAACTACAATAGTTATAGTTATAATAATAAAATAATAATAAGAATAATAAAACAAATAAAAAAAAAACAAGGGGAAAATTAAGTAATTACAAGCATTACTGTCGTCAGTAGTTTTCACTGGAATTTCATGTCATCATGTTGCACATTTCGCAATATAAAATTACAAGTAATTGCCATAAGTGTAGTCACGGTTCCCTGTTTTTGGGTGACTGTGGTGAGTCTGTGTCCGGTGTCACACCGCCTCTCGGGTCTGTGAAGGCAGCACGGTGTCACGTGACCGGAGCACAGCTGAGGGATGCCGAGGGAGGGTTGCCAGTTACTAGCCTGTTAGCCACGTTAGCCCTGCCTGGTAATCCTGGCAGATACAGCCGTTTCCTTTTCGCATATCGGAAAAAAACACCCGACGGAGACACACCACAAGTCATGGAGAGGGTCCAGCGCGTGTGGTCGTCTCTTGTATCCCCTCAAATCGTCAGCTTTCGGTTAGATGTCAATGTCATAGTTTGTAGCTAGGGCTGCTCGGTTAGCTCGGCTAGCTTGTGTCTGGTTAACGCAGGGCCAAGGCCAAGGCCAGGCGAGAAAAGGGAGGCCGTCAGGTGAGTGAATTCACGCTAACATCTGTTTTTCACCTTGTCTGACAGCTTCTCTGCACACCAGCGAAACGTTTCGGCGTGTCGGTTGACAGCTGTTGAAGCGCTTTACGCGGATTTGGTGTGTTGGGGTGATTACAGCCTTTGTTGGTGCTCGTACAGTAATGGCACTCAGTAACATATCGGTGAAATTTGCTGTGAAGCAACTGTTGTATTCATCGATTAAAGTAGACAGATTCACTGTAGCCTCGCAAGCTGGCATTTGCAACCTTTATTTTCTAAGGCTGCGGTATGATGACAGCAGTGCTAAGATGCCACATTTAATAACCATCTGTGAAATTTCAGTGACATGATTTTGATTTTTGCTTTGTAGTTGGGGCTTTAGATACGCCAGTTTGCTTCCATATATGTGTATTATGACTATAAAAATACGAAAAGATGATATGCTACCTTTTAAGGAAGTGAAAGAGTGGGCAGTGTTTCCTCAATCAAATCTGACAAAATGATGATACTTAAAATAATCTCGAAAACTGATTGCCTTGAAAAATAAAAGTAAATATAACTAAATGTCAATTTATGTTTACTTTATGTATGATGATTAAGTTTGCTTAAAATCTAGCTGCATTTGTTTAATTTTGTAAAGCTGGTGCAACTTAAATATGACAAACGAAATCACCTCGTTCTGTTAAAGTGAAAGCAACTTCAGTAAACGGAGTTAGTGTGACTTAAATTTAACATGACAAAGAGGATGTTGCCAATGATAAATTTGGAAGATCTCTGAGTTCTGTTTAGTTAACATGTTGAAGAAAATGCAAATATAATTGACTAGTTTCCATCAAGAAGAATAAAGATAAATAGAGTGAACTTGGTATACCAAAGTTGCTAAAATTTAAAAGCTGATATTCTTAGACTCTTTATTTCTATATTGCATCAACTTAAAAAAAAATTAGGTGCATATCACAAAATTTTTGGTTAACTTAACAAGTTGAAATGAAGTAAACAATAAAGGCTAATAGTTATATTTACTTACATTTTTCAAGATACTAAACATATTACTACTAAATATATGTCTGATGGGTATTCTATCTTTGTTTTCTAACTTATATTTTTCTCTCCCTATTTTATTTTGCATATTCAAAATAAAGATCTCATCTACACTTCTGTTATTTTTTCCTTTATTTATTTATTTGTTTACTTGGAGTCTGTCTGTATAGACAAATGTTGAAATATGTAGCCTACATATAGTTCTGTATGTACATGTATTGGATGTCTCTTTGTCCTGGAAGAGGAGTCCCTCCTCTGTGGTTCCTGCTAAGGGACTACTCTTCACCCTTCAGAGTAGGGGGGTGTCTGGGGTTTGACTAGGTTTTGTTTTTTTTTATGTCATGAGCCATCTGGAGCTACAAATATTTTTCCTCGAACCCCCCTGAGTAACTGGGGGAAATGCACGACCCTCCCTCCACCATAAATAACCATATTTCACAGTTTCTGGCTTTGATAAATGATGTGATTTTGTTAAAGAAAAAAAGGTTTGTGGGTTTTGAAAATATAGACAAAATACAACTGTTTGAAGTTGAATATCCCTCCGCTACGCCAAATCAAAAAACAACTCCCTCACCGGTGCTTAAACAATGCAAGTGCCTCCCCTGTTTTGCTCCAACCTGTCTCCCCTCATAAATAACAAACAGTCCCTTAGCTTGCCCACATAGTCTTTGAAATCCCTATCAACCTCATGTACTAAAACTGAATGTTAATTACTTCTAACAAGTAGAATATTTTATAGCCTAAATAAAATGCATTTTTTCATGGCTCCAACATCGTTTGATTTAAAAATTCTAAAAAATTTTTTTTTTTTAGGGCTGCCCTCAAACTTTGGAGATTTGTATCATCAGTTGGAGAGAGAGAGAGAGACTCTTTACCATCTGAGATAACATTAATTTGACAAAGTCTCTGACTTTTGTTTTTTATCAAGTATCTGCAAAAAAAAACCTGCACTTTTCCAATCTGTCGTTATAGGAGTTAGTCATAAATGCCGTTGTCACACTGACTGTCCCGCTGAGAATGTTCAGACTTTAAAACTTAATATGAAAAAAAACCTAATTTTTGAATATTTGTATTGCATAGCTAAATCAGATGGGACTGATATAATTCTGAGTAGGGTACAGTCCTATTGTTACATGCCTTTCCCTGCATCTGGATGTTTTGGGCATTTTTAGAAATTGTGACATCTTGACGTCAGCAATGTATAACTTGGCCTTAAAAACAAAAACATGCCTTAATACTGATGGACCTGATTGGTAATAATGGAATTTGGAGGTTTTTGTTTCTTGCTTTTGTATGTTTTGAAGGTTGTTAATTTCCAGCAATCTTGTGTGAGAGCTAAAGCTGAAACTTACTTTGTGCTCTCTTGTATCATCATAGCATCACTGAGACAGTTATAGAGTCTTATGAGAGGTTCTCAAGGATGACATCATGTTGTTGTCACTTCAACTCATACTTTCGTTTTTGTTTCTTATTTTCCCAGACATTTGCTCTGTAGGTGGACAGAGGAGGAGAAGAAAGGAGTAGGACGTGAGTTTTGGATCAGCCTTCGTATTAAGTCGCCTCCACTATCATCATCGTCACCTTCAGCTGAGCCATGTCCTCGTCAGGGTGCTGCCACCTACCTGGCTCCCTTTGCGATTACTCCGGTAACGCCGAATCTGATGCCTCCAAGGATTCTGAGGAGTCTGATTCTGCCGCGCAGGCCCAGTACATTGCCAAGGTTACGGCTAAAGACGGCCGCCCACTCTCCACCGTTGTCAAAGCGGTGAGCCTGCAGAGGTAAGAGAGGGAGAATCTCACATGGGGTCCTGATGAATGTACTGTAATTACATGGTGCTTTGATTAATCGTCACATCGCTGTCTTCTGTGCTTCGCTCCGCAGCGATGTGGGCATGTGTCGGATCTGTCATGAGGGAGCTGGAGGGGAGACGCTGCTCTCACCCTGCGACTGCACTGGCACGCTGGGTAAAGTGCACAAGAGCTGCCTGGAGAAGTGGCTGTCCTCCTCCAACACCAGCTACTGTGAACTCTGTCACACAGAATTCACCATTGAACGGCGACCACAACCACTCACACAGGTTAGAGGGTTTTTACTGCGGGGACGAGTGTTTTTTGTTTGTACAAAAAGAGGTGGAAATGAGCAAGACTAATTCAGCTAAAGCAAGTGAGGCTTTTTTTTTTGTTTCTTTAAATGTTTTGAAAGTGTCAGACTAATTTAAGTCATGTGGCGCGTGTTCCAGCAAGTTGCATCGACAGGATTTGAGATGATTTGCTCATGTTGATAAGATGGTTGCCTGACCTTGTAGTAAGAGCTCTCTTTTCATAGGAGTAGTTCTCAGTTGCGTCAGTGCATTCGTCTAAGGAAACGTGCACTAAAATTCTCTTTTTATTCAGCAGTTTTTTGTTGTTGTACTGATGTCAAACTAAGTGGCATCACTTAAATAAGGTGAAACTGTGGATGGCTGTTTTTCAGTTGAACCAAATTAAATACGTATTTTACTGATGTAAACAGTCCTCACATAAAACCAGATAATCTCTGCAGGAGACAGACACAAATACTTTTGAAAGTGGTGCTACATGACCAGAGAAAACAGAGAAAAAGGGTGCTTTTGCTCAAGAGATAGAAAACCTACAATTTCCAGAATGCTGTGCTCCCGCTGGTGAGTGAGATAATGTGGATTGGTACGATTGAGACAATGGTGCCGTCGCCGACCTTGTATTACAGTTAAACAGTAAGCTAAACATGTTTCTGAAAACATGTACGGAGAGAAATATAACTCAGTAACAGAATCTTGGTTTATAATTGATCAGCGCTGCTTAGTCTTACTGTTTGATCTCTGTTTTTTCAGCCTCCGTTTTCACTGTGCAGGAAGCAGTATGGTGCTATGGCGCCCACTTGTTCACAAACTCTCCATATTACAGCTAAACACAGAATGCAAATATGTTTCTGGGAACATTTTAGGAGACAAATAGGCAGTGCAGTAGCATAGTCTTGATTTATATTCGATCAGCACTGCCTAGTTTTGCCATTTGATCAGATTTCGGTCTGTGTTTGAGAGACAGAGAGAGGCAGGTGACTCTTGATCAGCTGTGTACTCTTTGTCCATGCTGTCGGCGGTACGGGTGATGGGCGATACGAGAATGTGGAAGTACAGCCTGTAATTTGAGCAACAGCCCAAGAGCCAGCGAAACACCACCAAATGACGTAAAATATGTAATTTGGAGGAGTTTCACTGTGGGGGAGATGGGATTATCTAGATTAGAGGTTAGGTGGAGGGAAATTTACCACAGTTCATCTACACACACAGCCCACATTATTGTTTAGAAAGCTGGTTGAAAATCAGTGAAATGTCCCTTTAGCTTTTCATTTTGCTCTTTCTCAGTGGCTGAAGGACCCGGGCCCTCGCAGTGAGAAGCGCACACTGCTGTGCGACATGGCCTGCTTCCTTCTCATCACGCCCCTGGCAGCCATCTCTGGCTGGCTGTGTCTGAGGGGAGCCCAGGACCATCTGCAGCTGAAGAGCAGACTGGAAGCTGTCGGCCTCATCGCCCTCACCATCGCCCTCTTCACCATCTACATCCTCTGGACACTGGTAACTAATGCATTACCTATAGCGTAACATATGACCTTGGACGCTATTTCACAATGTTTTTTTGTGCAAGTCACTCACTGGAACAACAGTTCCTCAAATCAGTCCAATTTACATTCATTAAAAGTGCTTGTTTTTGCTTCTGTCAGCCTCAGATTGTTATTATGAGTGTCTTACTATATTACAGAAAGGGCCCAACAAGAAAAATTGTTCTGTTTTGTGTCCAAGTCTTGCTAATTGAGGAGTCTGGTTCTGAAAAAGGATGGTAATGGACTTAAATTTGTAGAGTACTTTTGTAGTTGTTTGACTACTCAAAGCACCATCACTACTTGTCATATTCATACATTCACACACATTTGTACACTGATGGCAGAGACTACCGCGATAGGTGCTACCTGCTTCTTCGTTTTTTCAAGCATTCATAATCAACCACAAACAGATGGCATAGCCATCATGAGCAATTTGGGGTTTAGTATCTTGACCAGGGATACTTTGACATGCGGTCTGGACAAGAGCCAGGGATTGAACTGCCAGCCTGCAAATTAGAGGAGGATGGCTAGATGTGCAGCCTTGACATTGAAAATCTTTTAGACAAGAGTAAGATGTGCTTTCTGTACTCCAACACAACAAACTCTTACCTGCACTCTTCGCTCCAGCACTCACTCACGTCGCCATCGTTTTCCTCCTGCAACAAGTCAGATGTAGATTCGTTAGATTTGAAAACCTCTTGTTATTGAAACTTGGACATATAACAGACCAGATCAAGCAAAAGGTACAGAAACAAAATCTGTGGGGTTCTTATCATAATGTTGTACAAAAATCATAATAAGAATCTGAGCCTCTGGATGTCCAGTGGCTTAGTGGATAAAGTAGGCGACCCATGAACAATGGCACTGTCCTTGCCGCAGCAGCCGCAGGTTCGAGTCCGGCTCATGGCCCTTTGCTGCATGTCGTCCCCTCTCTCTCCCCCTTTCATACTGTTAATCTGTCCTATCTAATAAAAGGCAAAAATGCCAAAAAAAGAATCTTAAAAAAAAAAGAATCAGAGCCTGTCTGTGGCAAAAACAAGCACTTTTAGTGGACATTAGTTGACATGGCACACCTGTCACAGAGTGGTTACATTGTGGCGTGTCTCACCGCTGCCGTACGCAGCTCTGTCTCGATACTGGATCAATTTGAAAAATTGCCATTCTCATAAGATACTTGAACACAAAACACTGAAAAATAGAGTCCGGGTTGAAAAATGCCAGAGTTCTCCTTTAAATGATTCTCCTATAACTGAGAGAAAACATGTTTATGAAGTTTATGTACTTCAGCTGAGCTGCTGGCTCAGAATGAACGTTTTTTTCTCTCTCTGGCATCTTCACACCCACAAGCTGGTTCTAGTATTTATTTTGTATTGGTGTCCCACATACTGTAGATTTGAAAAAACAAATGTGAAACTGGCACGCAGACACAATACAAAGAAAAGCGCACCCACATATTCAAAAGGTCTATGTTCTGCTGTCGCTTATTGTTTGGATTTTGAGACTGTTTTCTGGTCTGAAGATGACCTTGAGTAGCACTTTAACAGAGTCAAAGAGGGCGGAGAGACGTGAGGCTATGCGCAACTTGATAATCTCTGGCACAGAGCACTCATTTGTTCGAAGGTTGGCCAGATAGTTCATGCAGGCACATACATGTAGAACTCATTGAGAAGAGTTCAAATCAGCTGTCTCTTACTTTGCATTATTCCTTAACTGACTGTAACTGGATCGTGTACATTAAATGTAGGTTGTAATGTGAAACTTTCACCAGAAACGCAACCCTTTCATCCTCAGGAAAAGAATCATCAGAAATGTCAAATTGTGAAAGATTAGCCTTTTTAGCTCACAGCTCGTGCAGCAGTTGCAGCTTCAGTCAGCATATTGCTCCCGTCCTGCAGACATACTACTCCGTCTCAGATATCTCGGTGTCAGTTTTATTGACGTCTTTCTCCTCCTCCCTTGTCACCGCCTGTCTTGCCCCCTCCCACTCTTCCTCCATTCACTCTCAGGTGTCATTCCGGTATCACTGTCAGTTGTACTCGGAGTGGAGGAGGACCAATCAGAAAGTGCGCCTGCTCATGCCTGACATGAAAGGGGCGCACACCACCCAGCGTTCTGTGCCGACCAAGTCGACCAAGAAAATGACTGACGAGACCATCGTATGAGTGCAGAGCGGTGGCAAGAGGAGTATTTAAAATAACGCCCACTGAAGCACTCTCTAAAAAAAACAAATTAATCATATTAATAAACTTTTGCACTTCATAAGGACCATTGTGAGAGGGGAGAGCTACTCTACCCTCCTGTTTTGTTTTATTGAAGCACTTGATGTAAACTACTACGGTATTGGCTGACCACAAAAGTGGTTTTTGGGAAGAACTCATTCCGGAGTCATAGTCGATGTTGAAACACAGAGTTGTCACCGGACAGCCAGTGCTGGGACGTGAATGACACATGGATGATGGACTAACCAGCCCAACTGTACGTCTGTGACACAAACTTATGAATTACTAAGACACAAGCTAATGTAGCAGGATATAACTGACTCAGCATGCTACTACAGTATAATACGAAACATATTCACTACCTATAATTCCCCCATGCCCCTTCACAATGTATTTAGCTGTTTTTGAACAATGGGCGTCCAATAGCCCAGCAGAGGACAATAACCTAAAAACATGATTGACAAAGTCTATCTGTGAATATTCTTTTTTTGACGAACCAACGCCGTCATCTACAATCTGAACCCCTCTGAAGTGTCCTGGGAAAGCTTTATCATTGCTGTCTGAACAATCAAAATCCTGTTTAGACAACAGCGAAAGCATCACACATTTATCACACTTGTCATGGGGTCAGTGAGGATTGGTGTAGTCGGGGAACACTGACTGGAGCCGTTAAACGGCAGCGCAGTAACGTTAAAGGAAAAAGTATTGAAGGTTTTGAAAAGTGTTTACATTCTGATCAGCTAATGTCTCTACTATTGTCATCAAAGTGCATTAGCAAACAGCCCTGCTCCATGTGTAAATGCACCATTCATTGACTGAGCTGCCTAGCAATGACCAGTAGTTATGTCAGACATCACAAGAGATGCAGTTTTTGGATAGAGGAGACACAGTGTTCAGAATATTGAGACTACAGACTTCTGTCCTATAAAAACACAGATGTACCAGAGCAGGCTGGTACTCAGTACAGGTGCAAAAGCAAAATGTGTTTCGAGATGTCAATCAGTGTACGCAGCATATGATATACAAAGTATTCTGTGTTATTGTAGTCTTCCTGCTGCATCCCCCGGAAAGTTGGGTTATTGTGCAATAAAACACGAGGGACTCCTGGACTAAACCGGTGTGAAATCTGATTTGTCTGTTGATTTATAAAAAGGTATACCATGCAGGATTAAACAAAAAAAAATAGACTCATACAGAAGTAATCTGCCACACGCTTAGTTTTTAACAGAGACTCTGCCTGTATTTTCTTTACATTTTTGCTGTTTGGGACATATATGGATGTGGATCCCCACAGTGCTCAGGTGAGGTCAGGGCTTTATAAAAAGGTGCCAGACAGCAAGTGACACAGTGCCTGAAAACTGAAAATATACGGAGGTGAAATGCCAAACAATAATGAATCCTGGGCTGGCTTTGGCTTTCCTTGCCGAGCCCGTTTACAAACAGCAACTGACAATCCTACCTCGTATAACTTTGCGGCATTTCTGCAGCCAGTAATCCTCATACAGTCTTTGGTAATATATCTAATGATCACTCACTGTTGGGCTGATGCCCGGAGATTTCCTCATCATGTTCTTTTAAATTTTTGTGCTGGAGACCTTTATCATTCATTACTGCTAGGACATCACAGTATAGGTCTATGTTTGAAATTTGACTGAAAGAACTACATTGAGTACAATTTTAGGCACTTGAACTTAACTTGTGTACTTCAATTTTGATGTGTTTTCTGCTTCTACTCCACCACATGTCCAAGGGAAAGTGCACTGCACTTTTTTGACCACAATAGTTACATTTCAGCAGAGCTAGAGAGTACTATAATAGTGTACTCAAGTACAAGTGCTATTACTCTAAGGATATTTTACTCAATTACAAGTAAAAGTACACGTATCAGAATTTAGTAAAAGTAAAGATCCTCGTTACTAAGTTAAAAATTTAAAAGAAGTTTGTAAATAAATCCCTTTAATACCAATGTACACGCTAGTAAATCAACTGATATTTGTTTTCCATGGTCATGGAAAACCAGGAAAAGTCAGGGAATTTCACAATCACCTTTTCCAGGCCTGGAGAAGTTAGTAAAAAATGGGGTTAGTAAAAATCATTGCGTTTTGGAAAAGTGCAAATTGAACAAATGGGAGGCAGCTTCTAAGAAGAAATTACTGAAAATATAGCAAGAAATTAGTTAAATGAAGAAATTACCTGAAAATTATCAAAAAATAACTTATGTAATACTATTTAAAATAACTAATTATGACTAGAAACAGTTTTCTCAACATTTTCCCCTTGCTTTTTAAAAACAAATTTCTAAATGTATTAATTTCTTGCTCTTTGCAGAACATTTCTTGCCAAGTTTGCCAAGCAACCAATTTGTCCAGTGCTCAAAACACTCGTGAAAGGTGTCTGAATGATGGCGAAATCTTTGAATGTTTTGGATAAGTCAGAATTTTGCTGTGAGTAAATAAATTGTTATAATAATCCTTTAATGAATAGAATTCCACATCAAGTAACAAAAAACCCTTATGTCCAAACCAAAAGTAAATAACATTTCTTTAGATGGCAGTTTGCAGCCTGTGCATACAATCCATAACTTTAGCTTCACTAAAGTTCATCAGAAAAGAGACAAAACTGACCAACAATAAATAAATGTCTATTTACACCTGAGGCCGGTGCAAAAAGCAATATTAACTGGACTCTTCTTATAATCAATAGTGAAATAAAATTATGACCAAGGTGTCTAAACATCAAAGTGCACAGCAGCTACAAAAACGCATTACCGCAAAGGAGAGTTGACAGATTTCACAGTTGTCATATGGAGCTGTTGTACTCACCTGTGTGGACGTCAGTGTGTGAGCTGTTGTACTCACCTGTGTGGACGTCAGTGTGTGAGCTGTGAGCACCTCCTCCTCTACCTTCAGCTTCTCTGCTCCTTCATTCTCAAATCATAACCGCTCGGCCTCTCTGTCCCACTGTAACCAGTCCACAAACTGCATTAAGTCCTCGCGGAGGGTAAAAGTTCCTCACTGAAAGCAAACATAAGCACGTGAGCACTTCAGCACGTGCAGCCTATATCAGGCTAATAGTGCACACCTGCGTCACAACATCTTAGGTGCGTTTGATTTATGGCTCGGCAGGTGGAACATTATATAAGTCTTTCATTAAGGTACATGCAACCTTTATACAAAGGTACAGTGATGGCAGCGATGAGTCAAAAGGACGTAAACGTAACTTTATTGCATCGTTGTGCTTTTCAAATGTTCGTTAACTAGAAGAACACCTGAAATGTGTTTCTCCGTCCAACCGTTAAAAAATATCAAATTAAATATAAAGGTTTTGGTCCACATACTCAGGAGGGGCAGGGGAATGATCGCTATTGTAGCGCCTATGGCTCACTATTGTTCAATCGCTTTTATTAAAGTTGTAGAGTTAAAATGCCAATTTAAATAATAAAGCCCAAAATATAGTATATAATATAAAATATTAATAAGTGCATCAAGTTAAAATAAGTGCTAAAATAATCAAACAAACTTGGGTTGGCATTTCACCTTAAGATTTTACATAAAGCCCAAGTTTCTTAAAATGCAAAACATTGTTAATAAAAACATCCATCACAGTCACCAGTGATTGTGATACAGTGATACTTGATTAAAAATACAGATATCTTAACATAAAATGACTTTGGTAGAAGTTAAAGTCACCTATTACGATATTTGAGTGAAAGTCTATCTGATATTAACTGTACTTGAATTCAAAAGTAATTTTATATTAAATATACTTAAGTATTAAAAGTAAAAGTCCAAGTAAATGGTGAGATCTTTTCTTTTTTTTTTTTGCAAGAACAAAATCCAGCCCCCCCACCCTTCCTTCATTCAACAGTTTGTCCCTTCCTAATTCCTGTTTTGTAGTAAGTCACTAAAATGCTGAGGGAAATGTGTAGTAAACGTGAAAGCTGACTGAAATATAAAAACTTCAGTAAAGTAGAGATACTCCCAAAAAAATACTTACCCTCTGTACTTCCTGAGTGGGGTGAAGGACAGCTTTATCCCTTTGTCCTGAAATGACAACTGACAGCAGCAGAGAGCAGAACAATTAAAAATTTGACAGCAACAATATGATTGGCTCCAGGAGATTTTTGCAAAATCTGGTTGGATTAATTCAGAGTGACACCCATAGCCAGCTGACAGAGTAGAAATCAGAGTGAGGCAGCGAGATTTCTGAATGAAATGAAAGCGTAAAGAGAGTCCACCTGACTGAACTACCACTGAGGTTCATAACTTGTGCGCACAAGGTAAACTTTAAAGACTTTAGAGGCTCTGCATTAATCATCTCAGCTATCGCATGACCCTGACCTCTAAGACCTGAAACGATAAAATGATTTGTGTATACAGTAGATCAACTCTAACTTTACCTGAAACAACAGTAAAATGCTGCTTATGCTTCAGCAATCCTTAAAAAACTTAAAAGACATTGAATCCATTAATCTAAAAATATAATAAGTATTAAAAATGCTCAGACGTTAGAGGTGGGATTGTTACTTTTTTTCTGACATTGCATTGGTCAAAATAATGGGTAACTTAATAACTGACAAGAGTGCCTCTTGCATTAACATTACCAAAGACATGTTTTCTGTTGTAATAAATATTTGAAACATAAAATAACCCTGTACCTGTACAGGGTACAGTGACATTTTGATGAATGAGAGAGAAAGGAAACAAAGAGGACACAGCAGCATAATATTGTAAAATTTAATTTCATGGCATTAATATAATGTATGTGAGCGGACAAGCTATCAAAATCAAAACAAAAAAAGAATATATTTTACACAAAATGAAAAAAGCATCAGCAGCGTCACGACCACTTTTGAGATGATGACTGAACGAGGAAGAGGAAAGCCCAAAAACAGGACTGCTGGTACGACTGAAACAGGCAGGCCTCCACCATGTGGCAATAACCGTCTACCAGGGAGATGTCTAGGCATACAAGGTCTCAGGCAAAGCTATTCTGCTACTCTATCATGGGTAACTGTGGCAGCTACGCAGGCGGTACCATCAGTCCTGTTTTTGCACTGGGATGTAGCAGATTGTACCTGGGTCAGATTACAATTTGAAATCTATTCAAACACTTCTTTCTGGAATTGATCGTGTGCGGCATAACGGAACTGACTCCACGGATCCAAAAAGTGCAGATTCAGACAATACTTGCACCCCAGGCGGATGGAAGCACACCAACACTGGATTTCAATTAATAATCGACCCAGGCGAGGAGGGACGGGTGCCACGGGTTACAGGTTCTGACAGCACTGCAGTTTGCTCCCCCTCTGGCCGTCCGTGGTGGGTGGCACGCTGATGTCCACCACGTTGTTCCCTGGGGACTCGTCATGGGCAGACCGCTCAGCAATCTGTTTCTGCGAGACGATGCGGTAGATTTCTGTTTTTGAAAAGATGGAGTAGAAACTAATCAGTGATTTTACCCTGAATTCTTTTTTTTATTGTTTGTTTTGTGTGCACACAAACAGTGAAACCTGAGCGTGAAAATAGGTGATACTTCGGTTTCAATTTGCACAAGACAGATGAGAAGAACTTCCCACAGCAAGAGGAAGTTACAAGTTCAACAGTTCAGTTTAGTTGTGGTTGCAAATAATTCAACATCAGCAGCTACTTTTAACGCAGACTTGAAGTTTATGTTAAGTGTCTATACACATGTTTAAAAGTTAAAGGGACAGTTCAACGCAAAATCAAAAATACATATTCTTCCTCTTACCTGTAGTGCTGTGTATCAGCCTAGATTGCTTTGGTGTGAGTTACAGAGTGTTGGAGATATCGACCGTACAGATATCTGCCTTCTCTCCAATATTATTAACTAGAAGGCACTTGACTTTGGTGCTCAAAGCACAAGCATCTTTTTTTTTAATATTTTTTTTTTTTGGGTGGGGGGGGCTTTTTTTGCCTTTATTACAGGAAAGGGGGTGAGAGAGAATGGGAATGACATGTAGCAAAGGGACAGAATCGAACCCGTGTTGCTGCAAAGGACTCAGCCTACACGGGACGGACTCTCTACTCACCGAGCGAGAGGCCACTCTGACAGCAATGTCTCTTTCCTGAAATCATGACCTGGTTACTCAAGATAATCCACAGACCTCGCTGTGAGCAGACAAAGCATTACACGTTGCGCCAACGTTAATGAACGGTTTATACTACTGGTCTCCTCAGTGCGTGGTCTCCTTCTTTCTCATTTGGATGTATTGTTAATTTTGTGTGGATGGATAAAAGCAGATTCAAAACAATACAACACTATATACAAAGAACAAATTTAATGTTTACTCCTTGAAGCTCATTTTTATCTGCTTAAGATCTGATATTAATAAAGTACAAGATCACATCTGTTTATGCTCTCTTCCCCCTTCAAAAACAGTTACATATTAACAATAATGGTATTATTAAGCAAAACAAATTCAGTTTTAATTTTTGTTTCAGTGTCTCACACAAATTTCTATTCAAATTTCTGTTTATCAGACTGGTGACGTCAGCACCACAGAGAGAAAAGATGCTGTGTTGCCAGATCTAGCGCGTCTCTGGTTTGCTGTAGGAACTATTTTCTTTCTACCAACTACACCTGTATCACCAAACAGAAGGAAGCATTCATCAACTCATGGACGAGAGGCTCATGCTTATGCAGCTCTGAGTGTAAATCCTCCTTAGTCTCGCTGTGTCACATAGCTAGGTCAGTGGTGCGAGGTGAGCTAGCAGTAAATGCACGCATTTTGGGGTAAAACTGTCCCTTTAAGCAGCACAGTTTCATCTAGAATCAGAGTGGTTTGGTAACAGACCAAGTTGACATTTCAAGCGTACTTTCATTTTTTTATCATTCCAGTTTAAAATCAACAGCGCAGTTGTGCCGTCCCACCTCTGTTCACATGCGTACCTGTAAGGATATTCTTGAAGGCTTCTTCAACGTTTGTTGAGTCCAAGGCTGAAGTTTCTATGAATGACACAGATTGTTCTTCTCTGAGGGGGAAAGGTAGAAAACATACATGTAAAAGTAATAGTGGCTTGCAGCACAAGAATATCACAAATGACAAAAGGAGAACCTTGCATTTTTAAGAATAGTTTTCTCGTCACATTCAGAAAAACAAACAGTAAAGTTAAAGAATAACTTTGAACGTTTTTAACCTGGACCCTATTTTTTCCACGGCAGCAGCTAAACAGGCTGCAATGTCGCCACTCTGGGCATTTTTGCACCCTCAATTAAAGGTGCCTTTTTTGCCACTGACAGGCTCAAATTGTTATCGTAAGTGTCTGACAACATTATGGAAAGGATCCCAGAATTCATTTAAGTAACAATTATTTTAACATTGTAAATCACACTTCATTCAAAGTCAACAGACACAAAATAAAACTCACAAAATCCTTCTTGATTTGTTGTTTCACTGTTCCAACAATCACCAACTCCGGTTTGGTTGTAATAACCCTAAATTCACCCTGTTATATGTGAAAACAGGCTGGCTCTTTAGACGTTAAAATCACTGTTTATTTGAATGGAGTTTGGTGGGTTTGGTGATGTCGATTTAGGAGACGTTTCTGGTTAAAGAAAGATGATATTACTCTAAAAGGTCTATCTCTTTACGGCTCCTTTCTATAATGTTGTTAGACACTAATAATCTAAGCCTGTCATAAGCAAAAGAGTATTTTTAATGTTCATACGTTAATAATGCATAATTGCCCTGAGTGGGGAAAATAGAGACAAGGTTGAAAACACTGAAGTTACTCTTTAAGTTTTCTATGATGTTTTCTAATTGTAATTTATTGGGAAGGAGGAGAAATATAAAATTTCTTTAAAAACTGTACATACAATATGAAAAAAAAAATCAATAAAATCCCTGCCCACACTCCAATGTTAATCCTTTCCTGTGTTTTTTTTCAATTCCAGTACCTGCGAAGGCCCGGGCCTCATCTGTGGGCACGGCCCTGAGGTGGCGCAGGTCGCTCTTGTTGCCAACCAGCATGATGACGATGTTGTTGTCGGCGTGGTCTCTCAGCTCCTTCAGCCAGCGCTCCACATTCTCATAGGTCAGGTGTTTGGCTATGTCATACACTAAGAGCGCCCCCACCGCTCCTCTGTAGTATCTGTAACGAGACAACACGTTTCAGTAGTGAGGACAGGAGACGTGTGCAGGTCCATAAAAAGTACTTTTTCCTGGTTTGATCTTAAAAATCGTTCTAAGGCATTCAGTAATTAGAGGAATTAGCTTCCTGTCGCTTGTACACTGGTACAATCTGCGCTCTGTCTACTTTCCTAAATATTGCTGGATTTCATTTGATCTTTTTAACAACTATATATATATATATATATATATATATATATATATATATATATATATATATATATATATATATATATATATATATATATATATGGAAATAGGTCTGGCTAGGATGTTTGAGCCTCATTAGGACCCAGACTCAGAGTCTTGTCAGTTTTATTTTTATTTATGTTAGCTTGTAGGCTAACTGGCATTAGAGGACAAGCTGTTAGTTGCGGTGAGAGACACAATAATATCTGCTATGATGCTGCAGTGTGTTCAAGTTGATCAAGTTTACATCCAAAAACTCCACACTACAATATCTGCTGTCAAAACTATGCTGATGCTGATCTCTGTATTGATACATCTGCTCTGCACTGGAGGTTTTAAGTGTCTTTGCCGGTGTTGTGCCAAAGTCTGTTTCAGCAAGAATATTCGTTTTATGAATCAGACAGTGACTGCCTTTGGTATTAGGGATGTACCTAATCTTCCTTGCCCGTCGTATGTCTGATATGTAGATTTTAGGGAAGTAAAGACATGATATTACCCTCCTCGGGAGAGGAATGTCTAAACATCTCTCGAGCGGCAAACTTTGCACAAATAGGCTAAAAGTCAGGATCAGACAGAGGAAAAACACATTTTTGTGTGGAGGGGAGCTTTAAAGGTCTGGTGTGTATGACTATGTGGCATCTAGCGGTGACGTTGCAGAAATGAAACTTCTCCCATGTGCAAACCATGTATGAAAACTTCAATGGCCAATGCAAAAACAAGAAAATGCAAATGGACCTATCTAATGCCACTGTTAAATTTGTCTGACGGGGGCTACTGCAGAAAAACATGTTGGACTCCATGGAAGAGGACTCGCTCTGTATGTATATATTAACAGCTCATTTTAAGGAAACAAAAACACAACAATTCTTATTTTCAGGTGATTATATACACAAATGAAAACATATTTATGAATATTTTTACACCATTTTTGCTAATAGGTGTCCTTAAATCCTACAAACTGGACCTTAAAGGTTTGTAAATGGGTCTTGAATTAAATTTTATGTGAGGTATAAAGGTTAAAGTGAAAGTTTGCTCTCTGATTCTCTGGACTTACATTTAACATGTTTGACATTTATCAGATGCACTTACTGTTAGTATCTAGGGCATCAAGAGAGCTGCCTGACGTTCTGTGCGACACTTAATTAGATTAAACCCACTTGCACAAGCCTTGTTGAGCAGAGCGCATGCTAATCATTCATCAAAAAGTCCATCTACCTCTTTGAGTAAATGTTGCAGAACTCATCCAAAAATCTGCCTCACTTTAAGTGCTCTAATATGGAGGATAAAGTGTCACTTTGTGACCGCACTGCTGAAGTATTTCCTCACACTCAGGCAGGACTATCTGCAGCACACAGTCATGGACTCACGCCGAGGTGATGGCTCTGTAGCGCTCCTGTCCCGCTGTATCCCAGATCTGAGCCTTTATCGTCTTGCCGTCCACCTGAATGCTGCGCGTGGCAAACTCCACTCCGATGGTGCTCTTGCTCTCTAGGTTGAACTCATTTCGTGTGAACCGAGAGAGCAGGTTGCTCTTCCCTACGCCCGAGTCCCCGATTAACACAACTGTGGAGGGAAAAGAGGGAGGGAGGGAGGGAGGGAAAAGATGAGAGGAGGGTGTTAGTATACTGTATGTGTGATGGGAGAGGTAGGGGCCGTGTATATTAATAGATCCAAGAAATGTTGATATTGCATAAAGCAGCACCTCTAAATGCTGGTTTCAACAGAACCCAGGGGCTTTGTGTGTGTGTGTGTGTGTGTGTGTGTGTGTGTGTGTGAGAGAGAGATTTAAGGGATATGAAAAACACAGATTTTTACTGTTCAGTACAAGTGGCACAAATTACAAAACACAAAGTTCAGTACAAAACGTTACGTGTTACAACTCAATACTGCTTAAGAATGTGTGCTTTTCATTTTAAATAAATTACCCGAGTCTTAAAAAATGAAACAAATTACATTTTTTGCTGTTGATCTTTTGGATAAATGGATAAATAGTAATGGTTAAAGTTGTTTTTCTGCACCACCATGTGACATGGTGACAAAAAATGCAACTAAAGAACAGCATTGTTTACAGGGACAGTTAACCCAATAATCAAAAATACATACGTTTCCTCTTACTTGTACTGCTATTTATCAGTCTAGATTGTTTTGGTGTGAGTTGTCGAGTGTTGGAGATGTCTGCCTTCTCTCCATTATAATAGAATTAAATGGCACTCTGCTTGTGGTGCTCAAAGTGCCAAAAAAATAAACGTGAAAAAAACTCGACAGCAGTGTCTATTTCCAGAAATCATCACTCAAAATAATCCACAGATCTTGTTGTGAGCACTTTCATGAAGGAGCTATTTTCTTACTACTGATATACACTTGGCGATCACATCACTGCGCAGAAGGAAGGCTGCATCTACTGCTACCTCACCTGAGGCAACTAACAGCCAAGGAAGACGCCATTAAGTTGACATCTTGCACCGTCATGAACAAGAGCCTCGCTGAGTAGATGCACGCTTCCTTCTGACAGGCTGATGAGCTTTTAAATGTATTGTTTTGTGTCTTTGAGCACCACAAGCTGAGAGCCATCTAGTTCTATTAATTTGGAGAGAAGGCCGATATCTCCAAAACTCAGCAACTCACACCAAAACAATCTTGACCAGTAACTAGCACTACAGGCGCAATAAGAGGAAAAATATGTTTTTGATTTGCAGTGAACTGTTCCTTTAACGGAAAAAATATGCAAAAAAAATGTTTGATAATTCATTTGTATTGTACTGAATAGTATGCTGTGTCTAATACTGTCCATCCCTCAGCTGGATGTAGCTTTCTCTGACTGACAATTAACCACAAGAACAACCACTCTTTCAGTTAAACTGTTATCCAGCCTGTTTTGAGCGTCATTCTAAAGAACCATTCACATAAAGCAGGATGGTGGAGCAGCTTTGAAAAAACGCGTCCATTAGTGGCCAACCAACCCAAGACCCTGAAGAAGAATGGTTATTATTCATGCCATCAAATAACTCAAACAACAATTAAATCGAAGCACCTGAAGGATTATCCAGTAAATAAAGAGCTGCTTTAGCTGCTGATGGTTCTCTCTCTGCAGAACCGCACAAAAAGCTACATAATAGAGTATGGACAGAGGTTTTTAGAATCATTTTCACTGAGCAGAAAATGCTCAACTGAATAAATGAAGGTTAACTCTGCATCTTTAATACAGACTCTACATGCTTGACCTTTAAAATCAAAAGTTTAGTCTGGCCAAAACACCCTGAGGGTGCTGATATTTAGTAAATGGACTGCTGATATCTGATATTCTGATGATGCACGCTTCCCTCTGCGCAGTGACACGGTTGGAGGATGTAGTTTGGTAGAAAGAAAATAGTTCCTACATGAAACTGCTCACAACAAGGTCTGTGGATGATCTTGAGCAACCAGGTCATGATTTCTGGAAAAAGACGTTGTTGAGTTTTGCAGACGTATTTTTTGAGCAACACAAGTCGAGTGCCATCTAGTTCCATTATAACTGAGAGAAAGCAGATATCTACAGCAGATATCTTCAACACACAACAAATCACACCAAAACAATCTAAGATGATAAATAGCACCACAGGTAAGAGGAGAAATATGTATTTGTGGTTAAGGGGTGAACTGTCCCTTTAAAGGAACAGCATGTAAGATTTAGGGGGATTTAATGGCATCAAGCAGCTGCAACCATGTGAAACTTCTCCTGGTTGGATTTCCGTCAGTGTTCATTATTTAGGTGGTTTTTACAGGGAGCTGAATTATCTCTAGAGGTCTCTTCATGTCCAAAACAAACAGACCTGCTGATCATTCATTTTCATGTAACAAATCAGTGTTTTTCTGACACTGTTTGGGTCAGTAGCCCAGCACTAATGTGTTCTCACCTTTTTTCTCTGATAACTTCAGATCTAGACATTCAGGGGATTTTACCAGGAGCTACAGATTACGTGGCTGACACGAAAACACAACTGGCCCTATCTAGAGCCAGTGTTTGCTTTTGCCATTCTGGGCTACTGTAGGAACATGGCGGACTCCGTCGACGACGACCTGCTTGCTATGTAGATATAAACGGCTCATTCTAAGGTAACGTAAAAATAATGCTTCTTATTTTCACGTGATTATACACTTAACAAAACATAGTTATTATATTATCTTCCATTTCTGCCAATTTATCTGCCTAAATCCTACACACTGGAACTTTGAGTCAAGCTGACCTTTTAGAGCTATGTCTGAAAAAATAACTAAAGTACCACGACACCAACACTGCGAGCCGATACCAATACCGATTATTAGCAGGTAATGAGACCGATAACCGACATTTAGAACCGATGTGCATTTACAATAAAAATGAAAATCTTTCTTTTTAATATTTACAATTTGGAATATAATGATCTCGGACACAAAACTTTGTTTAAATGCCATTAGCAAATGTTCAATCAAAACTGAAACCTTCAGCATCATATACAGCAAATTCCCAGCAACTTTTTTTTAAAAAGTCAAGTGAAAATTTAAATAAAAAAATTAATAAATAAAAATAGCTCTCTGAGGTTTGACAAAGTAAAAGTTCCTCCCTTGCTGACACTTTCTTTGCACTTTTTCAATAATTTTATCTGCAAACATTTAGATGAAACACAGATACAGATAATCGGCAAAATGCCAAATATCTGCTCCAATAATCGGCCAGGCCGATAATCTAGTCTGAACAGCTACAGTGTAGCATCCGCAGCATAAACTGACAATATGCATTGATTATTATGAACAGGCCCTGTCATCTTGATCTGTTTTTAAGAGGAAAGGGATTGATCATGCTCGTGGCCCGAGCTGAGCTTCTGTTCACAGCACAGCAGCAGAGGTGGAGCCTTTTTGTTTTCTCTCTGCCTCCACAAAAGGAAATAGAGCCGAACTTTGTCCCTGTCGACATCGCGCTGGTCCGGGCTGCAGGAAGCTGATAACAGGCTTCATCAAAACCTGAATCGACAGTTTCAGGCCGCCTTGCCCTTCCTGTTTCGGCCGGGTACACAGACGATGGCTCGGGCGGAGAGAGACAGAGAGGGGGAGAGAGGGAGAGCACTCGCCTCCGGCAGATGCCCTATTCATCCCACAGAGGATACTTTGTTACATCTAAATGGCCCTTTGGCTTATACAGGCCCAGGATGTTAATGTGCCACAGGAGCTGATATCACGATCAAAGGAAGTCATTCTGGATCCAACTGAGCAGCAAAGATAAACACGGACCTGAGTCTGGCACCGCTTGAATCTGACTCCGCTGACCAGGCCTGGTCATTATAACACAGATACATAAAGTTATGAGCTGCAGCATTTTTAGGGGGCTGGGTATCAATCTGAGGATGAACATTATTGATCAGGAGAGGGAGAGGCTAACGGGCCTTTAATCAACCTCACGAGGTGGAATAAAAACATCAAATGTTATCCAATAAAGCAGCAAACTGTTCACTCAAACGACAAATCCTGCCCTATGAGTTGATGAAAGTTTAATACAAAGGCTGAGCACGGATAGGGTGTTGCATCCCATACCTATAAATATAGCTGCAGGCGTTGTAATGGTACAATGACATGTTGTAATAACACCAACCGATTATCATCCGGGCAGTTTCTGAGACAACATTAGTCTGTTTCCCTAACAAATGCGGATATCTAACAAGCGAAAATGACACAATAAGAAATACAGAAAGCATAGCTGTGGTGGTGTGAGCTTGTGTGAAAGGGGAATGCAGTCATCTTTTTTTTTTTTTTTTTTTTTTTTTTTTTTTTTTTTACCTTTGAACAAGAAATCGTATTCATCGTCTCGGTTCCCCATTCTAGACGAGGCCGCTCCAACGCTTGTCTCCGGAAGAGGATGTGTGAAAAGTGTGGCTATGAATTGTCGCTATATGCCAAAAAAATATGGTAAAGGTTTGCGCTGAGACTCTGCGCCAGTGTTGGCTGTCAAGGCGAGCTGGCCGCAGAAAGGGAGAGCTCCCAACTCTGCAGCGGGAGGGGAGGAGTCCCTGCGCGGCACATACCTTCCTCACGGGGGCGCTGCTGACTGACATGCCAGCAGATTCCGCCCAGCCGGAGTCAGACAGTCATCCAACTCTGAATGAAGAGGAAAACACAGGATGGTCACAGTATTTAAGTTCATTTCACAGGTTTATGTTAAACAATTATTGGAAGAACATTCATAATATGAAGTAATATTTTAGATTTGTGATTTTTTTAGGCAGTGATAAACTCAAGACCAGCACTCAACCTATTGAAGTGTTATCAAAAATCACGTTCCGGGGATAAATAGGCCCAGGACAACTGGAAAATAGTGGAGATAACCTATTCTGTGCTGTGCCAGAGATTGAATTCAAGGGGAAAAGGGAATAATGAAAATTTGAATCATGGAGCATTCAGCTTATTAGGGAACATACTGTACATCAGTGTTCCTACTGCTAGCGGGTAAGTGATATTTAAGACTTTTTAATAGAACGTGGAACAAACTATTTTTTTTGCAAAAAAACAAACAAACAAACAAAACAAAAAAACATGAACCGCCAGCAATTACTTAACATTGGGGATATTTTTTTTTTTTAAATAAATATTTAAACATAAAACTGAACTTTTTGGCGATGTTAATGTAAGAGAGATTTGGTAATTTTTTAAATTATTATATTTATTTATTTATTTTGAGCTCTTGCAATGCAATGACAAGAAAGAAAAGAGACAATTCATAAAAATCATACTTCACATGTGTGAGCATTTTTAAGACTTCTGAAAGATTGATTTAATACATTTTGATGTCAATTAAGGGATTTATTTAGATTCATGGCTTTTAATGCATTTTAAGACTTTTTAAGGATCTGCAGGAACCCTGTACATGACAGGAGATAAAGGACAATGGTCTTATTATAAAAACTAGTATGTATGTATATATGATCTTATATGACAGATACTAGCAGATTCTGAGAGGTGTTTTTATAAATTTTTATAAAATATTTGAGCCTGCCTTACAAATATTATAGCATATTATGAAGATGCCTATAAAATGATATTTTAGAAAAAGAAAAGGGAAACATTTTTGTAGTAAGCCTATTTTGGCATGTTGAATTATGGGTGAGAGTCAGACTGTCTGCATAATAAATACATGAACAAATGCTCCATATGTATTAAGCTCATAGACAGGGAGGACCTGGCATTTTTTCAAATGAAATCACAATAACTAAAATTAGCCTAAAGAGAAAACCGAAGCTAAAATATACAATACGCAGGCTATATAATTTTTATTGTACTCACTGTAGTGACTGTGTTAATACAAATCCTTGCGCATTTGCAACAAAAGAATAAAGCATTTTAACAGTCTAATTTACCAATAGTGATTTACCGAGATATATAAGGACATTTTCTGACGTATAACAGTGCATTCAGATTAAACATATTTGGATGCCACATCCCAAAGTAGAATTATTAGAGCCTACAGAGTCTGTATCAGCTTCAAAAACTACAAAAAAAGTGATAGAATAAATGAGAGTATAAAATGCTGAGATGAGTTTGTGGATAATTGTTTGTATCATTATAAGAGCCCAACATGTTTTCTTTTTAGGGTGGATTTTTATTGTGGATTTTTAGGGTGGATTTTCCTTTTAAACTCGTGCTGACAGCTGGCCCCGCCCCCAGCCCACCAGCTCTGCTCCTATTGGTCACACGGAGGGTCAGCTGCTGCAGCAGGGACGCACGTGCAGCTCCGCGCATTTCAAGATCAAGATGGCAGCCTCCGTGTGTCGGTGCTACGAGGTTAGACATCATTCATGTCCTTCAGTACATCTCTCAGGTCTCTAGCAGATAATTTGGTGAAAGTAATAGACATAATCGACCTGTAATTAGGTGTTCTTGCTTCTTCTTGTTGTTTTGGGTTTTCCGTAGTGTGTTTTTTCGTGCAGCGAGAGCTCGAGATGTCCGTTATTAAAGGCCTTGTTGCATCAGACAAACGGCCGGGATCTCAATGTTCTAGCTCATCTATCCACGTCTAACATTTAATTGTTTGTTTTAATTTTGTTTTTAGAAAGGTGTCCTTTCGTGCGGGCTTATACCCGGTAATAATTAGTAATTAGTGCGCCGGTTAGACTCATACATGTAGCCTGATATTGACGCATCGTTTCAGTTATAAAACAGGCATAACAGGATGGGTTTATCTCTTGTTTAAGTAATACGGTGTTACACCAACTTGTTTGACTCATCAGATTCTGTGACCTGACCAGGACTTTTTTTTAACCTATTATGTCAGAGTAAATGGTTTTGTCAAAGTAGCTCACATCATTTAGTTTGACAGCTGTTACTAAACAATGTCCCTGTAACAGCCTATGTTAGGTGGGGGTTAAAATTGTTAATGTGGGATTTCAGTGACCTTAATTTACATTAGTGACCCTTCAGATTCTGTGACAAAGACCAAAGGATGATGCCACGACACACTTTTAAATGTAAACACAACTGTGTGGCTGGGGAAGGGAATGGAAAGGAAAAGAGAAAAAGGTTTTTTTAAAAAAAGTGTATTTGGGTAAGCATGAGCAGAAAATAATTTATAACGCCAAACCAAACTCATACTGCAAACTCTTACATGAAATGTATCTAAACTGACGCTTTATTTGTTTGTGTTTTCATTGTCTTTTGTTTTTCTTCTTTTATTTAATTTTTTAAAGTATCGTTATGTTCACTTGTTGCTTTGTTACACTTATCCAATATCCAATCCATTATCATTGCTTTGTTGACTTTGTATTTGGTTATATGTATGCAGTCAATAAATGAATGAACCTGAATAAATAATCAATTTTAAAAAAGTCAGTGCCCCATTTGGGCCACCCCAGTAATAAAAAAAGGGGAAAAAAGACAAAACCCCCCCCCCAAAAAAACCATCTGACTTTTAAAGGGCGCAGCTGGTCTTGAGACTGGTACCGTACTTAAACACTTTATGTTGTTTTTTTCTTTGAGTATTTCAACAATTTGTGTAACCTGTTTCATTAAACCTCACGTTAGTCTGCGAGTTTTACCCAAGACGTCTAGATCAGAATCTGGTTATTGTCAAGACCTTTTTTACATCCAAGGAATTTGCTTCAGAGTTTTGGTGCATTACATAAAAACATCAAGAGGAAATTAAATTAATAATAAAAAGCAAGTATTGCAGAAATCAAGAGACATAAATAGAGTATGCAAATAGCACATAGGGTTCCTGCAAGTAGCACCACAACAGCATGACTCCTGTTTTCCTGCCATTTTCCTTTTTTATCTCCCCGCTAATTACAATGGGGGCATGACTCGTTAGTAACCCATTAATAACCACCTGTCACTCATTCTCCATCCACTGCAGTGTTGGCAGAGTGGATGTTTTTATAACGATGACTTTCTTTACATTGCAGCTGGTTGGCAGACGTGCCTTGGCCCTGTGCTCCCGGCCCCTGGCCCCCTCAGTGTGGAGAGGAGATGCCTACACGTTACACAGGAGCCCCGCTGCAACTGTGCAGGTACACACTGACTGCTCCCATTTACCTTTAAATGACACATACTTATTGTTGATTACATTGAAGAAAATGTTCAGTTGTTTTAGTAACTGTATTCATTTATTTAAGTTAGAAAGTTGTTTTAAGTTTACTGACTGCTACACGGACTCTGGTTCCTTCCTTCTTTCAATGTCACGTACAGGAAAAAAAAGACTTCTCAGTGGGAACAAAATGAAAGATCTGATCACTCTCTAACCATCTGTTTGTTTATCTAAAATCCTACTTTCTGTTTGTCTCATTAGGTGCGATATAATTCAGGACGTAAAGGTTTCCTGGGAGAGTTTGTGGATAACCTGCGTCAGGAGTTTAGTAAGAATCAGGAGATGAAAGACAACATCAAAAAGTTCAGAGAAGAGGCCAAGAGGCTCGAGGAGTCTGATGCTCTCCAGCAAGCCCGCAGGAAATATGTAAGAACTCCGTTTGGTTTGTAGTCTCTGTGATTTTATATAACGAAACAATGTCTCATACATTTAATTATTTTTGGAATGTAATTTATCTGAATCAATCAGGATTTGCTTTAGATTATTTTAACTTTTATCCTTCTGTAGGAAAGCATTTATGAATATTTAATAGGCTGCTAGGCTTTATCATCCCTCCTTGGTCATTTTTTTTTTTTGTACTTTTTAAAAACTTTTTTCCTCACTGTTTTTATTATCACTCTATTGTTTGTATGTTTGTTGTTGTTGTGTTGGTTTTATCAGCTTTTTCTCTGAATATTACTTTGTAACCTTGTAAAGAAAAGTGACATAGACATAAAGGTTATTATTATTATTATTGTAATGTGCACACATTTGTCTTTTTATTTCCCCAAATCAGAAATCTATAGAGTCTGAGACAGTGAAGACTTCAGAGGTGTTTAAGAAGACCTTGGGCTCCCTGTCAGAGACTGTCAAAGAGGTATGGTATCAGCACTTCCTCTGGTCTACAAAAAAAAAGTTTGTAGACCCGTTTATGTAGTAGCTGCTGAGATTTTTCCGCTGTGTCTCAATTACACACTGTCAAATGCTTTACAGGCGGGTGTAAACTGTCAAAAAATACATGGCCTCAAATGGGAAAATAAAGTTAAATCTTATTGGTTTCCGGAAAAAAAGACGCACTGTGTATGTAACCATGTTGACTGATTGATTCTCTGTTCATGTGTTTGTGCATGTATTGCCATTCTGGCAATAGGGTCTTGATGGGGTGAGTCGCACTGACATTGGGAAGAAGATCAAGGAAAGTGTGGAGGAGGCTGCCAAAACAGCCATGCACTCTGCTGAGTCAGTCTCCAAAGGAGGAGAAAAACTGGGCAAAAGCGGCGCATTCAGGGCCATCTCACAGGTCAGAGGAGCAAACAGAATATTCATACGTTTGCCAGGTTTCACCTTCAACATTATGTAATCACTGGAGGAGCGACATCATCTTCATGCTGGCATCCAGCTACCAACCAAATTCAGTTTGAATATTTGTGATTTTGAGTGACTATATTTATTTTTTTGGATACAGCAGGGAAAAGATAAAAGATTGTGAAAAGAAAAAGCTAAAAGTTCTTGGGCCATTATTGTGGTTGTGCAAATTAAGTTGCTACACTTGCAAAGGTCAACATGTCAGTGCTCATGTGAAGGAAACAGTTGCTTGTGTGTTCTCTGCCTCCACTCTGGTTAGTTGGTGCTAAATTCTGACTATGTTTGGCTGCTACTGCTGCAAATGAGTTAGCATGTTTGCATGTTCGCATGTCAAATATTGCATACTAAGAAATCAAAACAATCTCAAGCAGTGGGTGTCAGCGGGTCTTCTAGCTCTGGCTAACCAGTGACAGTAGCCTGATTAGCATGGTCAAACAGTTGTCCCACTACCAAAGTGAAATTTACTGTAAAATGTTCTTTTCAATTCAATGGTTGAATATAAGTAAATGTACTGTTATACCCCAGTTATGAATTAAACTGTGTGTGAACTCTGCAGGGTGTGGAGACCATGAAGAGGGAGATAGAGGTTGGGGATGCTGGTCCATACAGAGCCCCCTCGCAGCTAAGGAAGAGAAGTGATTTCTCCTCCAAAGGAGCCGACAGCGACTCCAGAGTGTTCGAGGCCAATGAGTGAGTAACTGTTGGATCTTAAACCTGTTGTCCTTTTCACCCCAGGATTTCTGTTTTTTGTTTTTTTTTTAAGTCTTAAAAATTCTACAAAAAGACATAAAATGTCTTGGGTAGAATTTTTACAGGTCTTAAAAATTGATTGGCTTTTGAAGTTATTTTTATAATGTTAGATTGATTGAGTCTCGCTTTTGTTTGTTTTTCTATTGATCGCACCTAAATAAAACTACAAAACAACACCAAAATGGAACCAACACTGATGTAAACTGTGCAGCCAGGTCAGAATTTATCAGCACCTCCAGCTAGTGTGACAGGATGCGGTGTGTGAGCAAACGCAGCACCTCCTCTCATAAAAAAAAAAACAAGCTATTTCTATAAGTAATAAGTTCAAATTGTTTCTGTGTCTTTATCTAATATGGATTAGTGCAAGTTCAACAAGATCTGGCCACAGAGCAACGCATTTAGTACTTGGTTGAAGCCTGTTGAGAATAACTAATTTGAAGCCCATTGCACTCTGTGCAAGGAAACACTAAAACTAGGATTTTGGAGAATAATGGCATTAGAATCTCATGGGAAGTTAGAAAAACATAAAGCCACCATAAAAAACTTAAAGCAAACACCTGCCATCATCCAATCTTGTTCTGTATTCACATCTGGACGTCACTGAGGATTGGCCCAAGCATGACCCACTCGGCACTCACACCAGTAAAGAGACCTCCAGACAGTGTTTGGATCAGTGCCAGCATTAAAAGCAGAGGTTCTCCGGACTTGACACGCTGTAGCTAACCAGCAGTCATATAAAAACAATGAAGACACAGCTAGATGTTTCAATCCATGTTCCCTGATCCTGACATTGCTAGAATGATGTGAGATAAGTCTTAAATTTATAATCATCATTGAGTGGTCTTAAACCCTCTCGTCTGTAAGAATATATCATCACTTGGACAGTATATGTTTCCTGTTTATCCACAACTATGCTTGTTTTAAATGGCTCTCGTTATTGAGGTGATTTTCTTGTATTTTGTGATGCAGGGAGGCAATGGGTGTTGTTCTTCACAAGGATTCAAAGTGGTACCAGCAGTGGAAGGACTTCAAGGACAATAATGTAGTTTTTAACAGTAAGGAAATTCTATTTTTTTTTAATCCTAGAAACAGTGGAATTAGTGTTATATAATAAATAACATACAGTGTGCATTGTGTAATCTCCTTTAAAGGCAGCAGGTGGCACCAGATTCTTTATGGTAGATTAAATTATAAACTAATCTATTTAAGACATGTTTATTTAGACCATAATGTCCTCACAGATATAGGTGTTGCTAAAATTTACACCAGAAAAAAACGTTTTACTTTTTGTTTGCTACAGGATTCTTTGAGATGAAGATGAAATATGATGAAAGTGACAACGCCCTCGTCAGAGCATCCAGAGCTGTGACGGACAGGGTCACTGGCTTCCTAGGTAATGCTCCGCCATAGCTGGATTGACCTTGCAGTTTCCTGTCATTTTCAAAATCTTTTATACAATTATCCTGGCTAAACTGATTTACATTCAATGGAATTTGAAACAGTTTATTTCCAAAGGAGAAAAAAAACCCTAAAATTTCACGTCATATTACAGCAGACACAATGTGAAAATGTTCTAGCAGTTTGAACAATTACTTTGAACAGCATTAAAGATATTAAAAAACATGCTAAAAATAGAGTCCAGGTTGAAAAATTGACGTTTCCTTAGAAAATGTTTGCCCATTTCAACCAAAATCACTATATATTTCCAAAATAAACGTGTAGCTTAATAAAATGTAAAGAAAAAAAAAAAAGATGTAAGCCACATTAAAACGGGGGGATGCATTGTATGGTGGTTGGAAAATAAAATTTTAATGTACTTGCGTATCTCTGCTTTAACTCTGATGCTGTGTGTTTGTTTGTGTGTGTGTTTGTGTGTGTGTGTGTGTGTGTGTGTGTGTGTGTGTGTGTGTGTGTGTATGTTAATGTCCCAACTATAGTAGCACATGATCGGTTAATGGTGTTGGGGTTTGTTTTCCAGGCGGTCTTTTCTCAAAGACAGAAATGTCCGAGGTGCTGACGGAGATTGTAAAGGCAGACCCCACCTTCGACAAAGACTCTTTCCTCAAACAGTGTGAGAAAGACATCATCCCTAACATACTAGAGGTAAATAAACTCTCTCTCTCTGTTTGTCTTTGACTTTGACTTTAACCGCTTCATTCACACTGCTCTCTTTGCTCAATACCTCGGGGTATTTCACTAAGGAGGCTAAAAAAGAAACGTACTGATAAAGATCTTGCTTCATTAAATGCAATATATAACTCAGACTATGTATAAATGAATTTATGCCGTTAGATTTTATAAACTCAGGCTGGAGCTGTCACATTTAAAGTAAGTTCTAACAAAAGAAACAGGTCTAAGTATGTTAAGTGTGTTTTGTCCTTTGTGTTCACCGAGCAATGGCTGATGTGGCTAAAATGCATATAATAATGATATAATATATACTAGTTTAGTATTTCTAGTTTATGTGAACTAAGCCTAGAAATAAGCTGGTAACCACATTAGTTTGAAAGTGTTTACAGTCATCAAATAATACTGAATTTGATGTAATGGACTGAAAATCTGTCACTAAGGCTACAAGACAAAGGACATAGGCAGGGTTTAATAAATAAAGTTTGGTTTACTTGCTGCCTTTGTGAAATGCTCTTCTGATGTTGTGAACAATTGTCGCTGACACAGTGTCGCTGTCCTTTCTACAGGCTATGATCCGTGGAGAGTTGGATGTTTTAAAAGACTGGTGCTATGAAGCTGTAAGTTATATGCTGCCTCTAGATTTTGCATTCAATTGAGCTCAAAATAAAAACAGTTTTTTTTTTCATTTCCATTTGACCTCAGGCGCAGTAGTAAGTCTTTATATTGTTACAGATCTTTTAATATATTTTTTTTACCTCAGGCACTCTCCACTTCTCTTTCTCAATGTTTTGATGTATTTGCAAATGGGCACAATGACCTTTTCAAGAGAAACCCCGACAAAAATGGGAACTACTGTGTTGGTCTGTCCACTTTAGTTGTGATGCAAATATGTGTGTGAAGCCTTATGTTCATGCCGAATGTGTTTGTGTACCTCTTCTCAGACGTACAGTCAGCTGGCTCACCCCATCCAGCAGGCCCGAGCGCTGGGGCTGCTCTTCCAGTCCAAAATCCTAGACATTGATAACATAGATGTAAGTCACACTCCACACCAACCATCACCAACATAGGGTCAGTTAACTTTGTTCTCAAATTCTTAAAGTAATATATATGATATTGCTTCTTCATTTTTCCTTCTCTCTATTTACCTTTTTTTCCTCTCAAAGTCTATTTACATAATACGTTTTTTTTTTTTACATGCCACTTGCTGCAGAAAGTGGCAAAACTTTGTTATGTGTGTTCCTCTAATTTACGTTGTTTATTGTCTATATCTGTATTGTAGCTAGCGATGGGTAAGATGATGGACCAGGGTCCAGTGCTGATCATCACCTTCCAGGCTCAGGTTGTCATGGTGATCCGCAGCCCCAAAGGAGACATTGTGGAAGGAGATCCGGTCAGTGAGCTCATAATTACATGCACTACAATAGTTAATCCAATATAATCAGTTATTTCAAGGACATAATGGCTGAAATTAGATCAGCAATCTGTAGCATGCGTCCAAATAGCATCTATCTGTATGACTTTTTTACAGGTTTGACGTAGCAGTACCACTGTGGCTTGTTTTACTTTATGTGGCTAACACACTAGGATTTAAACCATGTTAAAAAAACTCATATGAATGTTAACATATCTAGTCTGTCTGGCAAGTTGCATCATACTTCCTGAAAGATGTTAAATAAGTTATGGCTGTTCACAAGCCGACATCGCCATATCAATCTGCAATTGCATATTAGTCTGGAACCTCTCAGTTAATTTTCAATTTCCAAAGGGTTTTATAAATGACTGTAAATCAAGATGCGTCCGGGTGCAGTTGGATAAACCAACAATAAATCTGAGCGACAAAACGTGACATAATGCTGAACAATGGACAAACGTGACTTAATGCTAAACGTTGGATAAATGAAACAGACTACAGCGTGCAGAGATGAGCTGTGATTGTGTTGCATCAAAATGTGTCTATAGACCATGGCACATCAGAGAACAGCGGCAGCAAAAGCCCCCTGAAGCATCGCCCTCATGTTGCCACGTTTTGACCAAAAAATTGCACATGAACACACTAAACCGACGGCCAACCAGCACATACGTGATGTGCCTGCATGAGAGGAGATACCCCTCCATACCAGCAGACGGCGGTTGTCTGTCATAGTCATTCAAAACGGGAAACGGAAGACTGACAGGACGCTACGAGTATTTCAGAATTTGAAAATAGTACTTCAACAGAAAGCTCAACATCAGCTGCAGCCATCTTGGTTGTTTTGGAGCATGCATCAACGGCGCTCCTTTTTGCCAGGCTAGGTCTATGCTCGTCATAGTGTCCCTGCGATGAGGGTGTTTGAGCTAAAAATAATGTCATCACTAATTTTGTGTTAAGCGTGAAGGCTCCACAAGTTGTTGGTCATCATAGCAAACGCGCCCCATATTAGATAAATGGTTGGGATTGGCCCAACCAAGTCCGGTCAGATTAAAATCTGAACAGGAGGTCAAGCAGACAAATTTACCAGAGCAAATAAAACATGAGCGCGCAGATTCGTCTGGCTCCCGGGCTCATTTTTCACTACTTTAGTTCTGAAATCTGAAGAGCTGTCCACCCTCTTCATAGTGTCTCTACAGGACTGACCTATGCACTCTTCCTTCCTCAACAGGAGAAGGTGATGAGGATGATGTATGTTTGGGCGCTGTGTCGTGACCAGGAGGAGCTGAACCCCAATGCAGCCTGGAGACTCCTGGACATCTCCGCCTCCAGCACAGAGCAGGCTCTCTAGGAGGAGAAGGAGGAGGAGCGCAGGTGAAAAGGCAGACATGGGACACCTAAACTGTGAATCAGGGCAGGAGACACAAGGATGTGCCTGGAACACCTGCACATACTGACTCACACACATATGTGACATACGCATTTCCGATTGCTGCCCAGGGGATTTATGTGCGCATGTATATCCGTCCACTCTCTGGTGTGAAGATGTACATGAACATAAACTACTGGTACAATTATATATCCATAGAAAACTACGCGTCCACCAATATGTGTGTGCTGTGTCCTGCACTGGTTAGCTCAGAGTTTGAGTTTCAAGGTGGAGAGTGAACAGAGAACATTTACATTAACTTTCCAATGGATAGAACCAACTTTTTCACCAACTGGCTAAAAAATGAGCTTGTGCCATTCCCCTCATTGTTTGATCCAATGGTACAGTCCATCCATACCAGCCTGGACATTAAAGGAGATCGACAGAAGAAACCAGACACGACACCTGTGACTTTACTCGCTGGTCTCAAGAGGGACATCTAAAGCCGAAAACTAGGTTTAACGTCACCGCAGTCTCTGTCAAAGAATTCGAAACAGAAAATTACAATTTGGGCAGCCTTGTTGAAGCAACCAACATAGCTGAGTGGGACAACATGAGAGACCTTGTTGATCAAGGCAAACATGCTTCGAGTTCAAGGGGCACTCTACCGATTTAACACATAGAGGTCAGTTGCTAACTTGTCACAAGGAGTCTACTCAGCCTGTGAAAACAGCTCTGGAGGAACTTGGGCTTTCTAAAATCAGATAAAATGCCCCTGGTGATCAGAGTAACCTCAGATTGGGCTTTTTCACAGAAAACTTGTTTATGTTACGAACTTAGGATGTGGAGTTTGAAGGAAAAGAGCATTTTTCAGACAGAATGGGTCAAACAAAAGATGCCATTGAGTTGCTTTATGGGACACTATGGAATAAAAGTCAAGATATTTAAGCCTCTGCTGCTTTGATTGCGACCATTATATTTTGGAATTGTCTCCTGTGAGTCTGAAAACTTTATGGAACTGCAATACTAAATGGCTGCAGTACAACCTTAAGGCTTAAGTGCAAATTGTACTTTCCCCATAACTGCAAGGGTCGATGAGATTTAATATCATCATCTGCCGATGTCCGTGAGGGTCTGCCAACACTCTGCCTATGCAGATGCCCAATGTCATATAAACAGAACTTAACAGCATTTGTCTTGTGTATGTCTGGCCCTTCCTAATGGCCTCTTCACAAACAATACATTCAAGGTTCAGTGTGTAGGGTTTGGGGGGATATATTGGCAGAAAAGTTATATAATATTCATAACTATGTTTTCATGAGTGCATAATCACCTTAACATAAACGCTGTCGTGCTTTTACTACCTTAGAATGACATATTTATATCTACATAGGGAAATGGGGGTCCTCTTTCACAGAGTCCGCCATGTCTTTCTACAGTAGCCCAGAACGGACTAACCAAACACTGGTCTTTAGGAAGGGCTATTCCAGTTTTGGGGTCAGCCGCTGTAGTTGTTTGCAATCAGCAACGTCACCACTAGATGCCACTAAATCCTACACACTGGACCTTTGAGATGGTTGAAGTATTGTTTTTGTCGGCCAAATTACCATTAACCATTAAATGAAATGTGTCTTACTAGTAAATGGCATTGCTGGGGAAAGTAAAAGTTAGAGGCAACCCCAGATTCACTCCAGTTTTGGATGAAACAAGACAGAATTGGCGTTTCGCCTTGCCATATTTCCAGGGGAGGGGGCCAATTTTGCATAGTAAGTAATTAATGAAGTAATTCTCAGTATTTGCTGTAAAATTCAGCTGTTGTGGTTACTGCTTGGATCCTGCTCACTTTCACAATAAAACAATATTAAAACTTAAATAGAACAACAAGTAAGGTGAAGTCTGAACAATACAATAGAGGATGTAATGATCTGTATAGTCCGGGCCCATGCTGCCATGTGCACTGAGCGCCCAGTGCACCCGAGAAACCACAAGCAACTGGAGAGAGCATGTCCTTGTGTTTGTATTCAAAAAGCAGCACACGTTTTTCAAGTTGCGGTGCATTTGGCTCCCAGTCACTGTATATTCTGTACACCCTAAATAAGAACTGTATTGTATCCACATGTTAATATAAGCTGTCAGCTCCTTGTAAATATAATAAATGTCAAGTACTGCTTCTCGGTAAGCTCGGAGGGACCATAGTCAGATATATCACCATGGCAGCTTTATGTTTCAGGATCATTTGCCATTTCATGTCATACATTTTTCAGCGGTTTGTTTTACTAAAATGTTTTCTTTTATGTTTTTGTAAAGGCCTTAATGCCGAAAATGAACAAGCACATTACTGTTTTTGACATTCATACTGTGTGACCACATGGGTCTCTACTCATATGCCGCTGAAGATTGAACACATTTTGATTGTACTGTAACTCTTTCCTTGATTCGATTAAGATACAGAAACGTCCATACTTGTGAAGAGAAGTTGAGCTCCTGATCAATGAATGTCTAGATTGTAGCAGGAGAATTTTAGCCGTTTTGTTTGTATAACAGTTGTCATTCGTGGCCATAACATGTGATGTGATGTGGCCTGTCATTTAGTAGAGTTCATGACTATGATGATCACACAGGGCTCAAGTAACATTCCTGCTGTGTGCTGGTGATTTTCACTCCTGGAGGTAATAAATAAAGCCCACTAAGTAGGGCAGTGCTTTCAATCGAGAGACTCTCACAATAGATGAGAAAACATGCATGACAAGCTGTGAAGGGAGAGACTTTGTGGAAAAACTTCTGGCAGTAAATGATCAGAAATCCCTGTCATCGAGAGTGTGCAATAGATTTTTCCTGCTTAAATCTGGTCCTGTGCAAAATATCTCAACAGGTATAGTTAAGATTGCTACAATATGAAATGTGGTGTAGATATATTTTGTTCCCAGACAATTCATTGTAATGTTTGTCTAGGCCTCAACTTTCATCTGTATAGCCTTTTCCTTGGGTTCGATCTTGAGCTAATCGTGCATAAAACGTACTGAACTCCTTACGACCAACTCTGCGACAAACTCTGTCGACTATATGAGCTCTCCCTTTAGTGCTGCTATCAGCTAAAATGTCATCCTTGCACACAAAATACTGTTTTCGTCATTAAAAATTAAGATTGCCAAGTTGTCCACAGGGATAAATTGTTCAGACTTAATGACTCTTCTTCTAACACGGCCCTGAGGAGAAACTTGATTATTGCTTAACTACTCGTGAGGCTAAAAAAATAAATAAAAATCACCACTATGATTGCTCTGTGCAACACTTTCACATTCTTCTTCAGATTAAAGTAGTTTGGTTTATGACAAGTGGCAGTAGTGTCTACAATGGTACAGGAAACAACAAGGTTTACTTGAAAAATGACCGTTATTTCCGCATTTTCCTGTGATAATGACAAATTCTTTATACTATATAGTGTATATGCCAGAAAGATTTACACGTTACATCCATTCTTGAAGTTATAAGTTGACCAAAGAAAAAATGGATTCTTGAGTTTTTCTATTTTCATCCATTTATATGTCTGTGTGAAGAATAAAGAGTGCTGTATTATGATTTGCTTCGTCCAAGCTTTCTTAGACTCAGCAGCTTTGTATGTTTTGTGTGTGTTTGTGCTTACGAGAAAATTAAACTCTGCACGTTGTGTGTGTCCTTAGTTTTCTCATTTCAAAACTGACATGCTTTGATAGATGTCCATGGATCTGGCCATTGACGCTGGTTGATAGACCTATGGATTTGGTAGTATAGGGATGATAGATCAGGCTTTAAATAACATGTGCCTGTAGATTCACAACTAGGGCCAATATATAGGGGACCTCATCCCACAGCTGTCTGTTGTGATGAATGACTAAGGACGTCCTTATACTAACTACCCTCCCTTGGTCCTCGAAAGTCTTTTTGCTTCTCTTGACTGCGCATGACGCTTACTGAGTGTTGATTCCTCGGTCCTTAAGCTAAATGAAGTTAATCCTTGATAATAAATGGTATCTATCAAGATTCTACAGCACATTTTCATATACATTTTTCTTCCATATAATGTACAGCAGAGGTTAACTGTAAAAACATTTAAATCACAGGAGATGTTCTGTGCATTTCTATGGAAATAGTGCATGTTTTACCCCCTAAGCAATGAGTACTCTTATTGTACATACATGAATGGGGATGTACGCACCAACACAACAGCCTGGAGGCAGTGCAGTGCTCTTCTTTATCTACTTCTATGGTTATTACAGTGTGTTCCTTGTGGTGCACTATCATGTATGCACAAAGCTGTGCTCTACATAATAAAAAGGCTTTCAGCGTTGTGTTTGAAGCAACATCACATCATTATGTAAGCAGATATTGTACAGTGTAAAGGTCAAGCTCACTTTGCCCAAAAGGACACACTCAAGGCAACAAAATGCTCAGTGCCACCCACATGGCAGTTTGGCTCAAGGTTTTAGATTCTCAGACTTACCTGCTGTCACGGTGTCCAGGTATCCTGTAGCGCTGACCTACATCTGCTCTTCTGAAGCACAGCTTGACCTCTCAGCGTACCATCTGTAACAAGAAGGACAGCAATGAAAATGTTGAATTTCATAACCTTGCAGGCTAGAGACTATTATCAATTAGGACCCCAATGGGCAGCCTGCTGGAGCACTGCTCAGTGTGATTTGATTATGAGCCCCTTCAGGACAGTGTTACAATCCACTGACTATTAATTAAGCCTACAGGGAGATCCCATGCGGCCTCAGGCAGGGGAGACATGGATGTGTACGAACTGCAATCTGTCCCAGTGTTTGTACAGTTTTAATTGTGTCAATTAATTACTTCTCACAGTTAGTATCTGGAGCAGAGCCACAGGTACAATCAGGTTGCCCCATTTGTTTTGTTTCACAACATGGTCATGTAATTTCTCGCAGTTGAGCAAAACTTGCAATGCAGTCTGACGTAAGATGCAACTAAATCATCTTATACAACCTGCAGAAATGAAGGAGTGTTTCTCCAACACTGTTAATAGATTTTGTTGAGACTTCCTTTTCCAACAAATCAATAAGTCAACAGGTTGTTTGAAAATGTGATCTAATTAAGTTCCAGTCTTACCTGCACTTGCTATTATACTTACATAGTACTAATAACTATCTTAATTTGTGCTTAGTAGAAGTGCATACTCCACACAGCGCCGTAAACCTGGAGGGTGTGGAGCAGGGGCCCTCAATTCAGCCATGCATGATCTTTACCTGAATGAAGTTTTAGCTTTTTAACGATACTAAGATCATGAGTCAAAGTGAAATCCCAAAGACACAAAAAAGGGGAAAAAAAGAAAAGAAAAAACACCCTAAAATGCTATTTTTAAAAAAAAAAAATTAGGTCCATATTCAGTTATATTTTCCTCAAGTTTTAGCCAAATTAAGCAGATCTTATAATGAAATTCTTCAAAAAACATCAACTGAAGTCTCAGAACACTGTCTCTATTCACAGTATAAGTCACTTATTTCTACAGGATGACATACTTGTCATAGGAAATTACTGACCTTTAAAACAAAAGTTACCACTTTATTTTATTTAAGCTGTTTTAACACTCTTCATACCTAGGCAGTGCTTATAATACATGGAATATATGCTATCGGGTCATAAAAAGTCATGGTGTAAGATGTCATAAAAAGTCATTTTAAAAAGTCATTATTGCGGCTTCTACGAAAGTTTGAAACAGTCGCCCGCAGACGCCATTGCATATTTTACTGTTTACTCACTGTTTTTGTTGGATGGCTTTGGGTTCTTCGGGTGTTGAGTGAATTCTGTTTTGTCACGAAATCAAAATACCCGAAAACAAAACAAGCCTTTAAAAATTGTTCAAACAATAACATTGAGATTTGACCAAAAAACATGGCGGTTGAAGACTGAGTCCTCCTCGGCGTCTTCGCCATTGACTTTTTTCACACACCTGACTTTAATGTGGCGTTTCGAGACGTCAGGTCAGGTGATGCATTCAAGTAATCCTCCAAAAAATGGGAAATTATGAAGACATGCTAGAAATAACTCAAGTTAAAAGTCATGGTACAATATGTCATAAAAAAATATCTTTTAAAAAAAAGTCATGGTATGGTTTGTCATAAAAAGTCGTTGTATAGTCATTTTCATCAAGTCATGAAAAAGTTATAATAGTGTCATAAAAATCCACAGTATGTCATAAAAATAGTCATGGTATAGTATGTCATAAAAAGGCACACTACAGTATGTCATAACTAAAGTCATAAAGAAGTCACAGTACAGTATGTCATAAAAAGTCATTTAAAAAAGTCATGGTACAGTATATTATAAAAAGTCGCAGTATGTCATCAATTTTGTATGTATGACATAAAAAAATCTTTAAAAAAGTCATAGTATATGTCATCAAAAGTCATTAAAAGAAGTCAGTGTAGTATGGAATTAAAAAAGTCATAGTATAATATCTCATACAAAAGGTCATAGCTCAATATATTATATAAAGTCGTCAAAACTTTGAGAAACTTTGATCCAAGATTTTTGTTTCAAAACACGTTTGGTTTCGCAGTAAAATTTCTCCGTGGGGATTCCTCAAAAACAAGTCTCCCCTGTAGAGTTGGGTTAATAATGTCGGTGTGCAAACGCTGTTTTTATTCGTTTAAGATCAAAAAATGAAAAGAAAAAAAAGAGATTGTTTTATAGTAAACAATAAAATTATTAAAACTTATATTGGCAACATGGTTACCTAGCAGAGCCCCTGAGTGTCCGTGCCCCCCACGCACTCCTCTTACATAATGCAAAAGCAACGCGCGGCTCCCGGAGCTTTCCTCGTCCAAACGAACAGATTATGTGTGCAGTCCATACAGCGGGGACAGTCAGGGGGTGGGCAGGGAGGTGGGGCGGATCCCTTAAACTGAGCGCACTTAAAGCTCATGGCAAAGCAGAGGAGGTGCTGCAGGATGTGACAGAGTTCAGACCTGAAGCTCCGCGTGCAGGTTTGAGCGAGCCCAGAGCTGTCCGCGGTCCTGAACAGCTGCAGGATCAGGATCATCATCATCATCATCATCATCACTCCGTCTTTCTCATTACATGTCCTCACCTGTGACAACCAGCCGGGAAGTAAGTTCTTTAATCTAATCCTAATCTTGTTTGTCATTGTGTGAATTTCTGTATGTAGAAATCACTGTGGAGATGTGAATGCGTTTCAATTTATATTATGAATCACAAGTTGTATACAGATTATAACTTTGTTCTGTTGTGTAACTCAAAGTCACATTTAAGTGGATTAATGTAAACATCGTTGGTTCATCCGTTTGTGAAACATTTACAAACTGCAACTTTTTAATTGAAAGAAAAGAAACAGATAATATAAAGTATATATTTCTTATTTTGATTCAATTAACGGTCCTGCTAATCATGGAGGCAACTTTGGCATCTAGTGTCTCCATGGCTACATAGTTACATGAAAATAAATCACAAATAAATGTAATTGTACTCAGTTACAGTTACCAAGAAAAAAATGCAATTCAATTACAGCTACTAATCAAAATGTTGGTGATTACAAAAGGTTTACATCCAAATACACTATTTTCAGTGACAAGCTTATAGATATAGAATATGGCATTCATTCTGTTTCCTTGCATCTTTTCACCTCGCAGGGTAAAGCCTATTTCCAGGCATTTTTCGGCTTCATTGCCCACTCAAAAACACTTGTTATAAAAGTAATTAAAAAGCAAATGTAATCAGTTACATTACCTTGATGAAGCCAATTAATAGTAACATAACTTATTACATTTTGAACAGGGTAACTAGTGATATGTAACCTATGACATTTCAAAACTGACCTTCCCAACACTGACAACATCATAATAAAATAGTGAATATTAATGTTAAAGGTTTATCCAAGCGATGGGGCTTTCTTTCGCAGATTGATAAACTACCAAAATTTTAAAATGCATTATTGAAATACAGCCGGTTAGTTTAAGTTGTTTGAATATGAATTTGTACAAGGAGACGAATCAATAAAACTATAAATTAAATCTTTTTAAGAGCAGTTAAATGGAGGTTTTAAATGCCCGTCTTTGAATTATTGAACTAATTTCACTCATTTCTGTGATCAAGAAAACATAATGCTTTTTACCAAGAGAATAAACATGACACTACAGAAAGCCTTTGGGGGTGATATAATCAGAGATCACTACCAGCGAGGATTAAAGAAAAGGTGGAGACAACAGTGTTGTGTTGTATGAAGCTCATCATGTTTAGATGCCATACAATCAGAAAAACTACATGAAGGTGCTTCAGCCGTGGTATATTTGGCTTTGTTTATCCTGGCAGTCCTATATTCAGGGTTTACTTTATAATTTCACCCTTTTAGTTGGAGAAGTCCTTGACATTTTCAAAGCTGCTGTCATAATCCACAGGTATAAATGGGAGGTATTACAGGTATTACAGCCACGAGGGACGCCATATGTCACTGCATGTGCTCTGTCCTCAGAACTCATTGGCTGCTTGGGGATTTCGTAGATCTACTTTTTACTCTCGCTGTTTTAAAATGTAGTGATTCTGTGATATTTGTTTTCCTCCAAATTGGTGTCCAGAGGAGCTAAAAGTGTGTTTGTTCTCTATATGTTGTAAATTAGATGTGGTGAGGCACCACCGTGTGATTTATCTGCTGCTTAGGAACCAAAGCAGGTCTCTGAATGAGGATCGATGAGCCGTGAAATTGATGCTGCTCATTCTTTTATATACCACAAAGCTGTATTTGTTTTTCCCTCAATGCGACCCGGTTTCGTTCCTCTGTGGTGTTTGAAGTTGATTATGACCTAGAGTAACCTGCAGAGTTTTGAGTGACCCAAAACCACACAGCAAATTCCCTGCTTGACTTTTGAAACCCAACCTTCAATTGACCCACATATCTGCTGAGTCTGCTTATGAATAAAAACAAGTACACAACTTTGTGCTATAAAAAAGTTTTGTCTGACTTGCTGACTTATGAAGCAGATGGGATTTTAAAAAAAAAAAGCAGTATGAGGCTGAATTAATGTAACCCTCCCCTTCTACTATATATTCTGTCAATGTAGCGTAAAGAAAACTGTCAAGTAAAGTTGCAAAGAGTAGCAAAAATGTTGGCTGTGTTGTGTAACTCTCTTTATGAGCATGGATGAATTACTGGATGGGCCTACCAGGCACAAGCCCAGGGCCCCCCCTTGCCTTCACCTGCAAAATCTCACTCAAATTAACGAGACAACAACAAAAAAGGGACAAAACCGCCACAAAGTCTGTATGTCTGTCTGTCTTGCTCCTGTGTAGGAGAGGTGGAGGGGCCCTTTGCATATATGTGCTCAAGGGCCCATCCTCTCATAATCTGCCCACGAGTTAAAGTGTATTTTGACTGGGCAGATACTGGATTTAAGAGGAGAAGAAAACCAAGTAACATTAAAATCCAGTGCTTTATGTTTTCTTAATGTTTTCTGGCAGCTAATAAAAATCAGTCACATCCTAAAACCATTAAATATTGTGAACAGGAAAAGCAAGGTTATGCAGTCTTTCATGGAAAATATTTGTTGTAGAAGAAATTAAATAGCACCGACTTTTGAGGCTGGATGCTGAATATTAATCAATTAAAGATCAGGAAAGCACTCTGATCACACTTAAACCAGATGCTCTGGTGGGTTGTCTGGCCAAAAACGTCCATGTGGCAATATTAGAATTTATAATTGAAGTGCTGTCCTGATCTTTACTTCAGCAACTGTTTTCCAGTTCTCATTAGCAGCTTTGTTCTGAGTGCTTCCCACTTTACTGACTCTGACTAAGGTGTTGTCCTGTTGTGTAAACTTTGGTGCCTACATTGCTGTAGATGGACTATTAAGTCGTTGATTTGGCTTCCTTCTGTACATGCAGCCTGATGTAACCACAGACCATTTGATAATTCATACTGAGACAGGCAGTTTCTTTCATTATGTCTTCAAGTCCCCTATAAAAGCTGCGCTTGGCCCTTTAGTCCCATCATGCGGAGAGCAGGGGAGCTATCAACGCGTCTTTGCGAGGGTCGGTGGGGTGGTAAGGAGGGAGACGAAGCCTCCTGGAATAGAATCTGCTGACTCGGGAGTGCACCTACAGCAGGAAATGTCTCTCCACACCATGGCCCATTAAAGAGCCTACGGAGAGTGTTTCTGTGCAAAAGTGCAGCAACTCTCTGAGGGTTTCCACTACATTTTTCTCTTCCGTCATCAGTGTCTGATTTATTTATCTTGGACTATGTTGTGCCTGAGTTCTGGAGAGGGATAGTGCTTCTGCCTTTTCTCAGTTTTTTTCTCACAAAAATATTAGAAGATCGGACAAGGCATGTAATAACAGTTTCAAAATATTTTTCACTGGCATTGGTTCTGGCAAGCTTGCTGCTGGGTTTGGGCCCCCTGAAAACACCTCACTCCCCTGAAACACTAAAAATCTTTAACCCTTGACATGTTCCAAGGGTCCTGTCGATCTCCAAACCCCTTAAATCAATCAGACGTTTCCCTCCATTCTGCACCTCTGCATGCTGGAAATTCGCTCACATTGTGTCTTATCTTTGTTTTTTTTCCCCCTCAGGTATCTTGATGAGTGAATCCCCAAATGAAGACCTTCCTGGTGACTCAAGATATTAAAATACAAGCTCTTTCAGTAAATCAACAATTCACAGAAACACGGCCAAACCTTTCAAGGGATCCAATACGAAAACGCTCTCTGCAGCACCACAACGCGGATCATTTACAGCCTGTGAGCACTTTGATTGATCTATGGAACATCTTCAGCCACTCGATAGAGATTTATACACTTTGTAATCACAATAAATGCCCCTCTAGGGCTGCTATTGGATGATATTTAAAATACTGACAAACAAACTGAGGACTGTGCAGATGATTTGAAGTTGTCGTAGTGACCTCAGCTTTTGTACAGTTAGCTTCTCTCCTCAGCGAGTGGGAGAAAGAGAGAGGGCCAGTTGAATCTCATTATACTCGCTCAGCATGCCTCAGCTTGCTGCTCCGCTCACCAGAGGGCTTATTCATTTGCACTACTGATTTGTTCCGTGTTATTTCTGCTGGAACAATTTCTTTGCCCTTTGGCTTGTGGGAAACAGTGCTGGTTGAGTTCAATCTGTTGACATCTGCCTGATTTAACTATGTTCCCTCTGGGTCTAGAAATCACACTCACTAGCAAAGATGACCCTGCCGCACAATGCCGTTCCTCATAGCTTCTGACTGCAAAATTAAACATATACAGTGAACAGTTTCAACCTGCAAAACATTCCCTCACCTCCGAGATGAGCGACTCAAATTACTGGGTTGTGGACTATGATCTCTCCTCCCCTGCCCCGCCCGGGTTTCCCAGGGGCTCGGCGGTGCTGGAGCCCATGGCGGGGCATCCTGAGCAGGGAGGGGCCTTCTGTTTTGTCGGCCTCCTCGTGCTGCTGCTGCTCTTTCTCCTTGTTCGCTGCGTCCGCATCTTATTGGACCCCTACAGCAGCATGCCAGCATCATCGTGGACGGACCATAAGGAGGGCCTGGACAGAGGACAGTTTGATTATGCACTGGTGTGAAGATGACAGGTGATCAGGCGAGAAGGAGACGGATGAATTTGGAGACATGTAAAGGTTCTTTTGAGGGACTTCTGAAGGATGTTTTTTGCCCTGCGCCCTGCTAAAAGTTCCTGTTTTCAAAGTCCTGAAAATGACACAAACTGCAGTGTGTTTGTTGTTTGTTTGGGTTACTGTAACACAAGCTGTAAAGATAACAGCATCAGACAGTATCTGGATAAGGATTCAATTCAGAGAGATCAGGAGCAGACACACCAGAAGTCCTGCATCCATTTTCATTCACAGTAATTAATGTATTATTGGAGGCTTGGTGTGTATGATGTAACACTGCAGCTTCTACAGTGACATACACTGCAGGAAGACGGCGATCAGTATCGCAGCATTACGTTATGACTCCTGTTTATCATGTCATTTTGTAATTCTATAATGTTTTTATGAATCCCAGGGCTGAATCATAAATAGAGAGCAGAGCTGCAGCAGGGAGAGGTCCTGATTGAATAAAAGAGAAATAAAATGAGTTTAGGGTGGACATGGAAGTCATTTAGACAGAGATAATACGGGCTGTTACAGCAAATTTAAAGACGAGAATGTCAACTTTACATGTTGATTTATTGCTAAAATGTAAAAATGACAATTTTTAGCCTTTTTTAAAGTGAAGCAGAACCAACAATTTAGAAGATGTCATATATTCTGTGGAACTGGTAACCTTTTTGTATTTATTTTTAATGTGAGCCGTGCTGGATATTGTGAGGCATTTGTACAATATGATCCTCAGGTAAAATGATTTCTACCAAAGCCTCTATACTTTAAGGGGAATCACTTCAATTGCCTCCTGAAATTGAGCTTCAGCTGCTATTTGCATCACTCTATTTTCTTCAAAATTCACTATGTCCTAAATTTCAATCTTAACCCGCTATAAAAGCTACTGTTTATAATACATAACAGTTAATAAAATGTATTTTATTTGGGGTTTTGCTATTTCATGTCGCCTTCCCTTTAAGAGGCTTATGAGGCTCAGTGCGGGAGTGAGGGTCACAGCGCTGACTCAATATGTGTCATATAAATTTATGATTATGAAATGCATGTACACCAATTTCCTCCCCCTAATCCTTTTTGCCTTTAGGCCCTGTCCAGTGCACCAGCCAAATCTGTTCAACAGTGCCTGTAGGAATATGAGAAACAGTATTATCTATTTCATACTAATGATGTTACTGCTCCTTTTGCCACTTGTTTTGTAATATTGCCTCTGCCCTTATTGTACTTTAAAGTCTTCTCTTTATAAATAGTTGAGTCATGATATTTTATTGATTTGCTATAGAAGTTGAAATGTTTCATCAAGGCCAAACAATTATATATGGTCCAACTTCCTGGATGTAGACTATTGCGTGTAAAAAGTAGATATTTTCCTAATGTTTCTTTAAAGTGGCAATCAGTTTTTTTATGAAATAAAAAGGCTTTTGTCTTGTCTTGATTTTAGTAAGTTTCATCACTTTACACACCTGCAGTACACAGACACAGACACACACACACACACACACACACAACACCGCACCTACATACAGAACACACATAAAACTTTTACTTGAGTACTTAAGCACATGCTGTCCTCACTGCTGCCCTACAATCAATACAAGCAAGATTTAGAGAAATGAAATCAATCGAATAATCAATTGGAAGCTCGTAAAGAGACATAGTCAGTTAATTAACGGGGATCAGCCCTCACAGAGTCAGATCGCCCGCCCAACTCTGGCCCAAGATGAAAAATATCCCTGTGCTGACTGACTTAGACCCTCATCACAGCACTCTGCTCGTTTGGACAAGATAAACATACATGAAAGCAAATCTGTGGTAATATTCCAGCTCCACACCACTCATCCCACAAAGAATAGCAAAAGTACTACACTACAATATTTGTGTAAAGTGGTTTGGGTAAGAATTATATGGGACTCCTGAATTAAAGACAGTGGTGTCCCTCTTAATCATTAAAACCAGTTGTTTCAGTTGCAGTTATACAGCTTTAAAGTAATTTCCTGAATGCGTCATGTTTTGGGTTTTTCTGTGGGATTTCCTCACATTTTCATGTTTTTAGGTTTATATTTTGTGGTAAATCTCTCTGGCCTTTGTTTGTTTGTCAGTACTCTCACTCAGGAGCTTGGCCATCTGATGAGCTGTGACCTCTTCTGGACACTCTGTGTACTACAAGCGTGAGTCCACTGATCATCAGTGCTCACATGAGCTGCTACGCTACGAGGAAGGTTTTTGGTAAACTCATTGAAATCTACTTTCAAGAAATTGCATTTCGGAGAAAATAAAAGTAGAGAAATGTGTGAATTTTAGAAAAGTTAGATCTGGCTGGTTATAGGGGTGTAAGTGAAATGTGTGCACACTGGATTCATGCATACAATCCATTACTAAAAAGTCATTTCACTCACAAAATAATTTAAGATATAATGTATACAAAGTGCTACCTGTGGCACCTTGCTGCATGTAATCCCTTATTTCTCCCACTTCATGCTTAATCTGTCCTATATAATAAAGGCAAAAAGCCAAAAAAATTAAAAATCATCTTTTTTTTCTCCAGCACAGAACTTTTTTATTTAATTTTTTTCCAATATCTTGTATTTCTTTGTACACAAAGCGGACTTGTTGAAGAAAATTGAATATGCTATAATTAATTATGTGTGGACCCTGAACCAGGGTTCCTACAGCTTAGGACAAGTACAAAAAAAAAACCCAAAAAACAAACAAACAAAAAAGACTTGTTCTTGAGTATCTTATTTTTTAAAAAGAGGCAACAACAGAAGATATGGTCAATAAATGTGGTACAGATCCCATAATGTAACTGGATGTTGTAACTGGTTGTGGTGACTTTTCCTCTTATGCCATTATCATCATCAGTGCCTTTGTTTGTGAATAATACTTGCAAAACTTATGACATTCCCATCAGACTCAGCTGTACTTTATGTTAACTAATTTACTAATTGGCTTGAATTCTTTATAAAAATGGTAAGAGGGACACGAGCAATTTAAAAAGAAATGGCCTAAAAAATTAGCAAGAAATTAATCGTTTTTAGTTAATATCTAGTAATCCATTAACAGTCACCTTTTACTTAGTTTTTGCACTTTGCGTGAAAAAAATAAAAAAAACAATTTTCCCAGGTTTAAATCTTATTAAAAGGTTTCCGAGTGCAGCAAAAGAAAACTGATGTCGATCCAGGTATTAAAGGGTGAGTGCATAAATCTACTGCATTTAAATGACTACACAGTGCACAAATATAATGTTAATGTTATTTTGACTATCAGTTAGTGAGGAAATTAGTCAGGGCAACTTATCTGGGGTCATAAACGTGTTACCAGCAGAGCACAGTCAGACTCGCTGCAGTAAAACAGCCTCTTACAGTTTACAGTTCATCAAGCTCCAACAGACGGCTGAAGATCAGGGAAACACCCCCACCTCATTAGTCTGGCAATTAACAGGGCAGATTTTGCTTCAGTGGGTCCTGACAATTTATTTTCTTGATAAAACAACAAAGGCTCTCAGTTCCCATCACCCACTCACATATACACACTTGTGTGCACAAAGATATGTAAATGAGGCAGGATCACAGAAAAACATGACCTCAGGCCTGACATGCATGGCAGAATGTGCTTTGTGCTGCCATAGTTTATGTGACACTAAAAACATGCCAGAATATTGCTGTGGTTGAGAATGTAAATAAATAATACAATTACTAGTAATACTAAAATTTGTTTCATTGAGTTGTTGTTTCACTGAAATAAACTATTTTAACTTCTTTAAAAACTCCTCTGCTACTTGAGTATAAGTTAAACACTGTAATGGCTGGTGTTGCTAGCTCAGCTGATTCGATTACCTCCTACTCCTTTATATTTTACACGCAGACGTTATACACCTGCGTCTCTGTCTCAGCTCACAGACACACAGACGAGGCGGTATGCAAATACCTTCGTGAATCTGGACGGCCTCATTGTGTGGTTCTCTGTGGCTCCATCCAACAGAAATGCACAGAAACGCGCTTAGACACACACATATAACCCTCCACCCCATCCACACACACACACACACACACACACACTCAGAGACCCAAAGCATACACACAAATGCCAGCCCACATCCACACACACATGCAAATCATGTTTGCTTGTTGTAAAACACACAGACACCCTTTCCCTTTGCGTCAGTGTCTCCCAGTAAGTCCTTTTAACACATTTATCAAACACCTTATACTATTGAATACTAAAACTATACACAAAACACTGCTTTAGTCCTGACTCATGAGCATGACAAAAAAAGAATAGCTCATCTGCATAACAGTTGTGATGTTATCAGCAGACAGCCTGCTTATCTCCCTCCTTGACAATACTATCAGCTGAGTGTTGGTTGAAGAGGAGGATGGTGAAGGGAGGACTGGAGTGTGTGCATGGGCTTAGGAGAGGAGTGTGTGTGCTTGTGTGTGTTTTAAAGGAGTGCGTGTCATTGGAGTTACAGCAGCCACACACAAAGCCCTCGATGACAGCACATGTGTTCATAGTAAAGTTTGTGTGAGTGAGTGTGTGTGTGTGTGTGTGTGTGTGTGTGTGACTGCTGGGGCTATGCACACATTTGTTAAGGTGTGTTTACCTTCAGACTGGAGTCCTGGAAGGGTCCTGGATCGTTGCCATGGGTGTCATCAGCTGCTTTCCTTGAGAGCGGTAACCCAGGAGACGCTGGTCATGAGCACAAGCTACAATGGAGTACAGGGAAATGTAATAAGATACTCTTGGTGTTTCCTGTGAAAGATATGTTAAGCATTTTGGGTGTACTTTAAATGTCTGGTAGAATAGAAGGAAGTGTAATAAGATATAATGCATGTAGTTTTTCCAGAAAATCTGCCAAAATTTTATATTATATATTTAAATAACAATTATAAGAAGCACAACAATAGCAGCAATAGAAATAGGTGATAAAATCATCTTAATATCTTACGTTTGCTGACCTTAGCTAGCATAGGTCAACACATCAGTGGTTGTACAAAAAAAAAGAAGCAGCAAAAGTCCTACATTTGAATTCAACTTCTCATTTGTAACAGGACGAACATGTTATTCTTCCCCCGCCAAAAAAGTTACATAGTATCACTGCTGATACAAATGTGTAAGTTGCAGCATGTAAACCCTAAATCAATATATGCTGTACATGTTTAGAGTTAGTTACAGGGCTTACATAGCGCCATTTTCAGCCTAAGCCATTTTGGTTTTTATTATGAGTAATTCTAAACTATTTATTTCGTTTCCTTTGATGCCCATACTGAGTCAGTCTGTGACCAGTCGATTTTAGCAGTGGACGCCATGTCTTTCATTAGCCACTAAACCATCAAGTTACATCCTCCTGATAGAAAAAGACCCAGCACCGGAAGCTTTCAGAATAAAGGTACGCCAGAGTTACCTTTACGAACACTTGCTGTAAATTGTCTGTGCAGAATTGTGGAGTAACGTGTGTTAAAACTGTTTCAAAATACCTCTGTAAGGGCGCAGATATTCCACTAATTTAACTTGTAAATAGTTTATGCCCGTGCCTCTGCCTAAATTTAAAAAAGTTACCGAATTAAACATTTTTTTTTAAATCACTTACGGTGCACTAAACTATCTCTGTAGTATCTTAAAGCAAACGTGCCATGTAATACAATTATACCTCTCTTTGCAACCACGTGTTCATTACGGTGTCTTAAATCATTAAAAACGTAAACGGTCATCTCTAGCGGCTATTAGTTTGAAAGGATGTTTTATCAGCGTTTCTTCTTCGTGTCTAACTTGACACCTGAACCGCGATAACTAAGCGACTCACTTTTTTTCTGTGGTAGTCGTGAAGGATTCAACAGTACTGAAGCGCATCATCAGCGACACAAGGCTGGGACAACTTCATGGTAGACGGTGGATTTTATTCTTCCGCCTCTCTTGAGATTGATTAGTTTATCATTTCCACACAACTGTCGCCAGGTGAGTCACAATTTCTTTCAACAGTTTAACAACTTAGTGTGAATATAATCTACTGCTGGTTTTTAGTCTGTTTTTTTAGTCTGTAGGCTATTCCTGCTTGGGCTGAATACGTGTGGTACTCTTAAACTGAGTTAATGCTTATTATTTTGGTATTTACAATAAAGTCTACTGTACTTTTAGCACTTTTTTTGCATTACAGCTTTATATATGTTGTTTTATAGAATTACTGATGGACTAAGTAATATTCCTAGAGGATAATAAACTTAATGCATTGTTTAGATAGATAGATAGATAGATAGATAGATAGATAGATAGATAGATAGATAGATACTTTATTAATCCTACAGGAAATTAAGGCATCCAGTAGCTCACAATATACAACACACAAAACACTGATACACACAGGGATAGAGAATAAACACAAAGGAATAAAAGACTTACAGTTGTGAAATTATGCATTTAGTCACATAAGATGGTATGTGTTTAACAGTGAAGGTAATGCAAATTCAAAGTAAAAATAGTGAGAGAACAATGAATACTGTGAAAAATACAAATTTAATTTAAATGTATGAATCAACACAAATGCAGATAGTGCATAAGGATAAAATAACCAGCAGGTGTCTGACAGTCCAGCAACCTAATGGCAGAATGCAGGTGAGCATTTAATCAGTGTCACCCTGCCATCTCTGTGAGGAGTCATATGGTCTGTGAGACAAAAGACATCCTCAGTCTGTGTGTTGAGCAGGACTGAGACAGCAGTTGCCGTTGTCAACAACTGACAATAGTTTCTTCGGGTCCTTCTTTCTGCCACTGACATGAGGGAAGGTGCAAGGTGCCAACCAAAGAGCCAGCGTTCCTCACCAGCCTAGTGTCTCTCTTCATGATGCTGCCGCCCCAGCGCATCACAGCACAGAGGGGAAACCTGACAGCTGATTGGTACAACACCATCCTCCTCCGGACATAGTGCCGGCTCTGCGATGTCATATGAAGCACACCAGTGATTGCTGACCAGTATGGTCAATTGTCCAACTCGCGGGTCTTCACTACATCCACACTGACCTCCACAATGGAGACTGGTTGCAGACGGGGCCTAGTCCTCTGAAAGTCCCCCACTATCTCTTTGGTCTTCAGGTGTTCAGCTGTAGATGGTTCAACCTGTTCCATGTCATATAGTCCTCCGCCCCGTCCTATCCTGTCCACCCACAATGAACCCAACAACTGCAGTGTCATCTGAGAACTTCTGCATGCAGCATGACTCATATTGTGCCTGAAAGCTGAAGTGTAAAGGGTAAACAAGACAGAGGAGCAGCACAGTCCCCTGTGGGTTGCCAGTGCTGCTGGCTAGAGCCTCAGAGAAGCAGTCCCTCAGCCTGTGAGGTGTTCAGCTGTAGATGGTTTGATCTCCATCATGTCAGAAAGTCTACTGCCACGCTCCTGTACTCGCCCCCAGTAAGCTCACCAGGCTCTGATTTTACACAGTGGACTCATGTTACTATCTAATAGCATGCAATGTTAATGTGCAAATGTGCAGCTCTCACAGGAATGCATGAGGCCCCGTCTCCATGCTGTATCCAGACTTTCTTTAATACATCCATGCTGATCACCCCTAATGCACCCCACAATCGCAGTGTCATGTGAGAACTTCTGCATGCAGCATGAGTCAGAGTTGTGCCTGAAAGCAGAAGTGTAGAGGGTAAACAAGACAGAAAAGCAGCACAGTCCCATGTGGTTTGTCAGTGATTCTGATCACGCTGTCAGAGGACAGTCCCTCAACCTCATCCTGTAGCCTCTCTGTGAGGTAGTGCGTGATCCAGGTCATGTCTCTGAGTAGGAGGATGGTGCTGAAGGCGCCTGGAGTCATTTGGTACACTGGGGTGTGCGATCTTTGGAACTGGGATGAGACATGTCTTCCACAGTTCAGGAATCCTCCCCAGTCTCAGGTTGAAAAATTGTTGAAGGTGCTCTCCCAGTTCAACAGCGCAGGCACTGAGCGATTGTGGACACGCCCTCTTCAGGTGTGTCAAGGTGTATTATATGAATATCGTGATATGAGACTAGATACTGAGAACATTTAAATGCACAGATAAGTGGAGCTACGGTCATAGCTCGATAAGGCCATTTAATTGGACTACTGTCCTTGTCCCAGTATACATCCACCGGGGGAGAACTGATTTACTGACATTAGGAGAGGAGATACGCCCTCTATCAGCTAGCTACAACAAACCTTTATTACAGTTTATGATATAGGCTGAATCACAATCATAACTTTTTATTTACAATAACTTTGGGGTTGAAAACCGCTGCGTCACGTAGCCCCCAAATTCTGCTTTCATTGGTAAGTTTTAAGCCGCCAAAAAATGTATGTAGTATGTCAGTTTAAGTGTATGCTATGCTATATTTAGAAAATTTTCACCATTTTACCTTGACGTAAGACAGCCCTTACTGACAGGGATTTGAGGCTATTATATGAAATCACCAAACTCTGTTGAGAAAAACTTTCGTTTTACACCACTGATGTATTGAAATATGTTGTATACTTAAACTGATACTGATATTTTAGGTGGCTTAAGTGTGTTTTGCTGTAGCCTTGTCTACAGCAGTAGAAGAAGAAGCTTTTGAAAACCTGATTTAAACATTATCTCCACCATGTTTTCGCGAATTTCTTCTTCACTAATGCCTTTCTGTCCACAGCAGAATGGACCGGCTGCCTGACTTCTGGAGGGAGGACTACTGGCTACCTCCAGGTGTGACCTGGAGAGACGTGGAACAGCTGCCAGACTCTGACCGACCACTTCCTCAGGACCTTCTCATAGCTCTGCCCCTTGCACTGGGCTTTGTCGTCCTCCGCTACGTGTTTGAGAGGTAAGACACGCCTGTTCTCTTTGCTCTGTGAAGATCTGGTTGATGTGTTTGGGATATTAGAAGTTTTAAAGGAAGACAAACATTTATTCTGCCTAACCTGAAATAACACTGACAACCCTTGTTTAATATAAAATGCCGGTATTGTGTGACTTGGTTCCATAGTATCGTTCAGCATTTCCTGTGGCTGAGAGTGAGCAGGTGTTTTGGCAGAGGAGGCATTGTTATCATCAGGAAAAGAAGCCTTTAGGGACGAGGACAGACAGAAAGAGAGAGTAATAGAAATGCTGTTTTAAACTTATAGCTGTTAACCAAAGTCTATTTCCATGAAATGCTTTTTCCCCATCTGATGCTTTTTACTTAGAGCTTTATATCCCAAATTTAATTAAACAAATGCTCAGCTATCAACTTGAAAGCCAGACTCTGGGTAGCTGCATATGATCGGTGCAGTGGGCTTAGGGAGTACATAACAAGCCTCATAGGCACTTTTTATGCATACGCACATTGTCTTTGGGGGTATGATAGGTTGAATACACCTCCAGAGTATTAGCTGTTTGAACATTCAGTGGAATCAAATGGCTTGTGAAACCCTTCCTATATATAGAGAGAGAGAGAGAGCTAGACAGTTCACTATAAAAGTGTTTTTATTAGTGTCAAAAATCAATAAATTTAAATTCTGAACATATCAAATAGTTTAATACTAATTTTGTTACTTCCTTAATCTGTACACTGGTACCAGCTGCACTTTCTCGCTCTCTCTCATTGTTAATGTCAGTCATTCTGCTGTTCTCTCCTACTAACCAAAAAGAGCCTTGTTATATTTACAATGATAATAAAATAATTAAAAGTTTAACTTGTATGCTTTCAATCTCAATTTTCCCTGTTATGTTGAAAATAGCTGCAAATTTCAATATTTTTTAAGCTATTCTATTGACGTTACAAATACTAGTATTGTGACAATGCAACAGTATGCTGGTTTAGAGAAACATTTTGCATACAGTTTTCTAACGTTGAAACATTTCCTTTTACTTCTCTAGCCTGCTTCTTTTGCATTGATGCAAATTTCATCTCCTGGGAATCAGTAAAATGATTATCATATGTAATCTTAAATACAAATATCTATCAAGAAGAATGATAATACTACACACCCACATACACACACACACACACTGCTTTGTTGCCTGTCTGAACGCATGTTTGCAATACAACCGTCAGTTATCCTAGTAAAGTGTTTGCTTTAGATTGACTGTTGAACAGCTTGTACAGTGAGTATGGCTAAACAACGGCAGGCTGCCGCCCTGACAGTCTCACAGTGGGTGTTACTGGTATATCATCATTTCTGTAAGCTGTCCTTTGTTGCCTCCAGGTTTGTGGCCCCACCCATAGGCAGATGTTTGGGGGTGAAGAATAGAATACAAGTGGCTGCTGTCCCCTCCCCAAAGCTGGAGTCGTTTTACACCCAGAGGAGCAGACAACCGACACAAGTGAGTGAAGAGGGCCTCAGTTTAACTCCATTTGTAGCATGTTTTTATGTCATCAAAGAGAAGCTGGAAAAGGTATACAACAATGGGTTTCTCAAATATTCATCTTAGGCATTGCTTCTGTTGCTTATTTGCTGCTGGGACAATAATCTGTAAGATAATTACAGTGGTGCATGGACGTTGTGAGAGAAACATATCCTTGTTCCTGGAAAACTTAGCCTGAGGGAAACACCACATTTACAAAAGTCATAATCACCCATTATTGTCTCACAGCTTTTTGTATATCTATATATACTAAAACACTTCCTGAAAATTACTCATACATTTTTTCATCTCTATGTATAAAAAAGAAACAAAGAATATAGTTTGTATAAGACTTACCTTCGTCACACAGTCCGATTTAATTAATCCCAGCAGGCTTGTTGGTTCAAAAGCTGCAGATGATCAATAATCTGCTGTGGGAGATATAAACAAAAATGACTTCACTTAATCAGCACACATTTACATTTTGCAGTGTCAACACTTAAGGAGTAACTTAACACTAGTGTCCATTGAGTAGACAGTGAGTTAAGATGATCTCTGCCTTTGTCTGATCTCCCTTTCAGTCATTTCCTCTTTTACGTCTGACATTTCTGATAAAATTACATTCAGATCATCCAAGATCACTTTCTGCTCTTTCTATCCCTCTGCAATTGATCGATTTCTCCTTGCCATTCTTGTTTCAGAGTGAAATTGTTAGTTTGATGTTGCTGTGTGGAAAAACACAGAGGCAGGTTGAGACCTGGTTCAGACTTCGCAGGAACCAAGACAGGCCCTGTCAAACCAAGAAGTTTGGTGAAGCTGCGTAAGTGCTCCCTCTCTCCACAACCCTGTTATTGTCCAGTTTACAGATGACTTTCCTCCACAACACTTCTGTCGCCAGTCAATGTAAAATCCACATATAGCTGGGGAAAAGTCCCTTAGAACTGGTTTCATTTTAAGAATAATATCTGCAAAAGGAGACACTTTCAAGCTGTGTTGATTAATTGGTAGACTTGTTTATAGTGCCTTTTGTTTCAGTGTTCAAAGTTTCTGATCTGAGTGTTTAATTTCGCAGTTGGAGATTCTTTTTCTACCTCACGGCCTTCATGGCTGGACTGGCCTGTTTGATTGATGTGAGTATGAGTTTAAAATACATTTCTAGCAATAACATTGTTGTTGTTATTGAGTTTTATAGCTTTAAAACTTTCTTTATCTTTTCTGTACAGAGACCATGGTTCTGGGACCGCAGGGAATGCTGGCGGCAATATCCAGTTCAGGTCTCACTGCTTTGGCAAATGACTGTGCCCTATTTTATTCTTACATTTTTGGAGCTAATATCGTCTTATATCAAAACATCATGAGGAAAGCTGTTAACTGTGATCGGTTTTCCAGGGTAGTCAAACTGAAATCTGAGTTTGAAGGAAACAGATTAAAAATTTTTTAAAGAGGAAATGTAAAACAAGCACCACGGTAAACTAATATATTTCCTTGTTCATTTTCCTGAGAAGAGTGCATACAAAGAAATATATATTGATTTTTAACTCTTTCTGTTTTTGCATCTTAAGCAACTCTACCCTCACATTTTCTTGTAAAATGATTACTTAATTTTAAGGCTGCAAAAAATGTTCGATTTCATTATCAATTAATCTGCAGATTTTCTTGAACTAGTAAAACACAAACACATAAAAAATGCTCGTTACCCCAAAGTGACAAAATCGAATGTCTTTTTTTTCTGATCAACACTCCACAACCCAAAGATAATAAGTTGTTATTCCACCGCACAGGTGATAGCTGGAGGCATTATGTTTAGGGTTGTCAGTCCGTCCCATTCTTGTGAACATGATATATCAAGAATGCCTGGAGGGAAAATAAATTAAAATTTAATTTAAATTTTAAAATTTAAAATTTAAAATTTGGCACGGATATCCACTTGGACTCAAGCTTGAACGGATTACATTTTGGTGGTCAAAGTTCATAGTCACTGAATTAATTAGCCAATCATGAAAAGAATCACACAAATGTCTAATACAATTAAAATGATGAAGTGATGACATTTTATAACCAACAGGTCAACTTCACTGTCTGTGACATCATCATGTTTTGCAAAAAACACTTGCCATTTTGGCCTTTATTCAACATCATAACTCAGGAACAGAAGCAGAGACATTTGGTCAGATCCTGAATTGGTTACTATAATCTTGGGTGCCCATCTTGAAACTGTGCTGTCGGGGGTAAGATGTGTGTGAAGCATCTATGTTTTCACAGACATAGAAGTAAACTGTAGCTGCAACTTGACTGGTTTGCGGAGACATACAACTGGGGCACTCTTTGCCAGATATTGACCGATGGCTGACGGTCGCCTTGCTGTGTCAGGGCCCTTAGAGCTGTCCACCTGCGATTGGATCACCCAAACATGCATGTTAATGCCAGGTGTAAACAGGGCCACAGATTACTGTTGAAAATTGCAGTGTCTGCACCACTTTAACTTAGCAATAACCTGTTCAAACTGGTTCAACCCAAAGGTCGATAGATCGAAACTATCCTCTGCTATGTCGGCATTTTACAGACTAATAATGACACTCTCTCTGCATTACTTGTCTAATTTCACTCACTATTAATCGTGACTCACTGTGGCTTCAGCACACTGTAGCAAAGAGGGTAAACGATCACATCCGTCATACATCACTCAAAATGTAAACCATGGCTGTTTAAATTTTGGGATACAAATACTGGGACTTTAAGTGAAACTATGTATACTGCCACGCAGTTGTATGCCTCCGTGCACCACTCAAGTTGCATTTAAAGTTTACATCTTTGTCTATGAAAACATGGATGATTCACACACATCTTTAACCATGCAGCACAGAAGATCCATACAACCAGCACAGTTTCAAGGTGGGCACCCATGATTCTTGAGTAATGGCCAAAAAACATGATTTATGAGGTTTCCCGTGACCTTGACTATTGACCTTCGACCACCAGACTCTCATCAGTTCAAGTCCAAGTAGACACTCGTGCCAAATTTGAGGAAACTCCCTCAAGGCCATCTTCAGATATATCATTCACAAAAATGAGATGGATGTGTCAAATTGTGTCAAATTTTAAGGAATTTCCTCAAGGTGTTCTTGAGATATCATGTTTCCAAGATTGAGACGAATGTAAGGTCACCATGACCTTGACCTTTGAACACCACAAAATCGAATCAGTTCCTCTGCGAGTCCAAGTGAACCTTTGTGCCAAATTTGAAAAAATTCCCCAAAAGGCGTTCTTAAGACATTGTGTTAACATGAATGGGACAGATGACCTTTGACCTTTGACCACCAAAATCTAATAAACTCATTGTTGAGTCCAAGTAATTGTTAGTGTTCAATTTAAAGAATTGAGGTATTCGTGAGATATGCGTTCACAAGAATGTGCCTGACGGACGGACAACCTTAAAACATAATTCCTTAGCTATCCTTGGCACAGAGGAATAAAAAATCATTGAAACTTTACTGAGCTTTAGGCATCCTGTCAGTAACAGATGCCCTGTAGTTGGTCAAGTCATTTAAGAAACGACTGTTTCTCAGCATAGACAGTTTGGAGTTCAGGGTGTCTTTACTTCTCTCCTAACAACAATCTCCTGCTTGATCCATATTTAAGTGTGAATCTACTATAAGCTTACCAAGCATGACTGAGCTAGCTCACATAACAACTGACTTTGCTGTTACAGCTCAGTTGATTTTGAATAACTTTTTAATTGCTATTGCATCATGTTTTTCCACAGCCCATGGAGAAAGCTCATTACTGGTACTACATGCTAGAGTTGGGATTTTATGGCTCTTTGCTCCTCCGGATCTCTGTGGACATCAAGAGGAAGGTGAGGACCTCGAAACCCATTCATTGCTAAATGTTACACAACTGAGTTTCTAACCTACATTGCCAAACAACACATTTGCCCTTTAGAGAAGGACATAAAAGTGAAGGTATTCGCCTTGTGTTTGCTCAAGACTGGTCATATGTCATGCTTGAAAGCTTGCACTTCTGCTTTAAAGAGAAACTTCACTTTACACATGGTTAATAAGTGACTTTAAGAGCAGCGATTTAAACTATTCTGTTGGCTAATGAAGTTCATTTTATTTCACTGATGTTCTATTTACTGTATGTGCACTTTGCCAGGATTTTAAAGAACAGGTGATCCATCATTTGGCTACCATCTTCCTGCTCAGTTTCTCCTACTGTGCCAACTACATTCGCATTGGCACCTTGGTCATGCTGCTTCATGACTCTTCTGACATCTTGCTTGAGGTAATCTCAGATGTTCTGTCCCTGTTTCATGTAACGTTGTCGGGGTTTGAAAGAGGAACCTGTACATTAAGTGTCCTGTGCCATCTATTCAGACTCTAGGGCCCTAGCCAGACAGTCACATGGGACCGTACAGATATAATTAATCTCTTCGGGGCATGTCACCATAGATTCACTGCCACGTTGGCCATTTTTCTGCCTCTGTGTAGCCCTACTAAACTGAGAGAATAATGTCTAAAATTGGAAAACAACAGTTAGAATCTCAATTTGTGCTTTTGGTTGTTCTTATGAGAGAAGTATCTTGTGTGAGCGGTCAGCAGGCAGATCCTGTGACGGAGTCCTGATAGCTAAAAGCACTTTAGTAGCCCTTGGTGCCCTCTGTTTACCTGAACAAAACAATGGATTGTACTGTACATGAAAATTTAAAGAATGTTTTTAAAAAAAGTTTTTGCACTCAAGACATGTAAAATGAAAAAACGGCAAAAACAAGAATAAAGAGATACGAATGATGCCTGTAACATTTAAAATATATGAGTCTGCTCATGTTACAGACTCATGAACGACTGAATTGACCCGCGCTCATTTGTATTTACACCGCCTTTTTTCTTTACCCTAGTATTGGCTCAGTAACTCTTTTTTGCATAATGCACAACTAATGTTTTGTTCAGTGTGGGGACTTCGCTTTACATATAGCTCTAGTAATGGTTTGTACTTGTTTGATGAATAGAATCATTTGTATTTTTGCAGTCTGCCAAGATGTTCAACTATGGCACTGGCTGGAGGAAAATGTGTGACACACTGTTTGTTGTGTTTGCTGTGGTCTTCCTTGTGACTCGACTGGTGATATTTCCCAGCAAGTAAGGTTAACTTTTAAGTAAACTTTAACTTACTTTACTTAAAGGTCTGGTGTGTAGGATTTAGGGGCATCTATTGGCAGAAATGGTATATAATATTTATAATTTTATCTATAATGTTTTTATGAGTTTATCATCACCTTAAAATGAGAATTGTGTTTTTGCTACTTTAGAATTAGATGTTTATATCTACCTACGGATTTTATTCTACAGTAACCCAGAATAGCCAAATCAAGCACTGGCTCATGATAGGGCAATTCATGTTTTTGCATCCGACACTGTAGGTCACGCTCGGCACATGTGAGAATTTTCAGTTCTTCAACCTCACTGCTAGATGCCACTACATCCTACACACTGAATTTTTAATGCAAAGTGACTTGTAACAGTTTTTTCAACATTATTCCAATTATTTGATTACTTACAGAATCATCCATACCACCCTGGTACTGTCCATGGAGGTATTTGAACCTTTTGCTGGCTACTACTTTTTCAACGTCCTCCTGATGGTGCTGCAGGCACTTCACATCTTCTGGGCTGGCCTAATCATACGTATGGTTTATAAGTTCCTGAAAGGAAAGGTGAGAATCGGCATTAAAATCAACCATCTCTGATTAATAGTAGTAATTCTTGGATAATTGCTTTCATATGGAAATACAATTCAAGTCAGTTCCTACATTAAAATCCAAGATTAGACAGGTTCTTTAGCTTTGTGTTACATGTTTAACCATTTATCTGTCTGCAGCTGGAAAAAGATGAACGCAGTGATGAAGAGAGTGAGGTTGAAGAGGAAGAGGATGATAAAGGAGGAGATGAAAACACTGATCAAGGAGATTATTGCTGGGAGAGAAGTAAAGACACTCTGAACTCCAAACTGTCTATGCTGACCAACAGTTGTGTCCTGAATAACTTGACCAACCACAGGGCATCTGCAGCCGACAGGATGCGTAAAGCTCAGTAAAGTCTTAATGATCTTTTTTGTTCCTTTTTTTTTTTTTTACATAAAGTCCCAGTTTTTGTATCCCAAAAGTTAAACAGCCATGGTTTATATGTTGAGTGATGTAAAATGCACGTGAACCTTTACGCTCTTTGCTGCAGTGCCTGAGCGCGTCAGTGAGTCATGATTAATGGTAAGTGAAATTAGACAAGTAATGCAGAGAGAGTGTTATTATTAGTCTGCAAAATGCTGATATAGCAGAGGATAGTTTCGATCTATCGACCTCTGGGTTATGGGCCCAGCACGCTTCCGCTGCGCCACTCTGCTATGCACCCCAGATGGGACTCGAACCCACAATCCCTGGCTTAGGAGGCCAGTGCCTTATCCATTAGGCCACTGGGGCTGTGGCACCTGCTTATGAACCACTGTGAAGAAATCACTGTTTACTGACAGTGGTGCAGATGCTGTAATTTTCAACAGTGATCTGTAGCCCTGTTTACACCTGATATTAACATGCGTGTTTGGATGATCTTACCCTGACACAGCAAGATGACGGTCAGACATTGGTCAATGTGTGGCATAAAGTGCCCCATGGATGTTGCATGCATGTTTTTCTCTAGGCCAACCCCAAAAGCTAACATCGCTCTTGGCCCCTCGTCAAAAAGCCTATGGGATTTTTTTCCATTGGATTTTTTTGTTGTAAACAACACACACACAGTGACAGGGCTAACTGTTAGCATCACATGGCTAATGTTACCTAACTTTTATTAATTGGTTCAATGAGAGTCGAGCAGCTAAACAGCTGCTGCTGCTGTGCTAGCCTTTGGTAACAGGGCAGACATTGAACTGACTTGTCTGGGAAGAGAGTGACTCCAGAGACGTTCCTTCAATTCTGCAGGAGTAATGGCACTGACAGAAGTAGGCAGCCTTCAAAGTGGCCCAGGACGCATTAGAGTACAAAAAACTGTGGCCCTATGCAGCCCAGACCACCTCTGAATGTGGACTGAGCAATCCAATCTCAAGACACATTGAAGACACATTTGGTGCATTAAAACCTGTACTAACAGCTGTCCACTTAGGTCCAATCACCCAGGATGAATGTTAATACCAACTGTAAATAGAGCGTGTGTGTGAAGTGAAATCAGGGAATGGTGAGTGTTCAGTGCCTGTTAGATGTTTTTCTTCATTATAGCCTACGCTGCACACTGTTTACACAGCTTGTCATACAAGTTCACAACGCACATGTTTGAAAACAGAAAAAGAGATTTTGACTGAATAATAGAACAATAGCAAAAAAAGGTGTAAACACAGATAGCTGATGTAAGACTCAGTATAGACAGAGGTGGTTGTTTAATATTGTAAAAAAAATTTAAATTGTTATACAATATGCAGTAGACATTTAAATGCAGGAAATAAAGTGACAATATTACGTCTTCTATGTATGTCTCTTGTGATGATTCCAGGCATTTAAATAGTTTTGATAAGAGACTCAGTATAATTATATGGTTTCATTCAACACTATTTTATATCATAATTTGACAGTCTATCAGCAGGATCAATGGATCAATCAAAGTACTGAGATACTCTACTTAAGTAAAAGTAGTCCTCCTAACACAGTGAAAAAATTGTCTGTTACAAGTAAAAATCCTGCATTCAAAATTGACTTTGTAAAAGTATAGTCAAAATATACCAAGTTACCAAAGTAACCTATTCATTTAGCAGAATGGCCTTATTCAGAAAAATGTATATATTATATTATATTACATTATTAGATTATAATTATCAATGCAATAATGTGTTAATCACTTTAACATTGCAGCTGGTAAAGGCAAAGCTCATTTTGATTACTTTATATGCTATTGGGTAGTTTGACCTGTATTAATTCATCATAATTTATTTGCTGATTCATATTTTGTGCTAATAATCTGACTATGCAAAGTAACAAGTATTTTAAGTTATCTAATAAATGTGGTAACGTAAAAAGTACAATATTTCTCTCTAAAATGTCGTGGTGTTTTAGTATACAGTAGTAGTAAATAGAAATACTTAAGTAAAGTACAAGTACATCAAAAATTATACTTGACTGCAGGACTTGAGTTATTGTACTTAGTTACATTCCACCACTGGACATGTCTATAAGTGTCAGTGTATGACAACTGAAATGCAACAATTTGTATGTCATAAGTTATATTTTATTCATTGCTTTAGAATAACTCTTAAGTATCTGAGTTTTGGTCTTTATTGTTAACCCTTTCATACTGCTACTGTTTTATAATATTGCATATATTGTATATATATTGGATTTGCACCTTTTTGTTATTTTAATTTTCAGATTTGCACCATTTCCTGCTTTGTATTTAAGTATTTTTTTTCCTGTAGCACAGCGCTATCTGGTGGCTCGTATCAAGATGACACTAATAGGCTGGGTCCTATCTTGCTATTCTTAAATATATTAGTCTAAAGTATGTGTCTAATTTAGACATGTAACATACTGTATATAAGATAGGATAGGATAAGAGAGGATAAGAAGGTACTTTATGTACCTTGAAACTGCTGTGCAGCAGTTGATATACAAGATTTTAACTCAAACATTCAATGATCAATCATGTTAACACACTAACAGTGTTCAGGACACGCACAGTGGAAAGAGAGGTCACGTTAAATACTTTCAACTTTAGCCTGTCGAAGTTTTTTTACTCTGAAATACATGCGTTTTAATCTTTTATACATATTTCCTGTGTGTTCTGTTTGCATTTTAGTAAAGCAGCTTCTGAGAAATAAATATGTATGCCCATTGTAACCTTGCTAAAATAACAAAGTTTAAGGTGGTTTGTATATTTGTATATATACAAATATACATATATATATTTGTTTCATGAAATTTAGCTAAATATCGTGAATGAGGGTGGAGCCGTAACTTCACCAGTCAAACATGTGACCAAATGCCCATTTTTTTTATTTACTTAACTGGTTCTTCGTCCGTTGGTTATTCTGTGCTTATCCTACGCTGTTATAACTAGTTTTATGAAGTGTGAAACCTAAATGTAGGCCTGCTCTTCTTAACGCTGGCTTTTAAAGTGGTTAATGCAGTTTGACTAGCGTTTTTATTTCCAACCACGTTTTCTCGTGCCAATGCTAGTGTTAACTTTGCTAACGTTAGCTAATAAGTTGAGGAGACAGTGGCTCCAATGTTTAAATGTGTAGCATTTAGTTAGTCAGTTATTGTTTCATTGTAATGTCTTTGTGGTTCGCATTTAAGTTAACCATTTACATTCACTGACAATAATCTAGCGAGCGTTAACACCGAGCATAAACTTGCAGTAGCGCGGAAAGTTAGCAATGACGCCAGCGGTTAGCGGTGACGCTAAACTGCTAGCTGTTTTTCGACGGTATAAAAAGTTCACCGTTAAAGGTCCCAAGAAAGGACACTTACCGTATGCCGACACTCTTGTTTCTTTTTAGCTGATGTCTTGTTATGTGTCGTTAGTTTTAACTCTTTTAATAACATTTATTTCTGTTAGGACTATGACAAGCCACCGAGCGATTTAAAACATAAACGCATGTTATCGCGCGAAGTGGTCGCAGTTGTATCGATGCTGCCACAAGGGAGCGCAATTGCATTAACGATTAACCTTATTATCAATATGTATGCGTGTACCGTGTGTACAGCATATTTGATAAGATCTAAGGGGCGTCAGGTATGCATGACTGTCTCTGTGGCGCAATCGGTTAGCGCGTTCGGCTGTTAACCGAAAGGTTGGTGGTTCGAGCCCACCCAGGGACGGTATGTTTTTCATTCATTTCCTCTTTTTTAAAAAATAATTATATGATATATGGAATTTCCCTGTTTAATTTCAGTGTTTGAAGCGGCCGTATAATCGTGTGGTGTATAAACACATCAGGTCGTCTCCGCTAATTAATCTGAAACATGTCAGCACCTGCGATCTACACACCAACGCCCTCCTCCATCCCTGCAGATGTGTCAGCGGACCTGATCATAAAAAAACTGGATGAGCTTGTTTACCTTCTTAAGGACAGGACCAGGCTCATCAAGTTCCTGTTTTGTCTCACTCGTGCTGGTGAATGGTCTCGATGTAAGTACAGATTTCATAACTTCTTAAACGATCGTTTTTGTTCGATTATGAAAATGCTCTATAATATTCATTTTAAGTCGGTTTAACTGCAGTAGTTAACTATATGGTGTGTTTTGTTTCTGCACAAATTTGTATTTAACTGACACGGTTATAAATGTAGTTCTTAAACTCCTGTTTTCTTGTATGTTAAGTGGGCTTATGTATAATGTCGTGATTGTAACCTTTCAATCTGGACTGGCAAACTGGTTATTTAAAAGAACCTGCTCAAAAAAATTAAGTAAAGCAATACTTCTTCCTGGATTCTTAATTACAAATATGAAGAAGTAACTTGTCATCAAAAGTACAGGAATACACTCATCAGAAGATTTTTTTTTCAGTTAGCTTGAAGATTGATTTCTTTGTGTTTGTTGGTCCACCCTAGTTTGACCGACACATTTCTGTCTTCTTTTTAGTGAGCAAAAATGCAGATTTTTGTGAAAACGCTGACGGGTAAAACCATTACCCTGGAGGTGGAGCCCAGTGACACCATTGACAATGTCAAGGCCAAAATCCAAGACAAGGAAGGTACTCTTTGGTTTAGTTAAGAAAATTATTAATAGCAAAAATAGAAAGAAAAGAAAACAAACAAGGAAATGACATGGAAAAAAGTACATTCAAATAATAATGATAACATTTAAAAAAAAAAATCTTTCTGTGACACAATTTAACTACATAGACAACTCCATGGTGCCATCCAAATAAGTTAATCCTATTATATACTTATTGACCGCTGTGATGAAATTTAAGTGGCAACTGTAAAAGTTTCAATGAATTTTATGCCGGGCACAAGCACAAATTCACAGGTGTGACTGTTTCATCTCCAGGAATCCCCCCTGATCAGCAGCGTCTCATTTTTGCTGGAAAACAGCTGGAGGATGGACGCACCTTGTCAGACTACAACATCCAGAAGGGTAGGTTAGACATCACAGTGGCAAACCATCACTGATGTTTTAAGACAAAAATATTGGCTTTTTAATCATTGCTGCATCGTGATTTTTATAAAATTCCTTTACTACCATAGAGTCGACCCTCCACCTCGTCCTGCGTCTGAGAGGAGGCATCATGGAGCCCTCTATGAAATTGCTGGCTCAAAAGTACAACTGCGACAAGATGGTGTGCCGCAAGTATGTAAACGAAGCCTATACTGTGTGATTTTGGTGAAATTAAACTTGTTCTCAGAGACGGCAGGAGAGGAGAGTAGGCCAAAGCTGCCAGCACAAGAAACATGTAAATATTTCATATTCGAACTTATCAAATGTAACCAGTGCATCTCAAACAGTGGGTTAAATGCAGTCGGTGTTTATGATATTGTAATTTTAAAGGAGCACTTGACACTGTTATGCTGAATTTGTAAAGAAAACATTTAACTCTGGCCTTTGGAAATATTGGTTGGTGAGAGTGACAGGATGATGCTGCTTATTTTGATCTAACAGTTGGCTCCTCTCGTGCTCAGGTGCTATGCTCGTTTACATGTACGAGCTACAAACTGCCGCAAGAAGAAGTGCGGACACACCGATCACCTCCGACCCAAGAAGAAGCTTAAGTAGACAGCTGCAATCAGCGATCAATGTTGTCAATAAAACATTTTGACAAGAAAGACTGATTTGTAGAGAGTTTCTTACTTAGTTTTCTTCAGAATATTTAGCTGGTTTGTGTGAATGCGTCATATTCAGACCAGTTTACGTGGTCTGTGGATACAGCAGCTACATACAATTGAAAGATGCAATTTCAGCTTATTTCTTCTACATTATAAAACTGAAATCATAGATGATGACACACAGAAACCAAACATTACGGGGGAGTGTGTCTACATGTGTTCAGCATAAATTTGAGAAGGCTTAAAGAAATGCATCACCCACAAAATAATAATTTAATATCAGTTACTCACCCCATGTTGCTTTAGATTAGTGAAGAAAACTGTTTCTCGCATGCCTCTAGTGAACAAAGAGTCCAAAAGTGAATAAGTGAGCTGTACTAACATAGTTAAACACTCAAACTAATTACATGTGATTTAGAATTATTAATCAATACTGAATCATTTTCAGTCCATCAGACGTGACGCTGTCAGCTGGGTGTGTTGTATGAAAGGCTTCTTTTTTTGCAGAGCAGTAATATGATGATGTTGGATCTGATTTATTAATATGTTAAAAATCTAAAAGCCTGAAGGAGAAAACTGAGCATAATACAAACTTTTTTTAAATTAAAAAAGTCAATTTTGATTGCTTCAGTACAAATTTGAAAGCATAGTTTTCAAAGTTAACCGAAGACCTTTTATTCATTCAGGGCTGTTTTACTGACAGTCAGACTGTTTTGCAGGAATGCCATTTTAAAACTCAGGAAGTTTGCTCTTGCATACCTGGAAGCAGCCCAGTACATCTAGTCTGATCTGTGGGCCACATAGCATCCCTCACTGGAGCAGTTAAGGGTCAGGACATTGCTCGAGGGTATCCCAGTGCTTAGTAATGTGAGAGGTTGAAGCACTGCTTTTTCACTTTCCCCAACCACATTTATCCTGCAGGTCTGGGGATTAAACCGGCAATCTTCTGGTCACAAATCTGCTTCTCTAACCTATCCGCATTTCCACGACAACAACTGTATAGCGTAACCAAATAACTGAAGAAATGAATCATGAATTATGGATCACTGAAGGTAAAGTTAATATAAATACATTCAATCAACTTGCTGAAACCATTTTTTTTGCAAGTTCTCAAAAGTGTTTAAGTCAATTTTATAATCACTGACCTAAAAAGTCAGATAATGGCCTTAAATTTTTGGTGAATGGACCTACAGTTGTATCGCAGCGTTCTAGTCTTCCAACCACTTAATGTGCTTTTACACTTCAATTCACATTCATCCGTTCACACACTCCTGGCCATGGCTACCATACAAGGAGCCACCCGCTACTCAGTTTTTTCAGTCATTCACACACCGATGCTCAGGCATCCAGGGCGATTTAGATTTCAGTATCTTGACCCCAAGGATACATGCAGACCGGAGAAGCCGGGAACTGAACTGCTGATCTTGTGATTAGTCTACCTCCTCAGCCACAGACACCTCCACAAGGTCACACGCAACATCAGAACGCTAATTTATCAAACATAAAAGTACAAATGAAAAAACACTTACTGCAGAAATCAAGCATAAAAAATACTACAGCACAATGACAACCGGAAACAATTAGGAGGAGAAGCATGGGTAAAAAAGTCTTAATTGCTGCAAATATTTGATCTAATTTCATTTGTCTTTTTTTTTTTTTTTTTTTGTGGTCAAAATGAATCAAGTTCCTCCGCGTGAAAGTCCACATTTCTGAAGTGAAATATCATTAAACAACTAAACCAAACACTGTTTTTACTTCACACTTGCACTGAACTGTTGGCAAAATGTAGATAAACATAATTCACTCTAATAACCAAAAACCTCTGCACCATGCTACTTACCTTTACAGAAAAAGAAAACAAGTCCAAAAACAAGTCTTATATTTCCTTAAATATAATGCAATAATAATCCTAATATAAGGCATCAAATTTAAGTGTTTGGTACCTATAGACACCTGGATTAATGCTACAATAAAAAATTAAAATAAAACAAAGATGGTCCATCCACAGGGAGAAATTAACTGTCAAAATAGGAAAGAAGTACATAAAAACGACTGTAATCTTTGCTTTTATTTCCAAACTGTCATGACAAAAGCTCACAGTTCTAGACATGGAGCTGGCATGACTATCACCAACCATCCTTAGACGAACAAAAAAATAAGGCTTGAAAAAAAATAATGCAAACACAGCATTATGTTAAACAACACAGTCTGTGTGATAAAAGACTCTGTGAATTAGACATTCTGTTGTTAAATAAATTCACTCTTGGTACAGTACAGCCACACTCTGAAGGCGTGTGGCACATTGTCCACAGCTAAAGGTAACGTGCTGAGAAATGACAGAAGGCAGAAAATGTCTCTTTAATTTCCTCGAATGCGTCTATCAGAAATAGGCTCCTAAGTCAGCAGTCTGTTAAGAGATGATGCACAAGACGACCAGTTAAACTTATCTGTAATACTAACTGATAATTTTTTGTGTTTATATAATTACTGTAGCGTTATTGATTCATATCGTGTGGAAAATGCTTATTGATCCTAAATGTTATCACTTAACATATCTTATCTAAAATGTACTTTGCAGGTTACTGTCACATATCTTAGATTTAAAGGTTTCTTACAAGCTCAAATAAAATGTGATCATAAACAAGCTGCTGATGAGTCTGCTCTTAACATTTGATCATTGGTGTCAATATTAAGATCTATGTTGTGTGTCCATGCCTTACCCAAATGTACAAAACTATTAGCATATTTTTTTTACTGACCTTGAACGTATGTCATTGCTTATTCCTGTGGGAAAAGCCCCAACTAGAACCATTTTGCCCTTCACTTTGCACGTTAAAGTCAAGGGCGTAAGTTGCGTTTCAACATTAGAGGGGGACACACACAAACGGGGGGTTTGGGAGTTCTCTGCCATAAAATTATTGAGCATCAAACACTTAATTTTCTGTATTCTGGTTAATTTTTATGCATCAATGTGTGCATGTTCTGCATCAATTTATGGCAGAAATGTCTACAATATCGTCAAAACACTGTATCATGTTTTTATTTGGGGGGTTCTCAATATTGCTACGTCCCCCGTCGAAATCTACACCTATAGTTACAGCTGCTACTTTATGCACGGGCAATAACAAAACCATATACAAGTCCATCTCTGCACAAATCATAGTTTGCTCACTGTTAATTCAGGAATAATTATATTGTATCCAGACTGTTAAATAGACAGATCTCTTGTAAAGTTTTTTATCTTGTGCACTATTTTGATTTGCATTCACTTTATGGATACGATATTTAAATATCACCTGTCAGTTGAAAAACAAAAAACAAACAAGGCCTCTTATTTATATTGACTGCATCACCATTGTGTGTACAAAAGTCCTATGTATGAAAAACTACAAGCACCAATTCTCAATATTAAGTGTCTAGCAGTGTTAAGCACTTACCTTAAAGTTGGTTTATTGCATTGAATGTTACCCTTGAAAGCAACGAGAAGCGTTACAATGGACAAGCAAAACCATGTACTATATGCTGCTGCTTGGGCTGACACCTGCAGTATGGTGTTGTTGAGTACAGCAGCCACTGCCGCAACACACACATGGAGCAACCTCCTGCAGCCCAGGTGGTTGTTGTGCTTGAAGAGGACGGGGACCAGCTCCATCTTGTTTTGTTTGCTCCCCCACTGCATCGGCCATGACAAATTTAACCCTGTCACATCCATTCCGCCTCTTTCTCCCGGCGTAGATTTCTCTCCTCTTATTTGTCGATGAGTTTAACCAGGCTCTGGCGAAGGTCATTAAGGTCAAAGATCTTGATGTCCAGAATTTCGATGGCCCTCTGGATCTCAGAGTCCATGCGATCCCGCTCCTCCAGAGAGTTATTCAGGTTCTGCTCTGTGTTCTGGATGCGACGCTCCAACTCTGCGTTACGCATCTCTGTCTCCTGCAGAGGAGAGGGCTGTTGTAAGTTTAACAGATTATTTCACATTTCCTCAACAAATGTGCGTAATTTATGACGGTAGTGCTCACAAAGAGAACAAAAAAAAAGTTTCAGACTAGAGTCTGGATTTTAAAGGCTTCTAGTTGATACATTACAGGGCTATCACTACATTTACATGCACAAAATATTCTGTTTTTTTGCGCTTATTCCAAAAAGACAATATTCCTAATAAGCTCTTCAACTACTTTTCCAGTTTACATGCTACTGGCATAGTCCAACTAATGTGCTCTAACGTCATTTATTGCTTCAAATTATGGAAAAGTGGAACAGCTGGAGCTGCTTGTGCTATTTTGCTTCTTTGCATCAAAATAGGATTTTTAAAAAGTTTATCCAGTGGCAAACTTGTCCAACCATGCAAACACAGCCTCCCTTTTTCATTCCTTCAACCACCTTCTCAAAAAGGCTGGTGTTGTGATATCTGCACATGTCCAAAAACCTGTTGATATTCGAGTCTTTCATAATGTTTAAAAGTAGGTGTGTTTATCTTTCAAACAAGAATTGTTGCCTTTTTGTTTTGGCATCTCTACCGCAGCCTTGCAAGCTCTTGGCGAGTTGGTTTGTGTACAACACATCCATGACAACGCAGACAGCTGACCGTATAAAGGCAAGAGGCCGTGTGCTGCAAACTGCAGTAAAACCCCGATTGAGATATATATTCCAAATGCACTGTATACATGTCCAAATAATGCTCCTAAAAACCAAACATCGGCATCGCCTGAAATTGCTACATTTGGAAAAAGGCCTTATTCGGAATACCAAAATGGAATATGACGTTAACATGACCCGTATGAAATTCAGAATACCTTCATAATCTGAATAATAATGGAATATTAGAGCGTAAGTAGATGTAGTCAGGGGAAAATTACCTAAAGGGCAAATGTTAAAGTAAATGTTGGACTTTAATTAGTGCAAAATGAGGCCTGCATGATGAGTCACCCTATATATACATTACTCAAAAAGTGCATTTAGTGAACCATGCAAGGCATGATGGAGCATACATGAAGCCAACAGTCTGCAGGTTAATTCAACACAAATACACAAGTCCTAGATCATTACTGGTGCACCTGTAGAGTAACCTTCATATGGGGTGATTTATGCATGTCTCATTTTGCACTGAGTAAAGTCCAACATGGACTGGAACATTTGCATTCTTACACTCTTTGCACATTTTTTCTCTGTCGCTACAGCCCTGGAATATAAAACTATACTTTTTCTCTGACCGCTGCGTCATAAAAGAAGACAAAAAAAGGACAGTTAAAAGGGGAATTCAACACTTGCAAACCACTACATAAATTACAAAAGCATATCACATTGTCGTAATAACCCCGCTCCTACCCGTAATCTGTGAATGGCCTCATCCCTGTCATGTTCCATATCGTGGTACTCTGCTTTCTTGTTTTGCAAAATGTGGATTTCCTGGAAAAGATTGAAAAGAAACACTTGAGTTTAAGTAGCTGAATCTTTTGTTATCAACACCTGTGAGGAACATCAGCAGCTTCCAGCCTCTGACCCAGCTGAGGATGAAAATGGAAGATGAGCACCAACCTCATCTTTGGCTTTCAGCAGGGCCTCCAGCTCCTCCAGAGACTGAGTCAGCTCATCCTTCAGCAGGTCACTGGGGCCTTGGCCTCCATGTGCCTCTAATTCAGCCACCTGATGACACACAAAGAGACAGAGTTAAATTATGTTCTGCATGTGGTACATGGTTTCACACAAAACCTGCATTCAGTATGCTTCATTATATAGCTGAGAAAGGTAGTGTAATTTTGGCATTATTGGAAAAAAATCCTGTAATAATATCTGAGCAGTAATTCAAGTAGTTTGATAGAACAGACTGCTGTACTTTTGCTTGGCTCTGTTTTTAGGCTTTCGAAAAATTTAGTGAAATCTAATGAGGAAGTTTGTCATCTGACCGCCATGTTGAAAACAGTTAAGCCAAAACAAAGCACTGCCCATCGGCTGGAGCAAATGTTCTCTTTTTACAGCTAAACAGTACACTTAAATATGTTTTTGAGAACATTTAAGGTAAGAAATAGACAATGCAGTAACAGAATCTTGATTCATATTTGATCAGCCCTGCGTAATGTCCTAAAATCCTAGAAACGCACTGAAATCCTAAAACATCCTAAAATCCTAGAAATGTCCCAAAATCCCCAAAATGTACTAAAATCCTAGAAACATAAAAGTGCCCCCCATGCAAAGCAAGTGCTGTGGATGTCATTCAGCAAATATGACCAGTTGCCAGCTGTAGCTGTAAGACAGTACCACTGATCTTAGTGCACTCATAAAACATAAAAAAACACTGATCTATAAAAAAGACCTCTCAAGTTTTTCAGGAGTGTTTTCAGCCTAACATGCTTTCAGTTTTATCCACATTATGATTCTTTTTTTTCCTTCTTTCTTAAATGTACCTGCGAGTTAAAACATGCCACAGCCTCGTCAATAGAGGCTGATCTCAGATGATCTCAGATGAGTCATGTCACCATTTTCAGGCAAACAGGAGTAAATTCTGGCTGCTTTGTCATGTGGGCCTCATTAATCAGGAAATAAACCAGCAGGACAGCCTCTAAAAATGCCCCTGCGTCTGACAGAGACGGGCAGGAGTATTTTAAACCATGTATGGTTGAGACAAGGAGGAGCGGTAGAGAGAAGAAAAAAAAAAAGAAGAGAGAACCGAGTGGATGCCAGCTCCCTCTGGTGATTTTTCATTTTTTCCTAACTGGGGCATTGAAAGTAGGATATTGCTGTCCTACAAACCCCTCTCCCTCCCACACCACCCCAGAGACATGAACCATTTTCAGCCACCTGGTCCCCTTCCTCGGTGGAGGGAGCGAACTCGGTCCAAAGGAGACTCGGTTCTCACTTGTATGACTTAATTTGTTGATGTGGACCAAAACGGTGAAAACTGTTTGAAATACCGGCCAAGTGTCGGAGGATTAAAGAGCAGTGATCGATACTGTAAAGCTGGGCTATAATGGAAAGGGATCAAGGTATTAAAGCGTTGAATCAGAGAGGTTTGTAATTGTCAGCCTGAGGCTAGGTCGTTCCCCGAGGAATCAGCTACCAGCAAATGTGAAAATACCTTTTATTGATGAGTGAGGGGGAGGGAGGACAGAGCCATCTGCATTCACTGGAGGCTGAGAGGTAATTCAAGTGTAAAACTCTCCTGAGGCTCGGCCTGTTTCGACCAAATTCTCTTGTGGTGAAATGTGACATTAGGGCGTGCATGGTGAACCGGTTCAACCGGCAGGGAACACCTTGATTAAAGCGTTGGAGGGAAACGCCTGCGGCACGAGTGTTGTCAAAGAATGATGAAGTGTGGTACCAGCCTGACTGACTTGTCCTTTTTTGATTTTGCTGAACAAGTGCTTTCAATCCGAGGAAATAAAGCCAATCAAAAGCAGCACGACCTCTCTCAGCAGAGAAAGACGTGCGACTCGGTCACTACTGAAAGCAACAGAGTGTCAGAGTCCCATCAGCCTCACCTTGCTCCTGTTTGAGCAAAGCTTTACGTCAGTAATAATCTCAGTGTCTGCTCCTGCTCAGAGCTCCACAGCTCCAGCATTGATAATTAGGTGTGACCTTCGCCATCGGCCTCTGAGCTGCAGGTTACAGCAGAGTGAAGAAGGACTTGGCTGCACATGAAGCCACGAGAGAGAACTGCTACTTTTCAGTGTTCGGGGTTCCCACACATTTTTACAAATTAATTTCAAATACCTTTCCAGCACTTTTCCATAATATTTCACCCCATTTCCGAGATAACTTAAGTAGTTTAAAATGGGCAGGCCCATGAACACACACTCCCCGAGCGTTTGGGGATAAGCAACCTCGTAGATCTTTCTATTTTTACTCGCAAGTTAGACTTTCCGGCCACCAACTAGCTGCATACGCTAATTGACTACACCAGCAAATTTGGGTATTTCGCAAAATGTCAAGGCCACGCCCCTTTTGGTGGGGATGGAAAAACAAAGATCCAATCAACTTCACGCAGATTTTTAACGCAACATATTTTGAATAATGTAAGACATGTTTTGAATATTTTATGAATACAAGTGAAACAATAGCCAAAACAATGCCTGTTTAATTTTTTTCCAAAACATTCTATTAATTCAAACCCATTTTAAGGCCTGGAGAACAGTTTTTCTTATTTCCTAACTTTTACAGGAATTTCGTGACCCTGAGTGTTTTCAAGCCATGTTTTGGTTAAATGTACAGAGGAAACTTGCAAAACACAAACATCACAAACAACAAAGATAGATATATTGCTCAGTTTTAACGATGACAAAAAATTACACAATTACCTTGATTATTATTTTAGCAAAATTATTTTACACATAAAGTGAAAATTTACTTGACTACTGTTGAAGATTTAAAACTCCAAAAATATAAATTGGCAAAAACTATAAAATTAATTGTTTTTTTTCCCATTTGTTTAGTGAACCCTAAATGATTTTTTTCATCATGTTTCTTTCCTACATTTTATTTATTTGTTGTAAAAAATAAAAGTTTTACAGTGGTTGTGAATGACCTCAGCTGACAGAAAGTAAACATAGATCCAAGCTGTTGCCTAGCAATGAATTGCCAATGAAATTGTCCATAATACATGAAATATGCAGCTGTGGAGTCTGAGGTCAAATTTCCCACAAAGCTTTTCATGTAACAGTTAATCCATCCGTCAACCATCCATCCATCCATATAAACCGCTTATCCTGTTGAGCAGCACTGGGTGTGAGAAGCAGGGTACTTCCTGGACAGGCCAAAACACTTTTTACACATAGTTTAGTGTCATTTCACATGAGCTGCATGTCTTCTGACCTTGGAAGTGTTTAGAGGATTCAGGTCTTCTAATTCATTTAACATTTATATTTTAATTTATATAAAACTGTAAAAAAAACCAAAAAAAACATTAGTATTTTTTTAAATCTGAAACTCTGAAACAGAGGCAACATTAATCATATTCTCAGGATAGTTTATATAGAACTGCAATGTTCAAATGAGCGAGCACCAACATTTCACATTGTGATGTTAAAAAACGATTATTTATGGGTTGCTCCCTAACTGAAGTGAAGAGGTGAACTTTCTAGGATAATGTTGCTCGAGGCCATATTTTTTATTTTATTTTATTTTCTGTCTGGTCTTTGCTTTTGTTATATATACTTTTGATCTAAGTTTGTGTAAGGTATGTCTGGTCTTATCAACATCTTGTTTAGAGAGAATAAATGAACAGTTCTAAAATAGAATAAAATAAAATAAATGTAAGCCCAATACCTTGTCTCCTTTAAAAAATAAAAAGAGAGGAGAAAAGAAAAGAGAATAATGTTCATGTAAATTCCTCTCTTTTCACTTCACATCAAAATGATCACTTTGACATAATGTTCAATATTTAATTTTATATATGATATCGATCATACTCAGCAGGGCACATTTTAGGTTCCTGAAAATGACACTGTAGATTAAACACCTATGCAGTCCTTTCAAAGTAAAGCTAATTTAATTTGGGATATTCAATTACTTTTAAATTTAGAGGTAGGAGTGTATGAGGAGGAAGGTAGCAATACTTTTCATCTCCACGCTCCTGAAGTACAACCTGAGTCTGAAAAAATATAGGAAAGTTATATATTGTAATTCTGAACCTGCTAATGAAGGCTTCGAAACAATATAATAGTTTGTTGTAGGTAATTTTATGGACACAGTTTGCTCATTGTTTTTGGAGAGTGCTGTCATGAAGTTAAACATTATAACAACATTACATCTAAATAAGCTTGAAATAACCACCCATAGACGCGAAGGTAGATACGACCACCTCACTGTGTTTGGTTGCACTCACTGTTTGTTTGATGAGCCAGGATGATTCGGGTGTCGATTGATTTGCAGGATGTGAGAAAAGTTGCTGGGTGATGCTAAACACATTTGTCTAAATGTCACATTAAAACTTTATCAAAAAATAAAAACAAAAAAAACCCCACACAAACGTTCCTGCAAAATAAACAGGCCTTTGTGAAAACAAAGTTCAAATCAATGGGGCGATAAACAATTTTACCTAAGACCTAGCCAAACAAACGCTGATTAAAGACTGTGTTCTCCTGGAGTCTTCCCTGCACAACTCATTTTGCCTTTTTCTGCCTTTAATGAGAAGATCCTGAGATGCCAGGTCAGGTGATGCATTCAAGAGACTCAATAAAATGGTAAATTATAACTTTTGGATTTTGGGGTGAACTGTGCTTTTAACTCACTGCGAGTCAGAACAAAAGAAAACTTTGCACATCTATTCTGAAACAGGTGCGTAGGAGAGGGGCAAGCAGAACACTACTTTAAAAAAAACTCCTGCACACTGTCTTACCTGCAAAAATAATTACTTTAATGTGACGCTATGATGAAAGTCCAGTACGGAAAAGTTGCATTGAAATTATTTTTGCAAGTAAGACAGTGGTTCAACTCCCTGTGAGAGTAACAGACTGAATTTTGCTTTTGTATTAATGTCTTACTAATAGCGTGGACTGCAGACTGAACACAGCAGAGGCTCACCTGCTCTCTGAGCCTGTCCGTCTCCTCCTGATACGCTGCCAGCTGTTTCTTCCACTGCTCCACATTAGCATTAGCCTCATGCAAAGCTGCCACCAGTTTGGAGTTGCTGTCCTGCAGAGTGAAAAGCTCGGCCTCCAGGTTCATCTCACAGATTGACCTGAAAAACAGAAACTAACTGTAAACCGGTGATACATATTGCATGATATACATATACTGAACATATAAAAAACAAGTGTTTTGTATGATGTAGCTAATGGTGTTTTACTGCTGCCAAGAGCTTGTAACATGATGAAAAACTTTTGGCTTGGTTAATGCAAGCAGCAAGTCAGTGTAACACACAGTGTAACTTAAGAAGGCTGCAGCCTGCGGCAGCACACCTACTGCCCAGACTGAAGGTCATTTCACAGGTCTTATAACAAAGCAAAGATACACTCATTAAAATGCCCCCAGAGTGCACACAAAAACACCAAACTGTTCCCAGGGTAAGCTTGGAGTCGACTATCTAAAAGTCATCTTCATCAAAACACAGAATGTGACACTGAAAGATAACTTTTTAAGGAAATTAGTGCAGATTTATTTTTAAGTAATTTAATTAAATTTGTAAGCACCAGGGAGGAAGGAGGTAGAAAACTCTAGTCTTTGACCAAGATTACAATTTCACTATCATAATTTTGGTTTAAGATAAAAACACTCTGAACATAAGGGATCAATCTCTGTGGAGCTTAAAGCTGAATCTTACTTAAGACTACATTTAAAATATATTTGGTTCCAGTACGTGGAACATTTATTCTACATACTCATGTTTGTATGTTAAATTTGAAGCTACAGCTTAGCTTTAATGTAAATAACAGTAGTAATTGTGCAATTTTGTACTATAAGCCAGCTGAACAAACCATTTAAATATCCTTGTGATGGTGCTGGTTTTCACATTCCACAACGTGGAAAAAAGATGTTTTTGGACACAGTAATTTTATCATCAGCTAAACTGCAGGAGGTTGCAATAGATTTCTTTTAACCCTTTGAAATCTGAGCATATTGGTTGGATTTCTTTCAAAAACATGTGGGAAAAAAGCAGTGACCAACTTGGCGAGAAATGACCCACAAATTGCAAGAAATTAGTAAAAAGGTGACGAGGGAAGAATAATTAGAAAATTATCAAAAACTAGGGAAAATATCCATAAAACTATATTTATACATATTAAAAAAATATATATATATTTGAATTTTCCTAACTTTTTTCAGGTCTTGTTCATTTTTGTTTTTATACTTTTATTTTTTTGTGCTTATTTTTTTATGTGATTTTCTTTTCTTTTCTTTCTTTTTTAAAAAAATCATTTATTTCTTGTTTTTTAGGTAGCTCATTATGTTCTCCCCATGTTTTTGAAAGAAATTGAGCCCCCAACAATGCTTTTAAATCCTACGGTCCAATTATTACGACAGTAGGCTTCATCCTAATGGTTGCCATGGTAAACTGTTGCCATGGGACAACCCCAAGCTTTGCAGATGCACAACCACCGAACAAAGACGAAGAATCGAGGATGAAAAGAGAATCTGATTGAACAAAACTTGATTGAAATTGTTAGCATGTGATGATTTCATACAGCATGTCTCAGCATGTCATTTTTAGAATCAAACAGCATATATGTGCACCCATTAACTGGGGGAAAGGCCTGTTTTACTGAGCGTATTAATCTTCGTATCTAATACTAGGCAAAAAAGGCAAATAAGTCAGCTGAGCTGTAATGTTTGCGAGTTCAGTGGTGCTAGGTGAGGTGGCAGTAGATGCACATTTCCTTTGGTTGGGGGTGTGGTTTGGTAAAAAGAAAACAGGTCTTACATGAAACTGCTAACAACAAGGCCTGTGGATTATCCTGCATAAGTCGGTCATGTTTTCTGGAAAGAGACATTGCTGTTAAGTTGTCAAACTCTTTCTTTTGGCGCTTTGAGCACCACAAGTTCTCCATCTAGTTTCATTATAATGGAGAGAAGGCAGACATTTCTACAGCTGTTATCTCCAAGGCTGCAACTTTTCATTTTGGGGTGAACTGTCCCTTTAAGTGTTTGGCCAGAGTGTGAGATTGGGCTCCTCAGTTTCTATTGTGCTGATGTGTGTGAGTGTTTTTGTGCGTGTGCATAACTCAGTTACCCCTCAGAGAGCATCTTTTTAATGCGCTCCTTCTCAGAAGACAGGGTGATGTCCGCGCTCTGGCTGCGGAACAGCTTGTCCTCGGGCCCGTTCACACACATCACCGGTGGAGACTGGAGTTCATCCGAGAGGTCCTGAGAAACACATCAGTAAATGGACTCTCTTGGTAGCGCACACACAGCATTACAATACGCTGCATCTCAACAGAAAATGGATTATTCAGAGAGGAGAGAGGCTGCTTCATTCATGAAAACTGCTGTCAAAGCTTAAAAATCTCATTCACATCAAAGTCCAACAAAGATTGCTCAATGTTTTAATAAAAAAAACATACATATAAAGTAAAGCTATGCAGCAGAACTACTTTTTCCTCTCTCTCTGATGGAGACATGATGTGATGTGTATTACTGTGGTGTCTGTTTTGGTCTGATGAAATAAGAGCTATCAGAGCATCACAGCACGTACAAATAAATTCAGGGACACACGGAAAGGAAAATAAAGATTCACAGAGTGTATTTGCACACATCTTTCTTGTGTTTTGTTTTGTATGGTGCCGGATAATAATCCAAAAACGGCAGACTCACCTGTGAGAACTACAGAGGGAATCCATCAGGTGGAAAAAAACAGACACAGAAACATGTCATCACAAAGCTCACCACACATAATAACTTTTCCCAAACTACCAAAACCATCAGCAGCTATGCAGCGCAGAGCTACTTAGCAAGAATCAAGCACGATTAATTGACACAGTTGGCAATTGTCTGGAGGTCCTCCAACGTGTTCATTAAATCGATAAAGACGTGAAGCGAGAGACAGCACTTGGAATCTGTTCAGCCGTAGAATTAAAAGGAAACGGGCATGTTCCTCATGACCAAGCAGATGTAACTGATGGGTAATTATTCTCTATTGATCAAAAAAGCCCCGAGCTGACTACATTTTCATCATTACACTGTTTGAGTCAGAGGCTTCTCGGTGACGGTGGCGCACCGCTGAGCGGCACGGGATAATTTTACCATCGTCCTACTTTTCCTCACTTTCTCTTCCCTCCGAGACAAGTGACCCAGCTCATCTTTCTCCTGCCTCCTTTTGTCTCTCCGTCTCTCCTTTGATTTAATAACAGTGTCTTATAGCTGCAACAAAGTAACACAGGTGCATTCTTCTAACCTTGGCCGGTGCTCACACTCCATCCCAAAAATGCCCAAAATGCATCACTGGATGTTTCTGTGGATCATGACACTGTTTTCACATTTACACCGTCTGCCTGATACCTGCAGAGGCTTGCTCTACTTTCATGGATTTTTTTTTTTCTCACCTGAGGAGCAGCGATGCTCAGCGCCGTGTTGGCCAGTTCTTTGTCCTGCGACTTTTCTCGTGCCAGACGAGCTGCATCTTTCACCTCCTTAAACTTTTCGGAGAACTTTTCAAAAGAGGACAAGACATTTCAGGTGATGAAACATTAATAATGCAGCACTCATTAACGTCCGCAAATGTACAATGACTGAGAAGTTTTGATAAATACAGAAGATTTCCTAAAGTATTTATCAGTGGTTTGACTTTAGTGTACCTGATGCAGCTGCTGCTCTGTGGCAAAACCAAGACCGTACACAGTGTTGGCCCTGCTGTCCGCCCACTGACCGAACTTCTGGGACGTCTTGGTAAATGTCATGCTGGGTGTAACGGTGCAGTTAATGATTGCCTGCAAATGCAGAGAGAACAAAGATGATCGTCTGTGTGGCTCAGCAGCAGATCCAAGAATCAAGATGAAATTAGTTACTTGAAATGATTAATTATCATATGTAGAGGTATTTTTATATTACTATCCTTAATTGAATTAACATTTAATTACTACAGCCTACACTTTGCTTTGTCAATCCAGAGAAATAGCAAAGGCAAAAGAATGATGATGAGTAGAAAGTTTGGTGTGGATTTTTTATTCCATTATTTATTATTATTTATTAATTAATAATAAATAATAATTCAAATTAATTAATATTAATGTATTATTATTTTAGTTATTAATCTTGTACTTCCACAAGTATGGGAGACTGACAAGAGAGAGATTAAGAAAAAACTGCAGATATTTGGTTCTAAATCTGGGTGAAGCGCCACAAACCTTGGACTGTGGATGTCCATACCAATAGCAATTTTGTCAGACCCTCCCTGCCTCCTAAATGCAAACATCTTTTAAACACCACAGCCCCAGTTTGTAATGCAGATTAATAACAATAATACATGTGCATGCTCAGAGCCCATGACATCAACTTTAAGGGATTTTTTTTCAGACTTCACAAAGCTCCTTCAGAGCTGCCAAAGACATTACACACCAGCTTTTAGAAGCCGAGTTATCTTCTTCATGGTGAGTAAACTGATTAAACTTTTACAGAAGTAACTTTTTGTCATATCTGCTGAAACTGTCACTATTTTGAAAGAAGTACATGAAACAGATAGTCTGTGAAAACATATCATCCCCCTATCTTGCTTCTAATGGCATTTGCTAGACTTTACGGCAACTCGCCAAAACCAACCAATCAGAGTTGAGGAGTCTCTAACGCAGCTGTTAGTCATGTCAATCACTGCTCATGTTCCAGTCAAACTGTCAAACTTGGCAGTGCTGATAAAATCAAATATGAATCAAGATTCTGTTACTGCATTGTCTTTTTATCACCTCAGTTGTTTCCATAAAAAACATTTTAGTGTACTGTTTAGCTGTAAAATAAGAACTATAATATGTTTATGAAAACATCTGTGGTGAAAAAAAGGTAATCCAGTAACATGATCTTTCTCATATTTGATCAACGATGCCTAGTTTGACAGTTTAATTGCAGTTCACGAGCAGTGATTGACAAGACTGACAGCTGCTTCAGAGACAACATTGGTTGTTTTTGGTGTGCTGCAGTACATTCTTCATTCAAGAGCGGGTATGACACCCAGCAAGGGGCCGTGGACTGGAAGTGAATCCACGGCCGCTGCATCAACAACACTGCTGTTGTACACGGGATGCTCGCACTACCCACCAACCTTCTAGACTCCCCAATGCTGCAGTAGATTCTAGTGAATGCCATTAGAAGCACTACAAGAAGGAGGAACATGATTTTCAAGACAATCTGTCATATAAAACTGTGCGTATGAAGTGAAAGTTTCAGCAGCAACTGTAGCTTTTACATTCTTCTGGGTTTCCTGTCAATCATCTATTTTCAAGCATTTTTTCCACTGACACGTGTTTCACCTAATATGACAATCAAAACACCACAGATGCAGATCACAGAGTTCAAAGCAAATTGAGACTAGCAGAGACTAATCCGAATCAAATTTACTATAGAAGACAGGAACAGCAGCAAAAACACAAAAAACACTGGGTTCATCACTTCAGCCTCAGAAAAGTGGCCGAAACCACCTCTCTCCCCCTGAGCGCAGGAGAAAAAATTATTAGAGCAGACCTATTTATAAACCTCTTTACGTCATCTCCAGCCTTACAATAATGGAACTGATTTAAAATCCCAGAATTTCGGGGCAATGGCAGCTTAGTAGGAAGCTTTTTCATCCTTCTCTCCCCTCCAACAAACGATTACGCGAACTCTACGGTCTCCGTTTCTGCGCTGACATGTTTGACATAACATGTTGGACGCTGGTAACAGCAGTGAAGATTACTGTGGAGCCAGACACCAGTCCTGGCAGGATTGGGCTGCTGACCGACCAACTGCCACCCCGCACAGCCTTCTGGGAGGCAGAAATGTGGGTCAGACCAGAGGTGCTAAGAAGAGATCAGATAGACCCCCCCTCCTCCCCAGCGACTGATGTGGCCTCTTCTTCATAATCTAAATCCACAGGCCTGTGAGGAAGACGTTCTGGCTGCTGATTTGTTGACACTCACTGTGGTTTTCTTCACTCTTTATTTCTGAACCTTACAGATTTTCTTGTAGGAGGATGGCTGGTGAAGAGGAACATTACTGTGAGGCTGTTTTGTTTGGCCCGCGGTCTTTGTTACAAATACTGAATAGCCTCTTTTGTTGCCAAGGCCACCATCTTCACTGCAATCAAGCAGGATAACACAGCTTTGAGAAAATCCCTCAGAAATTGGGTGTTTTAATTATCAAAGACACAGGGTTCACATTTTAGCTCTCAATACCGAATCTACTGGAACAAAATATTGCATTTTTACGCATTATATCATTTTAGCATGGGTGGATTATGAGACAATGGAGCCCTGGGCACAGATATGCAAATGACCCCACCACCTTCCCCATACACACAGACTTTTAGATGCTTTTGCCTCTTTTATGTTGTTCCTTTTTTTAGTCATTTTACCTCTTTGTAGTTGTTATGTTAACTTTTTGTGGTTTTGTGTGCCTTTGTGATAACTTTGTCATCTTTTGGTCATTTTGCATCTCTTTGTAGTTGGTATGTTACCTTTTTGTGGTTTTGTGTGCCTTTGTGATAACTGTGTCATCTTTTGGTCATTTTGCATCTCTTTGTGGTAATGTTCTGTTTTTTTTTTGTCATTTTGTATCTCTTTGTGGTGATATTTCTTCTTTTTTGCAGTCATTCTGTGGCTCTTTGCAGTTCCTTTGCATCTCTTCTGTCTCTTTGTGGTAATTTTGAGTCATCGTGGTCAGTACATGTTGCATGACATTTTGCAGATTAACCCTTTGAAACCTGACCAAATTGGCTTGATTTATTTTTCTCAAGCAATGGGATTATTCAGTGAGCAATTCAACAAGAGTACAAGTTTCTATGCTGAATTAATGACTCTCTCTACTGTCTACATTATAACCATCATTACCATTTTCCTCACCTTGGTCCCTCCCACGCTGATGATGCGGTAGACGTTACGGTTGGCATCATAAAAGAAGGACACGGTGACGGCATGCTTGCTGGCGGGGATCCAGTTCCTCTTGGTGGCAGGGTCGATCTGGAAAACATGGGCCCGGGCGCTGAAGATCGGCTGCTCCCTGAAGGAGGAAGCACAGAGATGATAATGAGGAAACTGTTTCTGTATGAGGACATGTGAAGAGCAAACCCATTAATTATCCCAGAAATCTGTGAATGGGTTTAGAGTAAACAGAATATAATTTAGTTAACTTTGAGTTAGAGCAGGAAGATCTGGACATTTTTAAATCTTAAAAACAAGGCCTTTTTTTGCATGGACTAGAATCATTTTGGCTCATGATTTGAGCATTCAAATATCCTCATACTCTATTAAACCCCATCATGATGCAACTCTGTCCAAATTGTGTCTCTCTTTTCTTTAAAAAGGAAATCCTTCATTATTTTCCTAACGGTACGTCTCCATCTGTCTCTTTGCCATCCAGGGACAGATGCCGGAATCATCCTTTGGCTTTCTCCCACACTTTTCCCTGCGTCATTCGCCATACAGGGCTGTGACTTAGCTGGCAAATGATGTTGACTAAAACGCTGTGAACCCTCTCCCGAGCCGTTCACCCTCCGCCCTCTGCTCGGCTCCTGCCAGTATTTGCAGAGATGTATCCTGGATACGAGGTAAATATATCAAAGCAACAAAGTCCCTGGTGTTGGGAGGTGGTTTAGCCACAGCCATGTGGTATGAATAGCAAGACTGCTAAAGGTCTTTCTCTCTTTATGGCTCCCTTGTCCCTCCTCAGCTGGTGTCCAGTCAGTCCATTTACAGCACTGTGTATTCCCACACTTTGCATTTATAATTTACGCACTTAAAGACCTCATTTCTCAGCATGCTCATTTTTTACACTCTGGTTATATACTGTTGTATGGCACACTTGTTTGCACATACTTCTTATTTTTCTGTTTTCTGCACATATTTTAACAATCTACTTTTCTCATCAATTTATATATGTGTGTATATAAAAGCAACTGTAAAATCAGCAAATTTCGCTCTGGAGATCAATATTGTATTTCTGATTCTGACTTTGATTTAAAATAAAGCAGAATACTTGTGACAAACTCTAAACCTTTAAGTTATGGGTCACTTTAAATCTGCAAATTTGACTATGAAAGTCACTGAAGTAACAGCGTATGTTGTCATTCTGTTAAGTGTATTTCCTACTTGGTAGAAAATCAAATCTAAGCCAATGCAAAAGCAAAAACAACACAAAAAGAAGAATCTACAGCCATGTTGTCAACCCTGTGAGGCTGCACTTTGTGCTCACATCAGTGTAACCTGCCCATAAGGACAAAGCTCACAGATTGATGTGTACCAGGTATAATGTTTACCATGTTCACCATCTTGTTTTGTCATGTGAGCATGCAAACATTTCCTAATCGATGCTAAAAACACAGCTCAGCTCAGGCTGATAGGATTAGTTTTGCAGGTATTTGGTCTTAAACCTCCTGGTTGTGCAACAGGCAAAGTCAGGGGATCATTAAAAAAGCCCCTTTTATACACGCAGTTTATTCCTGAAATGTTCAGAAGCAATACCTCCGTGGGGTCCACTGTGAATGGGAGCAGGGATCGGTATTCAGGAAAATCTGTACCGTCAATCTTCCACCTCAAGATATGGAAACATTTCAGGGAAAATGCAGGAGCATCTGTGTTGTGAATGAAAGCAATAACATTGTAGGAAAAAGCAGGTAAAGGGTTAAGTCCGTCTGATGAAAGACGCCTTCACGTGGAGCGAACGAACCATTTATAAGACTCTGCTGATGATGTGTTTGAATCCCTGACTTATTGACAGTTTAGCATTGATGCCAATGCTTTTGCAAGCTATTTAAAAATACTTTTTCGGAATACTTTTTCCGTGTTTCTGAAAATAATTCGAGACGTTTTCTGTTGTATACTGCCAGTTTTATAGCGATTGGCATCGTAAGTGTTGCATCAACGCCATCTATTTGACTGTGCCTTACCCCATCTATTCCGTTATTGCCATGGCATGTGTGAAAAGGTGCAGGACGGTAATGTTGTTGAACGCAGTGCATTTTTAAACAATGAAAAATCACTCGTAGTGAAGTTATCCCAGTGTTTTACCGGGAACTGAAAGAGGCAAAAGCTAGTTGGATTAATCTTCTGAGGACAATGAATGTCTCTACTACATTTCGTGGCAGTCCCTCAAATGGCTGTTGTCAAAGAGTTGGACTAACCAGTGAATGACACTGCCATCTCAATGAGGTCACAGATGAACGCCAACGTGATGACTGAAATATACTACATTTGTCCTGCCACACAATTGCTTAATCAAGCATGATCGCTTTGCAATTTTCCTTTTACCTCACATTGGCAAGACTATCGTACAGTTTGTAGACGTGCAGGAACAGTGCAGGCAGAACTAATGTGTTTTCATTAACAGACAATAACAAGCAAACTAGTGGACCTCTCAGCAGACATTTTCTTTTAGGTAGCAGACATGGCCACAGCAAAGAAGCGTAAAGGCAATGACTAAAAGATGAAATAGTTGTGATTGTCTCTTTTTTTCTGATTAAAAAAACTCATATGATGCTAGAAGCAGCTAACCCCTGGGTATTTTCACATTATCTAATATGACCCCCATTCAGAAAAGTTTGGACACTCTTGGATGAAGGTGTTCGGTATAAACATCTTCCCTCTGACAATGTCTTTAATTTATGTCAGACGGACTATAGAGCCAATGCCAGTGTCTTTACAGACAACACCGACAGTCATCAGACTCACAAGACTAAAAGCATCCCGACACACAGTGTTGTTCATCACTCCTCATCACTCTTTGCATCTAATCGAAATGTTGCCTACAAGAAGTTAAAATTTCAACCGGTCAAAACCAGGACACTTCTTCTTCTTTGCAGCATTGTAAGCTGCAGCGGCTGCTGTTCCCAATAGAACCGTATTATTTTGGCCAGTCATTGTACATTTATATCTGACCCCATTAGTGACACACAAATCCAATAATGGTGTCTCTGTGTGCTTCTCAGCATAGGAGATCATGGTGAAAAGAAGCATTACATCACCTGGTACGTACACTGTGTATCAACGACCGACTGTGAAGGTGCTGATACTAACGTTGGCATTTCGACGGCCGACCCAGCCTGATCATAACCCGCACGATAATTCTCCTTCTCATCTCACAGTAATCCTCACTGAAGTCAGTGGACCTCCTGCTGTGAACAATGAGACACTGATCTGAGGTTCGACTGGGACAAGACGCCGCGAGTGAGAGTTGTCCTCCTGCTTTCTATTCACATAAATTTAACTGTTAAACTATTTTAAAGGAGCACAACTTTGCACTCACTGAAAATTCCCTCACCTTCCCGATCTGTTAGATGTCCTCATCTTTCAAACTCTTTGACCCCAGTTTATAGTTAAGTAAGTAGATTTTCTGTCAAATATTTGACTAAAAAAAAACCTGATTTTCATTTTCTACACAGCCACATAAGAGAAGTAGTTAATAGTAAATATGTAATATTTGACAGGAAAAAGTATTCAGATTTTCAATAAAATATAACACATTTGGGTAATTTTGTTTTGTCTTATCATGAAGTCAACTTTAATTGCATAATGTCATAGCTATGGACTAATGACAGAATAATTGTAAATTTGTGTATATTTTTTGGTCTTTTTGTGTCTCTTTTACCTAATTTGGTGTATTTTTGGTCATTTTGTATCTCTGGGGTAAATTTGTGTATTTCATGGTCTTTCGTGTCTCTGAGGTAAATTTGTGTCTCTTAAAGCTAATTTAGTGTATTTTTGGCCATTTTGTGTCTTTTGTAGTCATTTTTTTCTTTTAGGCGATAGTTTGTGTATTGTTTGGTCATTTTATGTCTCTTTTAAGTAATTTTGTGTGTCTTTAATGTTATTTTGTGTATTTTTGCTCATTTTATGTCACTTTGAAGTAATTTTGTGTGTCTTTATGGTAATTTTGTGTATTTCTTTTTGCGGTCACTTTGTTTCTCTTTAAGATGATATTGTGTATTTTTGGGCGATTTTGAGTCTCTTTGAAGTCATACTTTGCGGGTCAGTACATGGTAATTCAAGTGACATTTTGCAGGTGAATGGTGGGGGTGGGGGTGGGGGGTGGCGGGCTGTGTCTGCTAGACCTGTTCAGTAATCCATCCATGACTTTATGCTGTGGTCCCAAAGAGCAGTGACAAAAGGCTCAACACTCCACACACTGTAAAATTATCCCATGGCAGGCACATGTTGACCTTGCCTCAGGTTTGGTGCATGTGATCTGCTACTGAGCACGTGGCATGTGATGGGATGCACAAGATCAACACATTCAGCTTCACTGCTTCTTGTGACCGACCAGAAATCAAAACTGCAACCTGTCATGGTGGAGTTAGATGTTACACAGCCATGTTTAAACAGAGGATCGCTGGCTGCAAGTGCATGTATACAAATCTGTCATCCGTCAACACTTGCTCCTTGCTGTGTGAAAATTGTTGTTGAGACACTGGTGGTGTAAAGAAAACCTGTGTGCTCATGTTTCTCTCTTTTCTGTTAACTGGTCTGTCCTCGCACATCTCTCAAAGATGTTCAGTGACTCGACCTTCATCCTCAGCAGATGGATGTGACCTACAGGGTTTAATGGGGGTCTATAAGCATAACAAAGCCTTGTAGTGATTACATGGGGGTCGACGCTGCACCTCATGATGAACAACTCCACTAATTCCTACCACAATCTACAGTATCCACAATCTGCTTTACTCGGTTTCTGATCTTTCTAAATCTTTTATACACAGATGTTAAACATCAGGATGACAGATTTCTAAATTAATGAGAGGTTGCTTCTTTCATTCTGCACCAATCCTCCAGTTTGGCTTGTACATAAAGAAAGTGCAACTATATAATCTTTAACTAATCCATCTAACAGATAACAATGCAACAATACCAGACAACATAACTGTCTGTGGCAGTTTCACAGCTGTCCTATTGCTGATTAATATTAGCATACCCGTTATTACACACATATTTAACAAATAAGAACATTTTTACATTAATTGCAAAGAAATGAGCCATTTCATACCACTATGGTCCTATGTGCAAGAGTCACTGGTAAGAATTATGGATCAAATAATATGAAGACTCTGGGACCATACAGAAGAAAAACATTACAGAAGATAACTGCCTTAATTTAACATATCCATCAAGTCTAAAATTACCATGATGCTGAATCTGTGTTTGTGCAAAATGGGGAAAAGAATTACAACATTGCTCTACATGCAACACACACGTGTTTCCCAGATGTGTTCTAGTATTATGATCATTTCTAATTAGTAATATCATTTAACTTTCTTCAAATTAAGTCTGACTTTCTTTTTTTCTTAAATTAATAACATTTATAATTATTTACTTAAGCTTTTTGTGAGGTGTTTGGCATCTTTAGATCACAAGTGCAACAAATTTAATGGCATCTCAATATCACAAGTTGTGCTCAAAATGTTCTTACCTTTCTCTGTGGTGAGGAAACATCTTATAAGGTGACTGAGACTTCTTTTCTACAAAGAGAGAGTTGAGGCATCCATTAAACCCAAAAAGTAGGCTAATACTTGTTCTCGGTCTACATGCGAACAGATATGAAATATATAAAAAGGAGCTGGATCCACAGATTCAACAACAAACTCTCAATTTTCATTTGGAGCCTAATTAAAGCAACCCAGCCACACTTACCCCATGTCGGTGTAAACCCTCGGTGCTGTATCTATTAATTCCGCGCCGCTGTCGCTGTCCCTGTCCCAGTCTGCTCTTTCTTTCAGCTTCCAGATGCTTTATTCTCCAGGGGGGGAGGTTTCACTGCAAGGCGCTGCACACAGACTGCTGCAGCCTGCAAAGTGTCCGTGTCGTCCTGTCACGGCCACCGGCGTCCACCGATCACCTCTGCGGAGCCCGGAGAGTCACAGCCCGGCGGTGGCAGAGCTGCTGACCTCGGTGACTGAAGCGACCGCGCTCCGGCGTGTGTCCATCCTCCTCTACAGAAGCAGCAGCAGCTTTCCTTTTTCTCTGTCTGACCTCGTCCAGGTGGTCTCCGCTCTCGAGTTCTCAGCTCTTCATCCAGCCGGCTGCACGCATGCAACAGTCGGACACAGCCGACAGTAGAGTACCACCTGCTGGCTCTACAGGCTCCGAGCAGCCGCTACAGCTGCATGAGGCGGTGAAAATCGGGGAAACTGTGTCAACTTGCCTGCAGCCAATGAGCCTGCATGTGTGCATACTGCAAACTGGATCTTATAGGTCTGCTCGGCGCTGCCAGTTTCGAGGCTTAATGAAATATAGTCGCGAGGGAAAAGTCCTGACCTAAAAAGACTTCAAGAGTCATACAACATCCCACTTAGGGCCAGTACAGCTGAAATAAAAAATGTTTTTTGTTTTTTTTTTAACCCTCAGATATCTTTATATCTGATGATGCTGAAAATGAGGTAGTTAGTCTGTCAATCCAACTGCAACATGGGAGGAAAAACAGAAACAGTAAAGTCGTGATGAAGGAGCAAAAAAGAAGCAAAACTTTTAATTTTTCCAAGATCATCAACAGGAGAATCTTAGTGAGCATAGTTTTACCAACGACTAACATTAATCAGTGGGCAGGAATACAAAATGATGCCAACACAAAACTTCATTTTTACTTTAAACAGCAATAAGCCAAACAAAAAAATGTTCACTGCAAAAGTATAAAAGAGGAAAACATCCAACTCAAGAAGTTAGCTTCTAGTTACAGGACATGCACAAACTAGTGTATATGTGTGGGTAAGGGATGAGGTGTTTCATTTTTAAAATTTCTTTGAAAAGAATTGCATGATGATCTTCATAAGTAAGTAGTTCTTATATGCCAAAACACAGGTGCATCTAGCTAGTGATGTCAAACTTATCCACACAGGATGTAACATTAGATTAGGAAGCAAACAGACACTAATCTACAGATGATTCATACAAAAACGGGTTATAAATAACTTGATGTCATGTAAGATTTACCACCTGCACAGCTGACTTGTGTTGGTAAGTAATTTATGACGGGGATTACGAACATGTGAAACAGCCTGTTACAGTGGAAGAAACATATTCAAGTACCTGTGGCTGCTTTCCCCCCCATCTGTCACTCTGAGCACTTTTCAGCAAATGCTCTGCAGCTGAGTGTTGTCAAAATTTCCGATACATATAGATTCTGAAGTATTGATACACAGTACACCGGTGCCACCTTTCTCTCTTGCTCTCTTATTCTGAACATTTACAACAGTAATTCTGCTGTTCTCTGCTACTAACCAAGAAAACATAAGTTTTTGATGTCATGTTGCAGCCTTGTTATATTCATCTTTTCATAAAACTTTTCCCCATGGTACTGAGAAATAATATTTTCAAAGGTATTGTATCAAAGTTTGAAATGTGTTTGTTGTGACAACACTAGCCACTGATGGCTCCAACAAGCGTTCATGACAGAATATTAAACTGTAAATACCCAGCTTTAAGTCAGAGGTAATGTGACTGCGGTCATGAAAACGGCTACTGTTTTGACACTTTTTTAGTGTCATATTTTCCATGACATGAAAATGATAGCAGAGTTAGTACACCTCATAAGAAAACTTGATACTGATAAAACAAGCTGCATGGAAACGACACTAGTGTTAATCTATATCATGTGAACGGAGAACTTACAACACATGCAGAGCACTGAAACTATGACACAAAGTTCACTAATGTTGACTAGAGCAAACTGCCCTTGACACAATGCAATACTATTTGTTCACACCTTTCTATAAGTTCAAGAGTTAGCACAACAAAGGACAAAAAAATAGTTACACTTGGGTTGTTGTGTTATAATAATTAGAGTGTCTTTATGCCAGATTTCACAGTGCGGGTCCAACATATAATTGTGTTGTAATCAATGGGCTAACTTGTGAAAATCTTTGATCAAGTTCATCTGCAACACATTTTTCACATGGGGCCTTAGAAGTTTTCATCATCCCTTGTCCGGAGTTGTCGTGTCAGGTACTCCATAAGCATGAAAACTCATAATTTCTTTTATAAAGGTTTTTTTTTTTTTGTTACTCAATTTTACTGAGATAATCACTACATAATCTTGTTGTATGCATATGCATTTTTGACTTTTGGGGAGGGGTCTGTGGGGTTTATCACCCTCTTGATTTGGCTTACTTGATGCATTTAGCTATATATGCTCAAGATGATCCCCGTCTGCGAGCTTTAGTGGCTTCAGGGTCAGCAGAAAAGAATGACAGCTTCATTCACTTACAAGCTGGTTATGTTGTTCACGTTCACTCTTTTGCACTACTAAAAAGATACACTTAGAAGAACAAAAACAAAATTGTCTCCCCATACTCAGACATCTGGAGCCCACCTCCTCAGATCTGGAGACAAAGATGTTTTTCTTTTATATTTTTAAGAGCTAATTCCACCACTTGTTCTTTGCAGAGCACCTTGAGAAAGACCTGCCTAGAAAGACGGCCGACTACACTAGCTTGCGTCACTGAAAAACTCAATGAAAACAGCCTTTATTTAGAAAACTTTCCAACTCAAAGCTGAGAAAGAAAAGCGAATGATCCGTGGCTGTCTGATCCTCTAATTTCGTTTGAACTCTCTGAGGCACCTACAGTGCTTTAGAGTTCATTTGAGTAGCCAAACAGTGTTTTTTTCACACTCTTCTCTCCTGGATGCTTAGATGTGACCAAATGCAGAGCCTCAATTCAAGCTTTGAGTTTAAAAAAGTTGCCATATCAACTGCTTCAAGAGTTGTGTCCCCTTTTGTTTTCTCTCTCTCTCCAAGTCACAGAAGACGTCCTGTTGAGTTAGCTTGGAGGACATTTGTGTGAGACACCTTTTCTCCATCTTTCTTAGCTTTTGGAGCAAGATTCCCAACCATACCGCCTGGAGATCCCCGAGGGTTCAGGGGCACATGTGGGACAAGATGACACAGTCGCCCACCCCTTTCCAGAATCGTTCGGACCTTCCACCCTCCTCGACCTGTCAAAGGTCTCGCCTCTCCAACTGCGCTGCTCCGACATCGACAGCTTTCTCCTTCGCCACGTCTTCGCGTGTGAGCAGCAGTGCCTTCTTTCCTCCACCAGCCTCCCGCTCTCTCGTCTCTTGCTCTCGTCCTGTCCAGCTCTACCCCCATTTTTGCTCTCACTCTTGTGATTGGTTGGTTTCTCACGGTCTCTCTCCTGTTACTTTCACACAGTGGTGCTTCGGTTGTAGCAGTGGAAAACGGGTATCCATGTTTGTTCTTTTTTGTTATTACCCAGATTAAAATACCATTGAACTAAGCTTCACACAGGCCTAGCTCCTTTCCAACAACCTGTCAGACAAATACAAAATATACGTACACATTAATATTTGTTTGAGGATGTAATCATTCGTCTTTTCAACATAATAAAAAATGAGCTTTTTATTTAAAGGAATAGTTCCATGTTTTGAAAAATGCCTTATTAACTTTCTTGCAAGGAGTCTCGTGAGACTTTCCCATGTCAATATTCTAACTATGAAGCTGGAGCCGGTTATCTTAGCTTTGCACAGAGACAGAAATCTAGATAACAGCTAGCTTGGTAAGAAAATCTAAACACCAGCACTTTGAATACTCACTATGTGGACAAAAACTAAAAACTCACTAACTGGACTGCACTGTCGGGACTATTTCATAGTCTGGAGCAGTGACTTTCCTAACGGGGCAGTTCACAATGAAATCAAAAGTACATCATTTCTCTTACCTGTAGTGCTATTTATCAATCTAGATTGTTTTGGTGAGTCGGCGAAGGTTGATGTCGGCCGTAGAGATGTCTGCCTTCTCTCAAATATAACAGAACTATATGGCACTTTGTTTGTGGTGCTCAAAGCTCCAAAAAAATATATTTGAAAAACTAAACAGCAATTCTCTTTCCAGGATCATGACCCTGTTTCTCAAGATGACCCACACACCTTGTTGTGAGCAGTTTCATGTAGGAAATTACTTTCTTTTTACCAAACTACATCCGCCAACAACATCACTATTGCTAGTTCACCTAGCATCACTGAGCTAGCTAACATTACAGCTTCTCGTGCTATCACTAGCACGAGCCTCTTGTCCATGACTAGTTGTACACATACTTCTGCGCAGTGATGCATTTGTCTTGACTGCTTAGTTACATTATGTTATTGTGTGATCAACCCTTAAAAAACACCAGTCACACAATAAGACAAACTAACCGATAGAGGCAGCAGAAGACCAGCACTTCTCGTGTCCTGGAAGGTAAAATTACTCATTTTGTAAACAGAGACGTTGGAGACAGCAACGATAACTGCTTCAGTTCTCCATTGTAAAGGGCTGCCTGACAGGAAGGTAAAGCTGTGAAAGTATTTGAAATACAGCATACACTTAAACAGCTATGTAAGCTTTGCAGTCGCCTTTGTCCACAGCAGTACATAGCTTAGTATCTGTGCCAGTACTCCTGTCTGCTTCTCCTTTCTCTGGGGGTGTGCCAACCACCATCTGCTGTAGGTAATACACTGACTATGGATAAATACCTCACACAACTTCATTTCAATAAATCTTAACTATCCTTTTAACTCTTGGCAAGGAGGTGAATAAGCTTATTTTCCAATATGTCAAACTATTCCTTTAACTTCAATGACTCATCTTAGTTTTAGTCCACAGTGGAATTACTTACAGTCTAGTACTGGGACAGTCCAGTCACACCATGTTGGTAGGCCCGCTCCCCCTGGTAGGTGGAGTCCTGGGACAAAGCCACATCAATCTGGGACTTGAACTCGTCTCCTAGGTAACTGTCCTATAACGGGACAAACAACAAGTGAAAGAGGCCAGTCAACAGTTATTTCTTTCTTTCCAGGCAGAAAAGGAATAAGTGGTTTTGGACAAGCTGAAGTCTTTACTTTAGGAGGGAAACCTGGACAAACACTTGGAATAAATGTGCTAACAGCCCTGGCAGTGGGTCCTAATTACTATGAATAAACAGACTACAGAAAGCTTTCTTCATAGAGTGCACCTACTTAGCACTTAATAAAATGTCTTCACTTTATAATTAAGATTTATTCACAACGGATGACAGATAACTGAGCAAACCTGTGAGAGTTCAGGCTGGGAGAGCCCAGGCTGGCTCATCTGAGACGGCTGGCTCATGTTGATGTAGCCCTGCGTCAGCGGCCCCTGGGAGAAGGGCTGGGAGCCCAGGTCCTGGCTGGCCTGGCTGCCACTCATGTGGCCTCCATGCCGGTCTCCTCCTCCATTCCCTCCGCTGTGGTTCCCCATGTTGCCGCGGTTTCTCTGGCGCCCACCTCGAGTCCCGCCGCCTCCTCCACTGCCTGCCTTGCCTTTCATACCTCCACCACGACCTGGAAGAAAAATATGCCAGATGTCTGTTTTGAGTTCCCACACATTTTTATCAATGAATTTTCAAAACCTTTCCATACTACTCAACCCCATTTCCATGACTTTAAGTAAATTAAAATAAGTAAGCCTATATAGTGATACAACCATAAACACACACTTCCCAGGCATGTGTTGATAAGCAAACTGCTAGCGCTTGCTAATTTTACTTGCAAGTTAGACAATCCTGCAAAGCTGCATATGCTAATAGACCAGACGGGCACATATAGTCACTTTGCAAAACATCAAGGCCGCCCCTTTTTTGGGGATAAAGAACTGAAGATCCTGTAGAAGTTTGACGTGTGTTTAGAATAAATTTGACAACAAGTTTTTGTTAAGCAAATGATTGTTTTACTGACATGTCTAAGAACTGTTTCACAATACCTTAATAAATTAAAGTTGATAGCTGTCATGTCCTGTCAGTTTTCCACCATTTAATCTACAGGCTGACATTCAGTTGTGTACGACAGTCATGCTGCTGCACTGTATGACTGTACTGCTACTACAGCAGCCTCACACTCAAGCTAATGTTTGCTATCCATCAGCAGTAACTGTAACCAGCATTGTTTAGCACTTTACCACACTGACAGTAGATATTCATGAATCTCACATGCCTCATATTTCAGTGTGAAAGCCAGTTAGCCTCCTACAAAACAGCTTTTAGGTATTTTCCTGTTTAACTTCTGGTGTGACGGCACGTTTATTTCCCCCACAAGGGGCCTGGTCTTAGCCATGACACAGTGCCTGTCTGGTCTATGTGTATACCGTAATACTAGTGACACTTCAACTGTCTAACAGCAAAGCACTACATTTAAAATTAGTAATAAACCATTGCAAACCATTTCCAGGCCTGGAAAACTTTCATAACTTCTCCAGGAATTTCATAACTAAGGGAACCTTGTATGAGTTGTTTCATAGCAGCTTTGACTTAACGCGAAGGCCTTTCACAACCCCACATTTAGCATAACTAAATAAATTTTAGGTCTTATTTACCTGCAGAGGGTCCGTTGACCTGTCCCATGTACCCAGGTGGAGGTATGGGGGGCATCACGAGGTTGAAGGGGATGGGGATGTTCAGGGAAGTCATGGGACTGGGGCCCGTGCCAATCATACCAATCTGGTCATGGGTCTGGAAATACATATTGGATGAACGTCCTGTAGTGGAAAGAAGTACAGGTTAATTAAAGTTCCTTTAAAATTATAAGGCAGAGCTTGTTTTGTCTGTGCACATCGCTACTAGGAGGCACATTCAGTCTGTCTGCAATTAACTACCAAAGCAGATACAATACATAAGTAAAAGAATAGTTGGGTTTTTTTTGATAGCTTCTTACCATTGCTGCTGCGGTCATAAACAGATCCAGGAATGAGGGCCTCCCTGGCATCATACATGGCTGTGCTCATGAATCGACCCCCCTGCAAAATAAAAGAACAAGCAAGGCTATTTTGAGGTTTTTAGGAAATGCCTCATTATTTCTTGCATATGCAATGATTTATTACTCTGTGTTCTTAAACTACTTGTCCTAAGTGCACGAGTAAACTTTGATTTTCATCCTAAATCCTTCAAATGCCTCATCAGAAAGTACAATATTCATGACCCAGTTAAGAAATCCTGATTTCAGCATTTCTGTATGCGTCATGTGGGTAACACACACACACACACACACACACTGAACTCACAGGGTTGATGGTGTTGACAAGCTTGCGCGGCTTGCTGAACTGCATGAGGCTCTCCCTCAGGTTATTCAGGGGGCCTTCAACTAGGACCTTCTGCTCCTTGTAGTAGTTCAAGAGGTGGTTCCACAGAGGCTGCTTGGACAGGGCCTTAGGGTTTCCCACAATAATGACACCATACCTACGCGACACAAGCAGAAGATGACTTAGTGATTAAACGTTATCATAAAGGATGAGTAGAAGTAACATTGATAACATCAACATATCAACATACTGAGGAGAACCTGATCGACAATAAACCGCAATGTAAGAGAACAGTCAACATGCAGAAAAACCTAAAATGTCTTGAGTATATATTTATCATTATAATTTTATATTATTATTATTATTAGTTATTATTATTATTATTATTATTATATAAAAAGTACAAAGACATTTATGAAATCAGACACAGAGGGCCCTCTGGAGCTTATGCAAACTGCTGTTGTTTTACTTTGTGTTGTTATACCTGGCCCTAGTGAGTGCCACATTGAGACGTCTGGGATCATTGAGGAAGCCGATGCCCTGGTGCTCGTTGGCCCTCACACAGGACAGGATGATGAAGTCCTTTTCTCTGCCCTGAAAGGCATCCACACTGGCAATTTCCACCTCCTACAGGAATAATAAAGAGAAATCAGTGGGGAAAAAAACAAACATTCTAGGATAACATATTTACAAAAGCTAAGAAATAATTTGTAATGCCTTTATTCAGAAATATATGTGGTATTGTTTAATATAAATAACAACAGATTATAGGTTTCTGGGGCCATTTCAACCCCCTCTTAAAGGGGATCTATTGTGATTTTCCTTATTTTTTATCTTAGGTGTTTTTTAACAGTGTTGTATGTTCATATTTAACATGGCTTAAGTTTCAAATATTGAGGTAAACATATGTAAAAGCAACCCCTGTCAGGGGTAAGACAGAGTGTGTCAGACAGAGGGTGAATACAGGTGTTCCAGCACAGACATTATAAGGAAAAAGTGTTTTTAAATAACTGTTTATAAACCTAAAAATTATGTACCCTTTAATCTAAACTTAACATTTGAGATCAAGTTTTTTTGGCCCAGATCTCGATCAGAGTCCTTATATATTCTGTTTCTACTGTTACAGAGTCCGATCTAATTACGAATCTATTTACGAATCAGCAGAATATACGCAATGCAGATTAAATATGTATCTAACACATTTAAATAAAGCTGTAGCCCACTACATTTGGCACACTGGATTATTCACAAGTGACCTGATCCAAATACTGCTTTTATTTTGACTTGCACCACTGCCCCGAAATAATTCTTTATATTCTACAAATTCAAAATCAAGCCAAATGCTTGAATCTTTTCTGATAAAGTGCACGTTTAAACTGTAAAAATATTTGTAACCATACCTGGTAGAGTTTGGTGTGAAGGGAGCCACTGAACTGCATGTACTGGACCAGGTAGGACCTCTGTCCCTCGTAGGGCGTAATAATGCCAATCTGATCAGGTTTGGCTCCAGCCTTCAGCAGTCTTGTGGTTATTTTCTCCACATTGGCTGCCTCAGTCCTGCATAGACAAGTAGGATGATTACATGACAAGAACATTTTGTAGAATTTCACATGGCACAGAAAAAAATGAGTGTTTTGATTTGAAACTGACTTGGCTGTGTAGTATGAAAATTCTACTACTTTTTTTTTGTGCATGTACTGCGTTCATATCAGTGCCTCCTTTAGTGACAGTGTACCCTGTGTCCAGAGTTTCTTAAATCCTGCACCCACAATGTCTGTCTCAGAAGCTGTGATCCTCCCCCAAAGGAGAGTGATGCAGCGCATCCATGGATTGCACTAACTAGCTAGCTTTATTTATCTCATTTAGCTTTCCCCATAGTTTGTCTCAACTGTGTGTTGTCAACAGAGAGAGACAGAGAGACAGAGAGAGAGAGAGAGCAGAGCAAGCGAGAGCAAGCGGGGGCTGAGTGATCAAGTGATCAATGCACTGTGAACAGCTCTACCATTAATAAGAATTTACCTATTTTCATAAGCAGAAAAATGTCAATAGTCGATATTGTGGCGGGCTACACAAATAAATCAATGTATGGTAAACACTGTAACGTAATACACACTGACTGACAATAAAAAAATATGACGGCTCGTTTTATAGTATATTTTACATTTACTATTAAATAAAAAAAAACTTCCGGAAAAACATTAATATCAGTTCAACCTAATGATAAAAAAGTTGAAACCTGTTGAGATAGGATGTCCCAGAGCTGGCTATTTCCTCTTGGCCTTGGGTGACATAAAAGAACATTGGCTTGTCGGGTTGCGGCCACTGGAAGTCAAAGCCTTTCTTCACACGGTCCGCTGTAGAAGAGACATACAAAGAGAAAAGACTCAGGTAAAGTGTAGCTTGTGTAGAGTGAGGTACGCAGAATTTTACATCACTAAATTACCAAAAAAAAAAGATACAAACAGGTAAAAAAAAAAAAAGTAAAATATGATGTTAAGCTGCATGCAAGCTGCCTGGAAGTTCTCAACAAATTCTCTATGACTATTTCCACAGTCTCACATTGGACATCACTGGACAATAAACTGTCTGCTGTTTTAGAGCGCAGTTACAAAAGCTTTTACTGTCTATAAAGGGAAAGCCAAGGAACTAAGCACCAATAAATGAATTTAAAAATCAGTTTATTTTCATCATACCGGCAGTGACTCCATTCTGCAGAGAGCCCTCATAGAAGATGTTGGAGGGGAAGGCGCTGAGGGCCGGGTGCATGCGGTACTGAACCTGCAGTCGAATTGGCCGGATCCCCAAAACTACCAGACGCTCAAACAGAGACTGAGACAGACCTGCTTTAGCTGCCTTCTTACACATCACCACCGGGCCCAGCTGGCAGTGATCACCCACCAGAATCAACTAAGGAACAAAAGACATGATAACAAACTTATGAGTATAAGTCAAGACAGAGAAAATAATGGTGGACGCTCATGAGGCACCTACCTGCTTGGCGCCCAAGACAACAGGCACCATGCACTCTGGTTCGGTGGCCTGGGTGCTCTCATCAATCAGGATTGAACGGAACTGCATCTTGGCCAGACGAGGATCGCCCGCCCCAACACAGGTACAGCAGATCACATCCGCATTCTGGGAGGGAGTGAAGGAATTAAGTAAACATGTTTATGAGAAGTGAAATATGACTTGTTGCAAAACATTGCTACCACTTTTACTTTCTTATGAAACCATTACCCTGACACATACTCTTTTCAGTAGACCAGATTTGAATAAAAACCATTAGACACTTGAGAGCCTCTGGGGCGCCCAGTAGCTCACCTGTAGAGCAGGTGCCTTATGTACAAAGGCTATGTCCTTGCTGCAGCAGCCACAAGTTCAATTCAAACCCAAAGCCCTTTGCTGCATGTCATTCAGTCTGTCTCCCCCGTTCACTATAAAGCTGTCCTCTCTAGTGAAGGCAAAAAGCCAAAAAATAATCTCTAAAAAAAAGCCAGTTTTGCACATACTTCCCGTTAAATTGCTGTGAAAACCTTTTAGGCCGCTGGTGATTTTAACAATTCACTACGTTTAGGAACATTTCTGTCTTGCACCTTTTCACACATGCCCAGGCAATGCTGGAATAGATGGGGCAAAGACGTCCAGCAAATGCTGGTAAGGCAACCCTTAATGTATGCATGCCAACCGCCATAAAACTCAACACAAGGAGAAGAAGATGGGGCAAGGCTCGATGTATGTGCATAATATGGACGTCTGTTATTATTTTCAGGAACATGGTGGACAAGAAGCTGTTTTTGTCAGTTGCAAGTGTTCTTATTAATCACCCACAAAAGAATTAGTGTAAATGTTAAACAGTAAATTTTCCTGAAATGTGACTAAGTCTTGAGGTGGGAAATTGACGGTACAGATTTCCCAAAATATCGACCCTTGCAGGGAAATGTTCTTGGACATTTCAGGGACAGACCGCATGTTTGAAAATGATGTGAGTTGGTGTACAACTCATAGCAACAAAGTTCTGTCAGAAACAAGAAAATATTTAGTAGCACTTTGCGTAAGACATGTCTTCATACCATAAGTAGCTCCCTCTCAGCGGTGCGTCTCAGAGCTCTGTAGCGCTTCTCGTCTGAAGAGGACAGCTCTCCAGTCTCGTCCTTCAGCTGTTGGAGCTTCTGAAGTTCTGGCATACTGCAGGTATCAATCAGTTCAATACAAAATTAGTTCAATGGTGTGCTTGTGAGCAAAGACTAACATCTGTAACAGGCTGTATTCTATTTACTACCTGAGGGTCTGTATTACTAACTGAGGCCTGTAGTATTTCAAGCTGCCATTGATCATATTTGACCTTACTGGATTTCCATTTGTTGCTTTACAACATTAAACCCACGCCAACATTTGTCAAACAGGACTTGTTGGGAATGATGCTGCTTAGCAACATCGTCCTATTGAAGTAATTAATTATTATTGGAACAGTACTGTCTTTGAGAAACAAGAAGGTTTTTGTTCCAATAATATACAAGTATAAACGTGCGATAGTAGTACTCACAGTTAGGGCCTTGCAATATTACTGTTGATCATAACTAATAATGTGTTACCTGTCCATGTTTCTGGTCTGGTTGTGCAGAGCCAGGAAGGACACAGGCGAGTCAATGGCCTCCCTGCTCTTGGCACATAGCCTCACCACCTTGAGGCCTGTCTGGTGGATCTTCTCTGTCAGCTGGTCGACCGCAATGTTACTGGGAGCACACACCAGCACTGGCCTGGAGGGAGAAAAGGTAAAATACTGTTTTAGGGACTATAACATATAGCTAGGCCATATGTTCAGAGCATTAGGGCTTACCAAGATAGCTCTGCATTCATTAAAATTCAAACAGAATATCCTAAAAGACAGATGTTCAATTAAATGTTGATTTAATAAATCACATTCGATATCTTCATGGCACCAGGTCAAACAAACAAAATATAGAGTATTAAAAGAGTTATGTATGTGTCTTACCCGTTGCCCTGTCTAGCCAGGTGGTAGACGATGGTCGCAGAGGTTACGGTCTTCCCTGTGCCAGGAGGACCCTGGATCAGACTGAGAGGACGCTGCAGCACTGTCTTTACAGCATACACCTGCATCACAACAAACCACATCCATGTGAGCCCTGAGGGTAAGGGACCTAAAAGGCTTTATACAGTAATTATATGAAAGAGTTACACCCTCTCTTAAAACTCTTAAAACTATGTTTGATCTCTATTCTGTGTGATCTGTGATGTGGGGAAGGTTAACTTTCCTGGTTATACATTGAAGAAGTCTGTCACCGACATTTTTTTCCCCGTCTCTCTCAGTACATTTACATGCACAGTTAATTTGAGCTACAGTCATAGCTCGATTAGGCCATTTAACTGGACTACTGTCCTTGTCCCAGTATACAAGCACCGCAGGAGAATTATTTATTGACAGAAGAATGTCCAAGTCCGCCACGGTAGGCGGCGATAAGCCCCCTTTCATCAACTTGCTTTTGGACCTTCTTCTGGTTGATGTTTTACATCACAAATCAAACAAGTTAGCAAGAGGGTAAACTGGTTACATGTCAAATGGTGATGCAGCACTTGCCACGCTGATAGCTTTGTCTTGTTTTCTTCCCTTTTTCTTTTTTTGTTTTTTTTCCCTCTGTCTTTCTTCTATGAATTCCGATTGAGGCGCATACATGAAGGGGTAAATCGACCCCCAACTGCATTATCACCATGTGTCAGTCCGACTTTGAGAAATTTGAGGATTTCAGTCAAACTAACATGTTTTCGTATATTATAAAGTCCAGTTTTAGTCGGACCAAAACAATAATTTGACTTTTTCTATCATGCTAACGTACTGACTAACTCACCTGCGAGTGGTTAAGGTCAGGCAGGCCTTGAGCGGTGAAGCGTTTGGGCAGCTGGCACTTGATGACCACATCCTCTACCTCGTGTCCCAGCAGTTTGTGGTAGATGTAACCTGACACTGAAGTCTCATCCACGGCAAACGTCTTCAGGGCGCTCTGCATCCTGAATGATGAAGACAGGAGTATTGAGATACTCTTTAAAAACAAAATCATTATTTAGTGGAAAAGGTACTATTTTACTATTTCAGTGCTGTAAAATGTGAAATACAGAGCAGAGTGGTGCACTGCAAATATAAATGCTTCACACAACAGACCCTCTGTAGTAGTGCTACATTTGACTAAATTTGCATAGAATAGAAATTTGATCTACAGCCTCTCAGTTTAAAATTGGAATATCTTGATGTCCATATTTACTCTAAAATACAATTCATGGATGAATTTTCCAAACTTTTCCTTGACTTTTAAAAGGACCAACAATAAAGTTTTTTTTTCCTTGCCCCACTTGCCTTGCATTTTTCAAAAAATTCAAATTTAAATACTATTCAAACATAACTTCATCTAGCTGGCATACAAGAAAAGAGAGACAAATCTAGACAGAAAATGATGACATGTGCATGGTGGTGAACAAAATGTTGTGCCATATCGACACACATGAGAGCTTCGCTCAGTTCACAGCTATAGAAAATGAATCTGCCGTTATGTTACATTATGTGGAAGGTTATCCACACAACATTACTGTCACAATCTCATTAAAAATGACCATATTCCATGACTTTTCCAAAACTTTCAATAAATATTTTTTAAATTCCATGAATTCTCAAGGCCTGGAAATGGGACTGTGATTTTTCCAGGTTTTCCATGACTTTGGGAACCTGTAAAAATGGGCTTAATTTATAAATAACACTGGGTTACAGATGTTTCTCATTCATATCAAAGCAAGAGATAAGAGTGTGTGGCGTTTCTTGTAAATACCTGTCAAAGGAAGTGGACTTCCACACAAAGTCGACCTGGAAGTTGTGTGGGATCTCCACTGGAGCCCCGGCACTGCTCCGCAGCTCTATGGCAATCTCATCACCATAGTCTGGTACAGTAAGTCAAGGAAGAGGTGAAATCATTGGACATAATACTGTAATTATCATTATATGTGAAGTCACTCCTATGACAGTAAGACTGAGGTGCTTTATTTAATTTTTATTTGATTTACTGCACAAAGTGCTGATGACCAATCCGAGTTACTCATCTGTAAACCAAATGGCTGCAGACAAAACAGGTGACGCATCTGCACTTGCTTTTGATTAATCAAACCCAGCTGACTTTTCCAAAACTCTCAACAAGGATGCAGAGCTGACATTACAGCATCGTAGCTGTTGTATCGTCTATTTTGTGCCCATCTAACTTCCACTGGCTGCAAATTGTAATGTGTGTTCACCAGACTTTGCAAGTGTCTATAACTCACTGCTAATTTGCCGGCGGACTTTTGCTAGTGGATGGGCAGGGAGCTCGTGCTTACAAGTGAATGTAACTGTTCTGAACTGATTGATTTGCAAGGGAAATAAATTGAACTGAACTGGGGTGAAAATGATTTTGCTTAGGGGATTGACTGGAGTGGAAAACCCAGGATGGATTTTGTGTTTGGTGTCTGCGGGGGAATTGTTTCCTCAGTTGCTCTTGTTTTTTCCTTCACTTGAACTGTTAATACACTGACTTTATTTGAGATATATCTGTTGTGTTGTTTTATTGTTTGTTGGCCTATATTCGATGTTTGTTTTTGGGTAGGTGTTCTTGAGGATTCAAGATGTGAGTGAATTGTGCTTTAAGATTCTCTATGCTTGAGCCCTGTGTGCAGCTGACTGACTTAAAAATACTGACTCACAACCTGACAAATATATAATGTTAGTTGCTGACCTAACTGGCACTCCAAGCAACCAGTCATACCGTTAATTGAAACTTTTATGATTGATATGTTATGCTGTGTAGGTTCTGTTCTTATTGCTACTAGATCAGGTAACTAACAATTTGTGAGCTGTATAAGCAAAATCTAAATATAAAATTTGCTTTCAAAAACCACCAAGACAGTAGAGAAAGACAGGTTTAGGGACATTGTTGTAGTTTCCAACAGCTACCACTAGATGTTACTAAAGACCAAGTCTACTGACAGCATGTTTCGGTAAAGCTCGACTTAATTAAGTGGCCTCCGTGCCTTTAACACACTTTGACAAAGTTATAAATATGTAAATTACAGATAATACGGGTGAAATGTGATCTCCTGTTAAACACAGCACATCTACTGTAACAGTCACAAGGATACTATCAGGGACTTTGATGACATGTCCGATGCCTTTCCATGGAGGAGCCAGGTCTCCTTTGTACCGCAGGCAAATTTCATCTCCCTGCATCAGTCGCATGTCTGCAGGACAGCAGAGGAGATGGACAGAAAAGATCAGTCTGTTCACTATACAACACTACATGGAGAAAAGGCACAATTAAAAAAAACATAAACAAATATCTAAATGACACTGAGATGTAGATATTACATTTCTAAATACCTGAGTCTGTCTTAGGAAGAGTGAAATAAGCAATCCTCTTCTTATTCAGGCCCAAGTCCCATCTGACTGTAATGTTGTCTTGAGTCTGTGAGAAGGCAGCATGTAAATATGTAATACCTAAATGTCAGCAGAAATCATTTTAGATTTCAAGAGTAAGGATTTTGGATGAAAAACTATAGTGGAAAAAGCTGAATAGTGAGCGTAACAAAGTAATTCACCATGCCTCTAAGTAGTAGAATCAAAACACAGATGACTGTAACAGCATCATACATCATACATTTGTTGATGAATCCATTACTTCTTAAATAAAATTACACATTTGGACAATCTTGTTTGTAACAACTTACAAAAGGACAAATGTCTTTTATTTCACAATTTTCTCAGATTTTTTTCCCACCTGAGACTCTTTGAGTTTCTTATCGTAGTCAGCCTCCAGCTTCACAAGAGGACCAAAGATGTTCTGGTACTGGTAGGCATCCTCATAACGGAGCAGCACATGTTGGGGCTCCTCATCCACACCAGGCTTCTCCAGGTCCTCCAAGGTCGCAGTGGGATTCTCCTGCAATCAGAAAACACATGCACACACACACACACACACACACACACACACAGAGAGAGAGAGAGAGAGAGAGAGAGAGAAAGCGAGAGCGAGAGAGAATAGGAAACTATTAAAAAACAGAAACAGCCATGAAATGGGCAGTGAATGTGAAACTGTGAAGCAGAGAAAAAAAAACCCAGCAAACATGTGGTGAAGTTATTTGCATCACACCCAACTTACGACTATATCTGGTTAACTGTATAGATAAGCTCAACCCGCCCGAAGTCAGTTTCAAGCCATATGAGTTTATAATATTTACATAGTACAACGGTGGGTGTGTGCCACGACAGTTGCACTGACGTACCTTCCAGAGCTCCTCCAGCTTGTTGATCTGCTGGGCGGTGATCTGACGAGCCCTCAGCTGCTCCTGCTCTGAAGGGATTTTCACCAGCCAGGACAGGAAGCAGCGATCCTGAATGAGAGGCTGCCACTGTGAACTGTCCCAGTTGATGTCCTTCAGGCTGCTCTGGCTGGCACATGGCTGTCTGTGTTACAAACACAAAACAATATCTGCAACAGGGTTCCTACAGCTTAAGGAAAGTTAGAAAGTTAGATTTAAGACTGTTTCAGACTTTTTTTTAATGCCACTCGGAATTAGATTTATGACCAATTTTGCAATTGCCAAAATTGAAGGAAATTAGCATAAATTGACAAACAATACTAAGGGGGAGTGACAATTTTGCCAAAATGTTTACTCTTTTGGTCTGAAAGAGTAAAATAACAAATAAAAAAATTATCATTAAAGTATCCATTTGGGTTTCCTTGAAAAAGGACATTCATTTGTCATTTTATTGGATGGACTAAATATATATGTGTTGTTAAGATAAAACCAATTATTTTGAGATTTTACAATGCAACATAAAAAAACAGTCAGAAAATCCAACTACCGATGTATTTTCTGACTTGTGTAAAACTGATTTAAGACATGTTATTACCAATTAAGGCCTTAATTTTAAACTGATGAATTCAATGCCTCTTTTAAAGGACTCTTTTAAAGGATCTGCAGGTGCCCTGCTGTGAAGTTCTGTATTCAATTTGACAGCCCCCCATCAGCACAAAGGTCATCGTGCATGGTCAAGGCACACTTACCTGCAGAGTAACACCACTACTGAGTCAGCTTTGGCAGGGATGAAGCCCAGAAGAAAGACGTTGCGACAGCCACAGTTGTAGCACTCCAGAACTGTTTCCCCCAGAGGGCCATCTTTATGCAGGGTCACCTCCTTGGACTTTGCTCTCACCAGGTGGTTTACAATGTGGCTAAAAGTGAAGTGAATGATAATTAATGCACCAGGGTGAGGAAATGCCAGAGACTACAGTCCTGTATAGAGGATGTATTACACACTATTGATTTATCCTTACGTTATCAGACACAAATAACACATGACTGAACAAGATTACAACAAGAATAGCTCCTAGATGCACTGAGGACAAATTATCATTATTATATAACAATATGACCCAAAAAACCACAAGATGCAGTCATCTGCTACACTGATACAGCCTGATGCAATTTCTGATTAGTGTTTTGGTATTTTGCCACGTAAGTGTTTACTAAAACAGCTTTAAATACAGAGACCCTGCAGACTATCACAGTGTTAATAGAAACATAAGTTCAGCAAAAGTCCAATTGTGAGAGGATTCACACCATTACCAAATGTGTTACTCTCTATTTGCAGTTTTCTTCTGAATGCTTGAACACTAACAGTAATTCTTGAAGCACTTTCTGTGAAAACATCAACACTTGAATCCAAATATTTACCAAATGTGCCAAAGTGAACGCACCTCCTCTACACTCAGTTTGCAATTTAATAACACACATCTTACAAAACTATAAACACTGGTCCCTACTTTGATTTTGCTTTTTGCCAACTGCCCTTCCACACTGGCTATGTTTATATGCACACTGGTAACCCAATATTATTCTGAATATGACAATATTCTGAATTTGATGAGGGTCATGTATACAGCAAATTACCTTTAGATATTCTGAATTTTCCGAATTTAACATTTTCTGATTAAGACATGGGATATGGCAGTTTTATGCATTTGGACGTGCATGCAGTGTGTTCGGAACAGTTAACGCAGTTTGCGACCCATGGCCTCTCGTCTGTTTACAGCCAGCTCTCTGCGTTGTCATGGATACATTGTACACAAATCAACTCACCAACAGTTTGTAAGGCTGTGGCGTAGAGATGCATGCCCACAAGAAAAGTCAACATTTCTAGTCAGTGAAAGAAAAACACCTTCTTTTAAACATTATGAAAGACTTGGATATCAACAGGTTTTTGGATATGTGCAAATATCCCAGCGCACGCCTTTTCAAGAAGGTGGCTGAGGGAATGAAAGAGGGAGGCTTTTTGCATGATCCAAAAAGTCCGTCACTGGTGGAAACTTTGAAAAAATAATTTCTGGTGCAAAGGAGCAAAATGACAACAGCTCCAGCAGATCCACTTTTCTACATGTTGACGTGATAAAGGACATGTTAGTTTGGGCGCGTTAATTGGCGTCAGCACGGCTGCATTTAAATAGGAGTATTAGTGGAAAATTTCTTTTCATTAGCCCTGTTAAGCGCTCAGAAGGAATATTGCCTTTTTCAGAACAAGGGCAAAAACTGGACTATTTTGTGAGTGTAAATACACTCATTGACACATTTGCCGCTCAAGACAGCATCGTATGTGATCTGGATGGCTGCACCCACAAAGAGATTTAGCTCCATTTTTTCAATGTGCCCCAAACCCCAAATAGCAAAAAGTATCAAAGATAGTGCATAGGCAGTCAGAAAAAAACTGGAACCCTTGATTTAACCAGCTGCAGTCTCAGTGTCAGAACCATCAGAGCATGAAGTTGCAAACGCAGCATCAGTTGAGCATTACTGATTACTGATTGCAGATAATGCATTTAAGTTCATTTACTGTGTAAATTTAAGCATGTGTAAGAGGAGACCAGGTGATTAGAGACAATTATTTGATTCACAGAAATAAATAGCATATTGCTGATGTGTTACAATGCTGATTCAAAAGGGAGCATAGTAAAAAAAAAACTACTACTTGCTTAAATAACAAATACTGGCCTAAGTGATCATTACAAGTCAAAAAACATACATGTCTTTAATAATGTTTTTAACTCCATAACCAAACATGAACTTATAAGCGAGGCTTTTGAACACAACAAAGACTTAGTATTACAGTTGCTGTGTACTGCACTTCTGCCAGGATTATACTCCACCTGTAAAATGATCCTCTCCTTGTTCATTTAGCTAAGTACACCAACAGGGAGGGTCAATAAAAAACCTGATAAGTCACTGACTGTATCTTACCTGCCGGATGTGTTTCCACGGCCGTTACAAAACCACTTCTTGCTTGTGTTGCAGTAGACCACACAGGCTGGATCATGAATACCACAGTAACTGAAATAAAGATGAGTCAAAATTGAAACAGAAATACAAAACATTACTGTTCAGAGCTGCTTAAAATCTAATGTCATAGAACAAAACAGTAAAAATAAGAACACAACTTGTGATAATGTCAAAATGTAGAATCTCTGGTGTTGCAAACATGCTTTACTGATGCAACTAAAATCAAAATGGTGTTGCAAACAATCTTAGAGTCATTTTATAGCTGTCTACAACAATAGTGCATGCACAATAAATTATTTTGCCATTTTCATGAACAAACTAATTGTGACTTACAGAACCTTAAAATGCACATTAATTACAGCCCAAGTAATTAAACAGCCAGGCAGATATGATAAAATTACGAGCTTACTGCAGATCAGTATTGGCAATAAATGACAAGACATTCAAGTACAGAAATGCCAAAGATACTGTATGATTTTATACAGTGTCTCCACTCTGTAGTTTGTGCACCAGAGTGTAAGGTCTGTAACCGTAAAATGTCCTGATAAGTACATTTTCAAAAACGTTTATGTTTTGGACTGCATACAGAAAAAAATGACTTTAAATATATGAATATAAATATATATTGACCCCAAATCAAACTGTATGTTGCTGACAAGTATCAAAGTTTCTATATATGTATATTTATCTATATTTGAGAGAACATGTTCGCACATTTGTTTAGGAAACTGAGGCCTTCACTGTCTGTCCAATAAACTCTGTTTTCAATGCCAATCTTGAAAGATATGGTGATACATCACTTTTTCATAGAAACAAACTGACAAACAAACAATTCAGCTAGGCAACTGAGGATGCCTGGGATGTCAGACATACTCAACAGGACTGTTTTGGCACAGCCAAACTAACGGCTGACAGCCAGCTTGTTAGTTAGACAGCACGCAGGCTGTGAGTGTGAGAAGAGCAGCACTGCTTAGCATGACATAACAATAATAATGATTAACAATTGTTGACATTAGACATGATGCAAGATGTTCTGATAATTTGGCTTATGTGCCATCTGTAGAGTGTGTGAGTGAGTGAGTGTCTGTAGAGAGGTGTGTGTTGCCCACAAGGGACAGTAAAACACTAAAAATAAGAGGACAAGATGGACAGAAACCATCTCACTGAAATTTGATATACTAGTACACTGCAAATTATTTTCAGACATTATGGTCAACATAAAATGCCCATAAACCCCACTGAGACTTAATTGAGGCTAAAGAGCAGGTTGTACGGTTACAGTTTATCAAATAACAACAACCATTAACAACTGCAATACCACACTATGTACAACAGAAATAAAATCATAATGTGATTATTTTCCACTCTGATGACAGCCGCGGTACCAACAGTCACTTTACCTGCAAGCATGTATAGGGAGATCCTTGGTGTAGTAGGTGTCCTCCTCATCCTCCTCAAAGTTCAACTCTGCCAGCAACTGACTGGCTTTCACCACAGGGTCATCTCCATTCTGTAGCACGCCATCAGGGCCATTAACCTGAGGATACAGATGTGTAAATCATAAAATACAAAACTGACGATTATTACTGTGTACATTTGCTTATCTATGGAATTGAAAAAAAAAACAAAACAACTGGACGGAGAATCTTAAACAGCATGTGTGCATCTACTTTCCTCCTTGACAGCCTGTCAGACTATTACAGATACTTCCATTTAAAAATGGTTTCAGGTTTCGATTATAATACAGTGTTTAAAATATTTTTTAATCCATTTACGGGTCCTTGATCTCATGATCAATAATAATATAATAAGAGTAATAATAGTAATAACAACAACAACAACAGTGTAAAACTATATACTGTGGGAACTGAAACCAAATTATTTTTCTTGAGATGGTAATTGCACCTTGAAAATCTCATACCATAGCAACCCTAAGTGCAATAAATGAATAATACAAAATACTAATACAACTAGTATAAATATAAAACCAGGTGGTGTCTATCAATGAAAACACATGTATAGTGCAGTAAACATATAGCATATAGTGCAGCTCTCTGGTGCTATAACTATAAACTAAAACCAAATGTAAACATAAACTATGTGGGATAAAATAACTATAAAGGATTATAGATAGGTAACAGATTGTGCAAAAACTGGACAGCAAACCACATGCATTACTAAAGTCCTATATTTCACTTGTAATCTTGCTTGCTGTCTTTCACGTCTATAAACAAACTGAACTCTGAGCTCATCACTCGGGTCACTGTCACTTTACTTTGCACAACATGTCACTTTACCTTTCTTTAAACTGAACTGTTTGCACCTCTGTATGTACATATTTATTCACAGTCTTCCTAAGCATACAAATTACTACAGCACATTCCTGTTACAGTGTGTGTAGTCATAATACCACCGATTTATGTCACTTTTGTATTATTATTATTATAATTATACATACTTAAATGGCATAGTTTGAGGGAGCCTGTGACCTAAAGTTTATCAGTGGCAAAAACTGTTCTTGTCCACTTGATAATGACGATCTCTTAACCTTTAAAGCTGTTTGTTGACAGCAATATCACACTGATTGTATCCAACCAATTGTATCGACCAACCTATTTGATTGTTAACAGTGCATACTACAAATATTTAGTACATTTAAGTGATAGTAAGTATAATAAATATGGGAATTTGAGGCAGATCTGCCACACTAGCAACTCCATGTCACTCTTGGTTTGTATGGCAATACAGCCCTGCATTTCCGGAGGTGAAAATAACATTAAAAATCAATAATACTTTAATTATATATTCATTTATTCCGAGAGCAGTAGCGCCTGCTAAATATAAATGGCTCTTGATGGTGAGACATGACATACTGCATTTACTCTTCTTTACAAATATGTGTTGCCCACCAAAAATCAAAGAGCTGCTTTTAAAAATAATACACAGACACTATCCAGTAAATTCTGTTATTCATAAATACAGTCCTGAAATTAATGCCAAATGCACCTTCTGTGACAATATAAACATTACAACACTATTTTTTTTACATTTTTAATTTATTTTTATTACTTATTTGGCTGGTGAGTGAAGCAAATCTTCCAGCCAAATCCATATTTTACCAGCATTTGGCTGGTGCTAATTTCCAAACCTGCTTGTGACTACCCTCTGAACTGATTTTCAGTCGGATCTACCAAGACTTTCTGACAAGAACATTTCAAATAAAGAAACTGATTTGTTACATATATTCATCCAAATTTCTTCAATTAGAATATCTAATTATATCGTACAATTAATTTAGTTATCATTTTATCTACATTTTACATTCGTAAAATATATATTTTTAAGAATTCGTCCGGATACGCCACTTTCAGAAAAAATCAATTCTATATACATATTTTTAAAACAATATCAAACTTAAAAATATGTAATAAAAAATAACCAGCACTATTTTTTTTTTTTTTGCAAATCTTAGAGCCTTTTATGTAACTAGTTAGGAAAACCCCTGTGTGTGTTCATACATGTGTCTATTTTATTTTTGTCTGTCTGGTTTGTACCTACTTTGTCTTTGTTTCCATTTGTAATTTTTGGTATTGACCACCGTATTGCTGCTGTTTTCAAAACTGTTACAAAAAGTTAATATTAAATAAAATAAAATATAAAAAAAAAAAAAGTCCTGCATTGACATGCTAGCTGTGTCAGCATGCTAACTGTGCTGTCAGCTAGCAAACTGTGCTAGCTAGCTAGCGTTAGCATGTAGCTAGCCAATTAGCGATAACATGGCATGGTAACAGATGGAAGGCGTCATCATGCTAACCGGAGGTAGCCAACGATGTTGTTAGCTAACGCAAGCTAATTCTCATTTTGTCAACACAGGAGAAGACATATTTTGACACCGAGCTGCACCGAATTATTACACGCACCTGGTTGTCTAGCTGACTCTGGGTCTGGCCTTGGGTCTGGGTCTGGCTCGGCAGAGTGAAATCGGTGAAGTCGTACTCGGAGCCCTGAGTGTCCGCTCCCAGCAGCTCGGCTTCCTCGGTGTCGAGGAACGTTAGAGTCTGCGAGCTCGGCCCGTACGCCTCGACACTCATGTTTTCTCCCTCTTATTATCGGTGTTTACCCGCTCCGGCGAATATGACACAAACTGTTGCTATTCCAAAATAAAACGAAATAACTAACACACTAAACTGATGAGAAAATTACAAACACTGTTGGTGAGAGGGATAGAGAGAGCCTCGACTATGGCTGCATTCCGTTTGTTTTTCCCCCCGCACGTTTCCTCTCCTCCCTCACTGTCTCCTACAGGAAGTCACCTGCAGGGAGCGAGGGAAGGAAAGGAGACAAGGAGACATACGCGAGAGGAATGTAATATGGGATAATTATTTTACATATCTTATGAAAGTCCCCTTTGTCAATTGTTATTATTATTGTTATGTTTATTGTTGTTGTTGTTATGTTTATTGTGTGATTGTATGTTTGTTGTGTGATACCATGTTGTGTGATTTCATGAGGCTCATGGGTGTGAATGCTTTTTCATGTTGTTTGAGCCCCGAATCGAAGGCAATTTTCTGTCACTATGTGATAGAATACATTTTTAAAAATTGTAAATCTTATTATTATTTTAATTCTTTTCAATAATAATAGTTATTGAAAAGATTTAAAATAACAGACCATTATTTGAGTTTATTTTTTTTAAGTATTTGATAAAGTGAGTGTAATTTGATTCCTTCATGTGGTTTACGATTATTAGCCATAAATAGTGATTGATTTTGTTTGGAATTAAAAGTTAGATCAAATAATTTAACAATTATTACACATATTAATTTAACTGACCTACTTTATGTTATGTTCTTTTTCTTTGAGGTTTTCAACCTAACAAGCTCTTAAATTAACCTTTCAGTAAACTAAGAAACTGAGTGGAGCTGACCTCTGTTGTTGTCTATGCCGGGTCAAGTTAAAGAAGGCACTGAGGCTGAAGCCTGACAGAAACTCAACTTTTCTGTCTCTTCTTAGTATTATTATTATTATTATTATTAGTAGTAGTAGTAGTAGTAGTAGTAGTATATTTACAGCTTTTCCATTTGATATTTTATTAGTTTATTTGACAGTTTATCTGGTCAGTGATTACCAAAAAAATAACTATAAATCATCCACAGTTAGACTAGAGGCCTCTTTAATTAGATCTTTGTTGTCTTTGAAATGTTAGAAAAGGAATGCTAAAAATAGAATAAAATTACACATGTAAACACAGCATTTTAAATGATTAAATATGCATGATAATCCAGTTTGCATCCGCAAATAAATCATGCCATTGTGTGGTAACACTAAGACAACAAAGCAATGGAAGGAGAAGCAGAAATCAAGATCAACAGATGAGCATTTTTAAAAAAATTTCTTTGTACCAATAAACAGGAAAAAATCAGTGTAAATCTGCATATTTAAAGGGCCATTTGAAGTTAATGCAGCATGTGCATTAGTAATCATGGTCTTAAAATATTGACAAATGGACTGGGGTACACTAGAAATATCAGCCCCCCCTTAAAAAAAGCTCAACAACATCTATTTAACAATAAATACCTGTTTTACAGTTCACTTCTGTCCCAGTCTGCAACCCCTGATACATTCTGGAGTTTTTTTTCTTACTTGAAATTATTCATTTATAAGCAAGGCGACCATCAGATTCAACATGTGGGAATTATTTTTTTAAAATCATTTGTGATAATTTAGAGGGTACTTGAATGCTGCTAATAACTTTGAAAGAATGTTGTTTATTAAACAGCATTTTATGTCCACATCTTGAACACTGTCCTTACTTACCCTCTCCCAGCAGGTTAGGACAGCTCTGAGGCTCTCCTAAATCCTGGTACTTAAAGGTTGAGAGAGGTGACAAAATTTTTTTTACCAGTAGGACAAAATACGCATTAATGTGAGAATTTTTGACCAGTTAAGACAAATTTCCTGCTTTGAGATATAAATACAGCACTTTATAATGAGTGTATGAAGCCGACTTCGATACCTTTTCAATGTTCTGGTAACATTGTGTTCCTCTCACTCCATCCTGCACAGATCTTTCAGGTCAGAACAAGTTCAGCAGGTCTGTTGAACCAGGATGTACTGCACCCAGTGTTACTGTAACTCACTCGGCCTGCACCAGAGGAATCTGAAAGTAAATAAAGTATTAAAGAATGAATTGAGAAACGCATGACAAAACAGTAGATAGTTTCATAATTATGTTTTACATCTTACTGCACAACTCTCACTCAGTCATTCTCACTGCCTGAGAAAACATTGCAAACTTACCTGCCTTTCTAACATCAGGAGTCTATAATAATACAGAATCATAATCCTAAATTATTGTTGTCTTTTCATCTTAATATATCTGAAATCACATTTATCTGCCTCGCCTTTTCAGGTATATCTCAACAACAGCCACATACAAGTCTTTACTCATATACCAGGCCCTGACTTTTGTTTTCAGGCGCTGAACTCAATGAGAACTGAACCGAATTCATAAATAGCTTAAAAGGCAACACCAACGGTTCAAACTCTGAGTCTCAAAGTACACAATGTTCTAAAGTCACTTTGTGATCACAGATCATAAAATGCTTCAACAGGATGCTCATAATTTTTTTTCTTTAGTATTTGACATTTCATGGGTGTGGTTCTTTGCATAACACATAAAGTCAACTAACATTTCCATGTTTAAAATGTGAATGCTGGAAAGCTAAGGAAAGTGTCCTGCAGCATTATTCACAGGTATTATCGCTGCACGAACTCTTAAAAATGTAAAAACGTATGTTTATTGTTGCCTACGGGGTCCATTTATAGATGTTAAATGTTGCGTACTTTTTAAAGGGGTTAAACAAATGCAAGATTTTAAATTTTTTTTAAAAAGTACGAGCAGTGAAAGTGCAAGCATTATTTCATCTGACTGAAGATTTCACATGGACAAGGACAAATAAAAATAAGCCTGACATGTGACGTGCTTTAATCACAGCTTTTAGCTGCACATACATAGGACAGACACTAAAGTGATCAAACTACTTTCCATTGATTGTGTTTGCAATATATTCCCTGAGATGAAAAATTTTTAGTGTCAATCTTTAAATTTCTTCAGGTTTCTGTCATTTAAATGTCATCACATTTCTCTGGTACAATACAGGCAACAGAAAGGAATGAAAGCATATCAACCAAATCATACCAAGAGGACATGGGAGACTGGAGAGGACAGAAAAACTTCAAAAACAGTGAGAGGACAGAGTAAAGGGTGTCTGTGGCTTCAGAAGTTAGTGTAAACTATCCCACAGTGTGTCACCATATAGAACCTGTGGTTTCAGCTATACTACCTTGTTAGTACTACTCTAATATAGTCACGTAAATCTCCCTTTTTGATACAATGTCAATATGTCCATAATCGTTGTTGGCATCTATTTTCACAGTCTTATCAGAGGCAGAATTGTAGAGACGTGACTAACACTCACAGATGCCCACACACACATTCAAACCCACACATGCAAAGACCCAGATATACAGATGCTGTAGTCAAAACAAAACTATAAACCCTTCAATATCTTTTAGACGAAACACATGGTTTACAGTTGGCATTGATATCACAGTTAAAAGCACCCAATTCAGACTCAAGCTCCGAATCTTGACGAGAAATGTGAAATTCATGCCATTCATCTCGCGAGCTGATGATTGACTATCTTGAGTCATCGCTGCCTGCACTGTAAGTCGTTAGTGGTCATGCTGGTGTTGATGCTCGTGATTGCAGTGCTTGTTGTGTTCGGGATCCAGTTCCAGCTGTTTCAGCATCTCCTGTACGGTGGCCTGAAGAGCTCGACCCAGGTCGTGGCTGCTGTAGGGTTTTCCAAGCGGAGGCACGTGGATGAAGGCAGAGTGACCCTGCCCCAGGTATAGAGAGGTGTAGTAGGTGTAGTCACACAGATACCTGCCAGGGAGCCAAAGGGGTGGACGTTAGGTAAAGTTTTTCCATTTTTATAAAACAGAAAAGAGAGAGTATCAGAAAAGAAGGCGGTGAGAGTTTGAGGGGAATGCACATGTCGGAGGCTATGAGTCAACTTTGCAAAACAGTAGGTGTCCTTGGCTGTTAAGACAAGAAGACATTTCAAAATGAGTCATAAAATAATCTTAATTATCATGCACATTTGCAAGTATACAGCGTAAATAAAGAGAAATACTTGCCCATGTAGGCATGTATCAGTGAAAGACAAATATCTTACTTAACCCTTTGAAACCTGAGCACATTGGCGCGATTTCATTCATAACATGGGAAAAAGGCAATGAGCGACGAAAGAAGAAATGATCCAAAAGTTTGCAAGAAATTAGTTAAAAGTACAAGAAACTTACCTGAAAATACGTTATATAAAATAATAGTCATTTTCTAACATAATTTTAAATATGGAAGTATGGTCATTTCAAATAGATGATTTCCCCCCAGATATTTTCCCCTAACTTTTTAAAAATAATTTTCTAAACTTATTATTTCATGCACTTTGTGGAACAACATTTACAAAGTTGCTCATTGCCTTTTCCCCCCAGTTTTTGAAAGAAATCAAAGCAATTTGCTCTGGGTTCAAAGATTTAAGTACTTGTCAAAGGTGTGTGAAAAAAGCACAAGACAAGTGATGTCGCTACTGGTTTCAAAGGGTTAAAGGCCTAGTGTGTTGTTTATGGGGGGGGGGGGGGGTGTATTGTAGAAATGGAATATAAAATACGTTTGTTTTCTTTTGTGTATAACCACCCAACAATAAGAATTTTTGTATTTTCGTTACTCTAAAATGAGCAGTTTATATCTACACAAGGTTGTTTGTCTACAGAGATCTCCATGTTGCACTGCCATGTTTCTACAGTAGCCCAGAGCTGACAAACCAAACACTGGCTCTACTGCATAAATAACGGACGTAGCTGCAGTAACATTGAATAACATTTCTTACCTTCCAGCATCCTTAGAAACAGAAAGACTGACCCCGAGGCCAGAGTCATTGACCCTTCTGCAGACTGTATCCATGTCCAGCACTGACTGTATGCAGTCTGGGCCGCTGTCTATACAACACTGGGACGCCGGGCAGAAGCTGCAGTTGTCCAGGCGTTTATAACCCTTGTTGTGGCCGCACTGCTCCAGAGTGACAGTGGTGGCTAAACCAGAAACACCGACATGGACCACCAGCTTCTCACAGGACCCCAAAAGACAGAGGTGGCAGAGGTTAATTTGGGGCTTTTTTTTTTTTTTTTTATAAAGAATTGATGGATTTTAGGCAACATGTTATTCATGTACAGCATTGTGTATTTTCTTGAATACCTCTGGCTGTGGTTCTTTCCACAGAGAGGGCAGCAGCGTCTGAACAGCCTGATATTCAACAGGCACCTCACACACATGAAGGTCTACTGCGTCACCCAGCCCTAATCGCTCCAGTTCCTGTTAGCACAGGAAACATATATAAAGATCGGAAGTGCAGTCTTAAAGAGCTTAATAGATCAATGAACAATGACATGAAATGGCAACCCCTAAATCAGGTAACGATAGACTTCCCACACAAAAGCCATTTTCAAACACATTTACAAAAACTAATATATACCAGAAAGTTTTAAATAACTCCGAGCACATAGAAATTTTATGAAAGGTATGACAACTTCTGTTCTGGTGGTATTTCTTGTGTGCTCTGGATTACTTCCTATTAAAAAAAATGTAACACAAATACATGTGGGTAAATCTTTCCATTGTATATTATTTTTGTATGTGTTTTCCTCAACATGTACTTTTTAAAACAGTTAAAACATGTATATGTAGATCTTTGTATATATTTATATTGTGTGATGAATTTAAGAGGACTTTTTAAAATTTATTTTGTTACATCTGTAACACCACATGACTGTCATCAGATCCAGCTTTGGTATTTAAAGATGTTAGTTTGTTGGTTTGATTTCATACCAAACTAAGTCTGAATAGGAGTGTGTGGACTTTTCTTCATGTTGTTGACTGCTGTTCTTCATTTCCAGCACCTGCCTTGCACAGTTTTTGGATGTGTGCGACTACTATGTTTTTCAGGGCCTATTATAAGTCCTTCACCAGCACCTGGGTTAAAAATGAACAACCTGATTACGGATTACCTGCACTGCCACCCAGCTGGAGTTCACTGCATGCTCACCAAAAGGCTCGAAACCTGCAGAGAAAGGAGTAGCAAAGATTATTCTCCAGTGCAGTAATGAGAGACTGTGCAGCAAATAAAAGACTCAGTGAGGATGCTTATCTGTCATGGCAAGAAGTGATAAGGGTAAATGTAAAAATAAAAGACTTAATTCAAAGTCCAAAGGCTGGAAGTTAAACATTAATTGCAGTAACAGAGCAGTAAAGACACTGGTCTGTCTTTCAGCTGAGCAGTTTTGTCACAAAAATAAGAGTACATTTACTGTCACTCAGATTCCTTCTTGTGCATGTATTTATTTCCTGATCTAAACCATCAGATAAAACCCACCTCTCCTAACAGCAACATTACTCTCTGTAGGACATTCATTTAAAAATCAGTGCAGCTCAGTCATAACTAGAACTCCATAAGCTATAACAGCACTGTATTGACAATAAAGAAATCATTTAAGACACATCTGTCCCTCTCCAGTCCTCTGACCAATTAAAGCCTCTCACCTGTTACTATTACTTTCCTCTTATTGGCCATTGTCCTTAGTTGTTATGACAGGAATTGTCATAGATTAATAATAAAGGGATCAAATATCCCAAACAGGAATCCCAGGATTGTCTACGCTTGCTGCTGTCTTCTTCTGACTCACAGCTGAGAGGAAGTGACACACTAAATCTGGATAGATCACACTGCCATCTACTGTGCGGGCATGCAATCCTCCACAGCAGCTCGTCCTTCAGTAATGCATTTGGCAAAGAAGTGAAAAGAAAGTCGACAAAAGCAGACTTGTTAATTTGTATTCCTTCAACATGCAGACATTTTTGGAAAGAGGACAAGAGAGGATGAAAACTGATCTTTTTAATCCGACTGTTTTGATGCAATAGAGTGTAATTCAAGCCATGTGTTCACTGAAAATGAAACCAAGCATCTGCACTGCATTCACGGATTAAAGGTTAGAAGAGCCGTCTTGTGAGTGGCCAGTGAGCGTGAATGAAAAACAACCTCCCCTCCATCAATAACAACTGTTGAGACAGCTCATGAATGCACATTTAACCCCTAAGCAGCTGCTCCACTGGAGCTGCTTAGTGGTTTTACTGGGCAGCACCCAGGTGTCTGTGTATGCACTGTGAGGGTGACAGAGGGCGTTACTGAACATGTGTGCCCAGTTAGCTTCTCCCAAGGGAGTTCAAGTCAAAGGACACTTCTCTGGCTGAGGGAGGAGAAACTGTATCTTACACAACCTCTGACACACTCCATTACCTGAGTTTAGAGGACAAACCTTCCTCACAGTTTGTTGTCATGAAGGCAGAGCTAATCTAATATCGCCCTACAGCCCTTTTTTTCATTCCTGGTGCTGTCCACACCCATTGGTTGCGAAATGACTCACACATTCTGGACACTGCACCCTATGTGGCTTCAAACTGGCACCGTGAAGAAAATATGTTCTCTATAGGGTGGAGATTTTTTTTTTCTTTTCTCAGAAGAATATTTTGAGATGAATGTTTCAAACAAACTTCTGTCACTTATGCCTCTATGGTTACAGAAGCAATTTCTGCCTCTGAACCACACACACACACACACACACACACACAAACACGCACACACGCACACACGCACACACGCACACACACACACACACACACACACACACACACACAGTAACACCTCCAACAGCCACCTACACAACCTGCACTGCAGTCGCTAACAGCCCCCTCCTCTCCCTCCACCCATTCACCTTTCTCTCTCCATCTCGCTTGCGTCACTTGCTATGTCAGTGTTGCCATGGAAACTAATGATGCCCTCTCTGCTCCGTGGTGCTGATGCAGACGGTCTGCTGACGTCCTCACTGTGTATGGGTGGAATAACAATATTCTACTGTAGTTTCCACCACAGAGCCAGACTCAAAAACATACTATGGCTGGATCTATATGGTGTTTGTTTCATTTACTTTATTTTCTATAATGCCCTGTTCTATTGTATTTTACACTATTCTTTTCTGTGTAACTCAATTCAATAATGTTTTACTCTATTCTATTTATAATGCTCTTTTCTATAGAGTTCTATTCTTCTCTTAGTGTATAATGTTCTATTCTATTTCTTTTATGTTCTATATTTTATTTTGTTCTATAATTTACACTATTCGGGTCTTTTCTGTTCTATTCTATAATGTTTTGTTCTATTCTATTACTTTCTGTTCTCTTCTATGATGCACACTATGTTGTTCTTTTCTATTTTGTTTTATTCTATTCTGTGTTGTTCTACTGTATTCTATGTTATATATATTTTTTGGTCTACAATGTTCAATTTTATGACATTATATTCTCCTGTATTCTTTTCTGCTCTATGATGTTCTATTCTGTAATGCACCATTATCACTGTTCTTTTTCTATTCTGTGGTGTTTTATCATATTCTATTTATAATGCTCTGCTCTGTCAGATCTGCTGTCTGTTCTGCTCTATTATATTCTCCATATTCTACTCTAGTCTATTATTTCCTGTTCTATAATGTTAAATTATTATATTCTAAAAAGCTTTTTCATTATCCTAGTCTTTTTGTGTCATTTTCTATTCAAGAATGTTAGATTTATTCTATTTATAATGCTTTATTCCATAATGATCTACTCTATTGTATTCTATAATGTGCTATTCTATTATGTTTTGTTCTATTCTATGCTGTTTTATCCTATAATGCCCTCAGGGCTCTACTGTATTATTATTTGTTCCTTTCTATACCATTCTATTAAGTTTAGATATATTCTATGATGTTCTGTCTAACTTCTGTCATCATCTTTTCTTTTATTAAAACAAATAAATATGAGATTTCACAGCACTGTGTTCCATTGTTATGATTACAAAAATCTGTGAACCTACAGTATTTTGGAACAAACTGTATAAATAAAGAGGTTGAGGGCAGCTCATCAGCCATTAAAACCTTTAACCTCTCCACATGCTTCTTTCAAACACAGAAACACATGGTTTCCTCATTCTACTGTCACTGTTTCCTTCCCCTTTTTCTAGTGTATGCTCAGTTTACCCAGAAACACTTTCAGGACACTTTGTAACACCTCATTTCAAGTCTCTTGGTCTTGTGTGAGGGCTGAATGTGACCATTGATCCTCAAAGACCTGGAACAAGAGGTGCTGGCAGGGTTAGTGTTAGAAGTAATTGGAATAAAATTGAAATTTAGATTTGAACACATACTTTAGGACCCAATTGGGATTCTATTTTGTTTAATGGAATAACAAGATCATGCCTAATGTATTAATACTCAAACCTGACACTATCTAAAAGAAACTTCTGTATTCTTCTCTACCATTAACGTGTTTTAAAACTGCCCTGGCCTGCCTGAGTTGAACGAATATTTTCTGTAGGGCCTGTTCCTCTGTTCTTTCCTTGGCCCTCGCCTCTTACACCTTCCCCGCCCAGTCTCTGCTCTCTTTTGGCGACCCTGAGCTTTTTTATGCTATGACATCAAACCACAATGCATTGCACTGTTTGTAGTTTACCTAAAGTCTCCATGGCAATAAAGACCGGCTCGGCCCCTTATTCAAATTAAACCGGAAACCAACGTCATTTTGGGCCAATCTCCGCGCTCTGGAGTGACATAATGGAATTTTTAGGGCTAGAAAGCGAGCGAGGTCTGGCGCTGCGCATAGCAGTCGTGCCATCGGGAAAAGACAATATCACCCGCGCGCCGAAGAGACACATCAGAGCCCCTCAGGCACGGCAGCTCAAGTGGTCGTCTGATAGAGTGGCTCATACACAAGAAGGGGTATAGGGCAGCAGGATCGCATGAGAAAAAGGGATCAGCTGATTTCCTCATGTTTGGATGTGATTGCTGAACAGTCGTCGATGCGTAACGCTCAACACTCCCTCATGTGAGGGTGTAGAATGGAAACAACCCTCTACCCAGGCACCGTGGTGAATACTCAGAGGGTCTCCAGCATCTATTCCCAGAGCACGATGATGAAGAAGGACATTAATCTGAACCTGGACGACCAGAACTCCGAGCTCAAATCAAACCCACTCCGGGACGCAGACGGACTCCTCAACTCTCCAGACTTGGGACTCCTGAAACTAACCTCTCCGGACCTGGAGCGCCTTATTATCCAGTCAAACGGTCTGGTCACCTCCGCAAACTCGGCCTCTCAGTTCCTTTATCCGAAGTCAGCTAGTGACGAGCAGGAGTTCGCGGAGGGTTTCGTTAAGGCGCTGGAGGATCTCCACAAGCAGAATCAGCTGAGCGACGCGGGGTGCGTCTCCGTGGACAGACTGGAGCTCCTCGGGTCGGCCAACGCGGTCGGATCAGCCGGGCTGCAGACATCAGACCTTCCTGTTTACACTACCTTGAACGGCTATGCGGCCAGTCCGCTCGGAGCCACCACCATCAACTACTCCACGGACACCATCCCCTTCCCGCCGCCTCCGTCTCATCTAGCCAGCGCGCAGCAACAGGCGGCCGCTGCGGCTGCTCTGTCACGACTCCAGACTGCCGGTTTGGTGAAGGACGAGCCTCAGACTGTACCAGACATGCAGAGCTTCGGGGACAGTCCCCCTCTGTCTCCCATTGACATGGACAACCAGGAGCGCATCAAGGCGGAGAGGAAAAAGCTGCGGAACAGGATAGCCGCCTCCAAGTGCCGCAAGAGGAAACTGGAAAGGATCTCTCGGCTGGAGGACAAGGTCAAGAGCCTGAAAACGCAGAACACCGAGCTGGCGTCCACAGCCAGCGTCCTCAGGGAGCAAGTGGCCCAGCTGAAGCAGAAGGTGATGAACCATGTCAGCAGCGGATGCCAGCTTTTACCAAACCAGGTCCAGGCGTACTAATCTCCAGTGATGGTGCTCTTTGTGGATGTTTATTAGTATGCTCTGAGGATACAGGCCTGCATTATAAGGAACTTTTAAAACACAAAATCCTTATCAGAGACTTGTCATGAGGCCACTGTAAATGCACTCTCCAGATAAAGCCTGTAGAAACAGAACAGACACTTGCACTGTACAGTGTAATGAACAGGCCTTGATAAGAGAGCTGCAGGAATAATGACAGGTTAACCAGCAGCAGGTGTGGGCTGCAGCCTGCTCTCAGTCATGCAAATCTGGCAGTGTTAAGCAGCAAAATGACTTCTTTTGTTGTCCTAATTTTTTTGGGAAGCCATGTAGCAAATTGCTATCCAGTGGATTGATGCAGGATAGCATTTATGTGTGTGTGTAAGCTGGACAATCTCTACCAAGAGTGCAACCAAACACCAGGGTGTCACCAAGTGCTGTCACCCACTGTGTAATATAATGCCTTACTTGTTTACAAGCACTTAGCAATGACAAATATATATTTTATTTACTGAAAACATTTCTTATTTTACATATGGTCTTACTTATTGTTTTTTATTTTGCAAAAATGGACACTGCATGTCTTGTCGCTTTTGTGTACAGTAACCATTGTATCTTTCATTATGGTGGCTGCTGTGTAGTTCTTCAGTCGCCAAACTTCCATGAATGTATGTGTACGTGCTGAGAATCCTTATCTATCCATGTGTAATGGACTCTCAACGTCTCTCCCTGACATTTATTAAATTCACTACATTACTAAAACCGACGTGTTTTATTTATTTACTCAGACAGGAGGCTCTGTTTGTTATAGTTTGCATAAAGATTTGTGAGAATAATAAATAAACTCATACCTTTTTATGTTGTTTTGCAGAGTTGACACCATGGGTGTTGTAGTAAATGCAGCAGAGAGGCTGAACCAAACCATAGATGGTCAAACAACTCTGAGGGTAGAAAACAAGACATTATTGCATTATGATGCCCTCTGCTGGGCACAGCCTACTCCAAACATACATGTGCATTTACTGTAAATCACTGACTTTCTGGGAATAACTGTTAAAGCAACGCAAGACTCCAGCTTTAAGAATTTTTTTTATTGATTCCTCATTTTAGCAAATCTAGCATTACAGAAGTACAGCACAATTCACACAACTAATACCCGGCGGGCAGAAAGTTTCTATTTACAAGAGTTATTTATGATGGGGAGGGAGGAGGAAGAGAAGGAGTTGAATAGGATCGATTCGTGTTCCTAAGTCACCGGCAAGTTTACAGCTGTAGCAAAACACAATAAATAAAGTAACAAAAATCTGGTCAAAAGTGAACCGATGCAGTAAGAATCACTATTTTAACGAAGTGTTCAGAGTATTCAGTTTACTTCCAAAACATTTCCCTTTTTGAAGCTACTGTGCAGAGTAGGAAAACACTATCACTCAAGTTTTTTTGGTGCAAATGTCTAACAAGCACTCTTTTTGGCTCAAAACATATCATTAAAATCTCTTTGGAATTAAGACTGCCTTTACAGAAACTGTACATTCGTACACACCCTTGTACAGTATTGCAAACCTTCAGCACGGTTTGTAATTCGCTCATTTTTGGGTGTGGAGAAAAAAGAAACTGCTATTGCGCTGTGAGAACAGTCTGCTTTTACACTACCAAGTCTTAAAAGTTACGTAACCCATATCAAAAGACAAACAAACTTCCCACCAAAGCTGCGTGGACATGATAAGAGATTCTTACACTGGAATGTTTTAATGTTCCTCTTGAGGAAGCATATCAAGCTTTATATTCACTGTAAACAAATACATTTAAAAGCTGGGAGAGTTTAAGCAATTGAATACTATTGAACATCTCTTTAAAAAGTAGAGCGCAGATTGCAATGCATAATCTAGGAAAAACCTTATCTTCAAATAAATAAAAGCTATAAATTATACAAAATAAATAAGTTTTATTTTAAAATAACTTAGAGTGTGTTTCCGCATGCCTTGCATGACTGACAGAACGTATTGTACTGTATACACAAGCAGACAAATCCCTAACTTTAGCATCAGAGAGAAAGAAAACTCACAATTTGACATTTAACATGCTTAAAAACATCATGTTCCCCCAAAAAAGTAAAGATGAAAATAAAATCTACCAAGAGACTATCTGAAGCTGATGGAGAAGTCTGTAGTAAACCAGTGCTCACACTCACATGCCTTTCTAATGAGTGCATGTTGCACATTGTGTGCAGTGGATAGAAGTTAATACAATGAGAAGGGGCAGCGGGCTTAACATGTGAAACCTTTACCCCTACATGGTTCCTCCGAGTACTGAAACTGTAGGACAGACGGGCTTTAAATTCAGACAACAGCTCACACAAATAAACCATCCAGTCAACCAGAACCAGATAAAAACATCAACAACATGCACCTCTCACTAAAGCACAGGAGGGAATCCAATATCCTATTATTGTATGTTAATTATATATGAATATATATTACATAAGCATTTTTAAATCTGTATCTGCTGAGTTTTAAACATTTATACACTTCTCCCTAATCCTTTACTTCTGTCTTAAAAAAAACTGCAACAAAAAGTAAAAAAGCAAAACAAACAAACAAACAAACAAACAGGACTAAGAATCTAAAATCAAGCAACCTCCAGAGGCCTATGCCACTCCTTACCCGGAGACCAACAACGTGACTGACACTGCCATCACATTTTGCTAAAAGAAATGTTAAAAACCTGGGAAGGGGCCAAAAACGAATAATAATGATATTATTGACAAGATAACTGATATGCATGGCTTTGCTATTGTTATGTTCATTGAAGCATTAAAAGAGAAACAAACCTTCAAAAGATCCCATGTGGATATCAAATTTGAACCAAAATTATTAGTAGATACTCACAACACTGGGAGACTGGTTATTTCACCAACCAACTCAAAAACGTAAAAAAAACACCCCGATCTCTACCCACAGCAACTAGCTTACAGTTTCAATGGGATTATAAGTAAAACAAATGTAGCTGATTTGAATCTGTTCAGGTTTGAGGCGTTAGTGCTGAACGGGGCCTGGGATTAGACTATCCACAGCCTTCTATAGTAAAAACCGACTGCCAGGAATGATAGAGTCTCTGGCAACATCCACACTAATATGTTTGCATTTACAAACGAAAATCATATCTTTACACACTAGTGTAGCATCGCTTCAAAAATAATCTCTTTCCATACAAACATGCCTGAAAACGCATATCACATGACCATTCACGTACACTGAGCATGCGCTTGCCGATGTAAACGAGAAGCAGATTGTCTACTCTGCGGTTGGTTGCTTAGTATAAGAAAATACTTTGGACATAGGTAAGAGTAAGACCAGAGATTTCTCTGATGGAACCGTTGAAAACGTGGAACCGTCACTGAAAGTAACACATGAGCGTAAGGCGGTCAAGGTGGCAGAAAACAGTCATTGCAAGTCCTTGCAAAGCAAATACTGTGAAATATTGGAGCGGTACCGGCCACGGCAATGGGAGAGGAGTGAGATGGATGAAATCACAAAAGGTATATAAACCTAGCTATAATATTTTGGCTTGACGATTGTGACTCATGAGACCCAACCACGAAGCGAACACTGGTGTCTGCGTCATCGTTTCCAAGGTAAGCAGCATTTCTAGGTTTCTTTTTTTAAGGGTTACAAAACATCGGAGTATTGTAGATACTAGGCATGAACATAGCAATAGTTATGCATTTCTAAAATGAAAATATATTGGTGTGGATGTAGCCTAAGCCTTCACTGACTTTTTATGATTCTGTGAAGATACAGTATATTGTGTGTGTGTGTGTGTGTTTGTGTAAATGTGCAAAAATAAGAAAGAAAGACAACTTGAGATTGTAAATCTGTTAAATGTTCTTCACCCCTCTGACTAAGTTAGCACTGTCACAGAATCTCTGTTTTACTGAAATTAACCATTAAAATGAAATGACTGAAAACACCAAGTGTTTGGGGAGAGCCGGTTCTTGTGGATGATGCTCTGCGTGTAGTGAGAGGGGCGGAGAATCCAAGCAGCCAGGCTGTGTGTCTCTGTATGGCAGTGTTTGTGTGTCATATATGTGTGTCTATGAGAAAAGAAAAAGAGAATAAGAGACAAACCTAAAAAGGTGTGTGGAGTTAAGGACAGCAAACAGTGTGTGTGTGTGTTCTTTTTGGTGTGTGTGTGTGTGTGTGTGTAGTCATGTTTAGCAAGCACAATCCTGATGGGACCTCTGAGGCTGCTCGTTGAGCTGTGGCCCCTGTTTGGTGCCGGTAACAGTTGGGTCGTTGTTGTCTAGACTCTCTGACATCCTCTCACAGATGATGTCCACCAGCCGCTCGAAGGTCTGCTTCACGTTAATGTTATCTTTAGCGCTTGCTTCAAAGTGCTCAAAACCTGCCGGGAGGGGTGACAGAGACACGGAGAGGCGAATGGTTACACTTATTGTTCTGCTGTGAAGATTACCCAGTTAAGCCACTTATCTCATTATGTCAGGACACATTAAGGCTACAGTCACACAGGCAGCTCAAACCTCAATATTTTTTCAGTCCTTATCAGATTTGTGTGTCAATTAAATCTACTCATAAGTCTCTTTTCAGATTATACTCTCAGGGTAACTTCGATGTTTTCACCCTGGACCCTATTTTCCCATGTTTTTGTGTCTAAGTGACCAATGGAGACAAAACTTTCTGAAACTGGTACAGTATTAAGAGAGAAAAAAATGCAGCTATGAGACGGGCTGCAATTCAATTTCTTTTCTGTCTCCATCACTAGCAGCCATACACTCCAAGGAGACTTCCCTTTTCATTGAGAGAAATGAGTTTCCCTTTCTTTTCCTGATTTCAATGTGCGCACATCACCAGTTTCAGGCAAACAGCCAGAAAGATGGTTTTTCATGAACAAAGTATTATGGGAGCTAAGTAAAAAATAAAATAAAATATAGATGTAGATATATAGATATACATAGATAGAAAATTATCAGAGATTTAAATTGTTTTTCCACAAGTTGTAATGGATGAAATGACACAATTTCAACTCAGTGGAAAACTGCTAAATTGCAGGACGAGACCTTTGCTTGAGGGAGTCTTGGTTACAGAAACTAAGAAAGACACCTGATCAGCGACAAGGTAGGGCTCCTTTCCATAATGTTGTCACGTACTGACAACTGACGGCGCACTACTGTCTCGAGTGGTTACGCTGCAGCCTGTTTTCCGACAGTGCTCTCTCTCAACTCTAGACCAGTTTCAAAAATCATTGTCTCCATTCTCATTTAGACACTAAAACGTGGAAAAATTATGATCCAAGTGGAAAAATATAGAAGTTTCCCTTTAAACCTCTTTCACAGGTGGTTTGAAATTAAGCAGAGTGTTTACTCTACTGAACAGTCAACATACTGCAGCGTTTCTAGCTCCACCTTTTAGTACTGGATCTGTCTGCCACGTACCCCAAGCAGAGGGTGAACGGTTCCAAAGGTACTAAAGGTACTATCCACAACTTTTCACGATGGAAACGAAAAAACGTGTTGAAGTGAACTGAACCGTGCTGATCTGCTGGTGGACACAGTCAGATTACATGAGATACTCTTTTAGCATTATGTTTTTGGAGTTACATGTTCCAACAGAAAGAGAATAAAAATACACTTAGCTTGTCTAAAAAAAGCAGCAACCAGGCTATTTTTGCCGCTGCAAATTCCCTTACAAAGACTGAACTGCTGATATTCAAATCTCTGTTAAAACTAAAAAAAAAACAAACCTAAAACTGATTTAGACTCGGGTTAGTAGGGTTAAATAGCAATGCTGCCTTTGATTCAAAATTACAGCAGATTGAATTGTTGTTATCTCAGTTTCAAATATGATGAAATTACGTTGTGTAGCAAGCTGAGTCTAACCATGATGACATACATTATGCCATCAACAGAAAGGGGCATTAAAAAGAGATTAAACAGGACTTCTGTTTAAAAGACTAAAACCTCTAAAAATGAACAGGTTGAATCAAAATCCCACTGAACAAACATAATACAAACATTATGAATTTTACTAATGTTTAGATGTATAATTAATACATAATCGCCCCCTCTTTGGGACTCTCAGGAACTTAATGCATCGTGGTTATATGTATTTCCTTAATAATCCCAGGAGAGGAGAGGAGTAACAGTGGAGATAAACAACAGAGAAACAACAGCTAGTTTTTACTCTGATCAGGTGACTTACCCAGCTGTTCTGCCAGCTGCCGGCCCCTCTCTGAGGCCACCATTCGTTCATCCTCCATATCACACTTGTTCCCCACCAAAAGGACCTGGGCGTTATCCCACGAGTATGTCTTGATCTGGGTCGACCTGTTAACGGATACAATACAAGGTATTCAGCTGTACTGGCTGACTGAATCTCATAACCATATTTTATTTCTTAAATGCTAAGCAGTTTTTAGAAAGTACTGCAGTCTCAGTACTCCAACAAGCCTAACACACACCAGTGTTTCCCACCAGTCTGAAACACACTTGCGGTGGGAGCAGGCAGAAAGGGCTGGCATTACCTGCCGATACAAAAATAGTCTATGTGTGAGAAACAACAAATATGTGTGACCTTTCATCATTATGCTCTTCTTTATTCTCTTTTTCTGATTATGCTCTTATCTTTAACATCTCTCTGTCTGTCTGCTTGAGTGTGTGTGTGTGTGTGTGTCTGCTGGTCTCTCTGGCTCTCTGTTTAGACAACTAAGAAATACCTGAAATGAATAGGCTACATAAAAAAAATTACCACCACCACAACAACAACAAAAACCCAATAACCAACAGCAGTAATATTGGGCTATTTCTAATCAATATTAGTGGATTGGCAAATTTTGAAATTTCATAATGTTGGGAGTAAAATAGTGTGGGAATTGAAACTCCAGGAGAGCAGCAGGGAGAGGGGCAGAAAAATAAAAAAGGTTGGCAAGCATGGGATTCATAATTTATTAATTTACATCATACATGACATATTCTTTGCTGTTGTTGGTTTTTTTTAGATTATCAGTATGTCTTCTTGCCAGATTCACTTGCAGCTGCAGAGAAAACTGGCACCAGAACTATAGCAGCAGATCGTGAGCTGCACACTGGCGCCTCAGATGCTTCTGCCTCAGACGCTGAACCAAAATGAACAGTTAAAGGAGTGGAAGTGCGAGGGAAGATTGCCCGCTCATTGAATGATCACAGATGGCGTCACTCTCAGACAGATAAAGAATAAAAATAAAAATGCTAAAATAAACTTTGAAGGCTGTTAATAAACCCGAGAGAACAGCCAAAGTAAAGCATATGTGTGGAAACACTGCACATGCTTCATCTGCGTTTTGCTGATGTCAAAAGAAAAAGCTGTATTTTATTTAAAACCATCATTGTTTGAAGTCATATTTTAATCACCAACTTCATTTTGAAGCATGTGAAAATGGCAAAGCCATCAATGACAGACACACAAGAGTGAACATTTTAACATAATAGGCCACCAAACAGGTTTCTAACAAGTCAAGTTTAACATATTCATATAAACCACTAATCTGGATAAGAAAACAAAGGCAAATGGTAAAAGTTTAACCAAACTGTCTGAGGTAAACATGTTTTCTACTTAGTTAAATTTTATTCAGGTTTTGACCTAAATTACTTGCAGTTTGTTGTGCGAACATGCAGTTTGACAAAGCAAAAGGAGGATTTAAACAGACATTATTGGTGCTTTCATCCGTCTTTTCATATGCAAACAAATGTTACATAACAGGATTAAATGCTTTTTCAAACTAGTCTGATTATACTTTTGCTCTTGCCCATCCACTGCATGTCTAGTCCCAGCAAAGTCAGCTGAATAAAATAAAATAAAATAAGACTGTATGTTCTTCACATCCTTCCCTCATACACACAGACATGCATGCAGTTCCTCACCAGTCTTGAACAGCGTTGAAGGACTCCTCGTTGGTGATGTCATACATGAGGATGAAGCCCATGGCTCCCCTGTAGTAAGCTGTGGTGATTGTCCTGTATCGCTCTTGACCAGCAGTGTCCTTCACAAACACACACAAACATCATGTTACTTTTGAGTATATACACATCACTGTCAAAGCAGGATAGGTGTATGATAAAGACATACTCAAATAAAAAAATAACAAACACCTACAGACTCATGGTCTCATGGACATGACCATTTTCCATCTATCCACAGATGCTCTGGCTCAGATTGTGGCCTAAACATCATCATGTCCATGTAGGATTAAATAAGCATTGGGAATAAAACAGCAATGTGTGGAATTTTTTTGTCTTTTTAAGCAGATCATTGTGACCCAGCACCTGCAAAGGATATATGATGGTGCATGTTTCTCCTGATGATTGTGGAGGTGTAACAGTAAGCCAAAGTCCCATGAGCATTAGGTATTCCTTTGGTGTCCTATGTAATAAGCAATTGATCCTGGGGTCAGCCTTTATGGCTCGTGTTAATTACACTTCAAGGGTATTGCCAGCACACAGTGGATGAAGTGATTCTGGGGACTGCAAAGGGCCAGCTGGTTATCGTTAGAGACACATGATAATAAAAACTGCCTTAGTCAGAGATGTGACAGTGCAGCATGGAAACAGACATTTTTACCAGAGACAGTCTGCAGGTAGTGAGGAACTTTGCCCTGATTCTGATGATCAAATCTGGTTTTGTGCAGGTTTGCTGGATTCTTAGTGCTGTAGAACTAAAATTATTTGTTGATTACTTGTGAAAAACAGTGTGCAATTTTTTGATAATTGATTATCTGCTCGATAATAATAATAATCAGTAGTAAATACTTTACACTGGATGTCACTGCTGTTAAAAACTACATTTGTATTTCAGTATATTGTTCATGGAGATGCCTGTTTGAATCCTGTGCCATGCCAACAGTTCTCCCATCAACATTTGCATCAGTTATTGGCAAAAACAGCCGTTATATATTGGCATATCAGGTATCACCAAAGAATCCAATATCGTCTACCTCTAATTTACATTAGTCTTCACTGCTACATAAAGCTATAGAATAAAATTGGGTACATATGTAAACTTGGTTGCCAATATTGTAAATTTCTTCTTGATTTCATATCACGTTCCTTCTGGAACATGTCTGGTTGTGTTTAGAGGCTTTGTTTGGTGATTGTTTTCATGGTGAAAAGTGCCAATATTCTCTGTTACAGCCCTGTTGCAATAATGGTGCAGGGAGGAGCTGACCAATCTGTGCAGACTGGACTTTTTCTGGACCTAAATGGAGCGTCTCAGAGGCTGAATACAGGTGTTCCAGCATGGACAGTATGAGAAAAATAAAGTGTATTTCAACCATTAACTCATGTGAACATGTTCTGGTAAGAGCCTTAAATACAAGTATGAACCTGGAAATGATCTTAATAGGTCCTCTAAAACGGAGAGCAGTAGGGCAGGCTCCATTTTCTTGAATTAGAGCAACTAAGCTGTCAGGCACATCTTACTGTTTTTTCTGATTATACTGTGAGCCTATGTAAGTCTGAGTGTGTGCTGTTTCACTGTATTCTGAGCGGGAATATAAATATGAGATTGGACTTATAATAGCGACTACAGAGAAAACATGGATTGCAACATCTCTAGTATTTATGTAATGTGACTTCTCCACCGGTTACACCCTTACTTTTTTAGAGGTACCAGAGTCTATACAGCAGCAATGAATGCAAAACAATGACAAGATAAAAGGTTGCAATTAGCAAAGCAAAGTGAGTTTTATAATTCCTTTTCACAACGCTTCAAGTTTCCAGAGTGAAGTGTCAGCTCCTGAAAAGCAGCCGTTGTGGCGACTGTGACTCACTGGTTTGCCTGAAACAACTTTTTACATGAATCTTGTCCCCCTTACCAACCCCAAGTCTGTATACATACATGTGTGTTCACTTGCTCACCCAAATCTGCAGCTTTATCCTCTTGTCGTTCCTGTAGATGGTCTTCACCTTGAAGTCAATGCCCACTGTGCTGACAAAGGCTGGCGTGAACGAGTCGTCTGCGTAGCGGAAAAGGAAGGACGTCTTTCCTACACTGCTGTTGCCAATGATGAGGATTTTAAACATATAATCAAAGTTCTGGTCCGAGGACTCCTTCTGTCCGTATGTGGCATTTGCAGACGCCATCTAAGCAAGGATTGAGATCACACATATTACTCAGTAATAAGCTTGAGGAAACTGCATGTAATAATAAAAAAAACACCTTCAAATACAACCCAGTATAACACCATCACTACCACCACAAACTACAGTCACAAAAAAAAAAAAAAAATCAGTGTTGAATGAAATCCTCTCTGACAATGTCTCCAAAACTAAATGTTATATAACCCTACAAAGGTAGAGCTGTTGTATTTGATTCCATTAGATTGTGCAGACCTTTATTCACGACACTGTATCCACTCTCTATAGTTATGCTGTCATACACAGCTTCCCCGTCACTGGCTGAAAAATTTCATGTTTCGTGCAGATCAATGATAAAACTGGATTAAGAATAAACGAAGAACCCTGCCTATTTGCCATTTAATAAAATGTTAATGTTCTGGTTTGGACATGTGACAGATTACAACACCCTTTGTCAATTTGTTTGAATATTGTTGAAATATTCCACTAAATTTGCTTGAGTCGAAAGAAGAGTATTAGCTCAAAATGTCATTTGTGGATGTGCTAATGAATTGCATTTACAAGAGCTACAGTGTTTTCAATGTTGTTTACAGCTATCCTTTTTATCGAGCCCCTCGCTTAAAAGATTGTTGGATGTGCGTGAGCCATGGGGTCTAAAACAAGTGTGAGAAAGAAAAACAGTACAGAAATCATGTATCTGAGGGCATGGCAGGCATCAAATATCAAACTGACTTATTTATTGGACTGACTGTTCAGCTATTTCTGGTTGGTTTGCTCTTCTATAACGCTGTTGTAATAACTTTTTTTTATGATCTGTAAACATGTCTCCTGTATGTTGTGGTTGTATTTTAGTAAAGAGACTACTGAGAAATATAAATGTATGATCATTATAATCTTGCCAAAATAAAGTTTTAAGGTGGCCTCAGACTTTTGCAGAGTACTGTAAAGATAATTAATATGATGGGGTGATGGCGTTAAATGATGTCAGTATCGCCTGCTGTATGAGGTCAGGTTACACTCCCAAGCAGTCTAATAACTTTACCAGGGAATGAAATGATACCGTTTCGCCAAGAGGCTGTGTCAATACAACTAGCCAATACCCACACACAGCCTTGAGTGTTTCCACTTCATGTCAATAACACTGGCCGGACCAACCATGCACACCTCCGCCCCAAGCAAGATAAGAGGACGGAAGTGCCAGAGCTTAGCAGGCTAAGCATCAGCTAAACTGACTATCCTCTCCCATCCAGGAGGGCAGGAACCCTCCGCTAGCCGAGGAATTATGAATGACCATATGGTTGAATGGGCCTTGTAGTAAATAAGAGAAACACGGACAAACTGTCAGCGAAGTAGTGCCCTCTGAACACAACATGCTCCCAATATAAACGGCCTAAAACACATCCTTATCCACAGCGGAGCTTATCATGCGTTAGCTTGCTACTGAATATGTTGCTAACTGCCTGAAATTTAGTCTGCTTCACGTTAGCTCGCCAACTAAAAAAACCTAGAAAATACAGTACAATGCGTTTTGTCATACATTACTTTCCACCTAAAATAAATATGAAACGACTGTTAAAGAGGTAAAAGCGATACATATTAAAATATACGGCTTTTAGCCTTTTAAATTAGGCTAGCATCGCTACCTTTAATGCTAACGCAGAAGACCGTTACCAGTATTTAAAAGTGGCAGCAGGAGCTAGCTAAGCATCCCAGCTATGTCAAATGAAGGTTACTCTTCCTTATTTATGGCTAAATATTTAGTCTAAAACCAGAATATGACAAGCGACAAGTAATCCGCATGTTATCAGCTGCAACTGTTTGACTTAACACGACCCAGTAATGAGAAATAAGCGCAGGATTTACCGTTAAGTGTGTGTTTTATCCTCCGCGTCGCAGCAGCCTCAGTGCCCAGCTTTGCACCTGCAGTAGCTCGTGCGTCTCTTGATTGACAGCGGGTGCAAACAGAGAGTAAGTATGATTGACAGGACGAATGACCAATCAGAGAAGAGGCATTCATTCAGACAGAGCCCCGCCCCCCACAGAGTCAGTAAATTATTTAAAGCTTTTAATTCAGTGTTATTGGTAATAATATATAGTGAATGTTAGAGTAGTGAATGATCGTCATGATACCACAGAAAAAAACACTGATGGAGAAAGTTTGCCTATATCACGGATACTTTATTTAACAAGTATAAAAACTAGGTTATGATTACCATTTTATTTTAAATGTTTTAGAATTTTGTTATTGTTTTTCTTTTCTATATTTCTGTTTTTTTACATAACTTAGTAAATGATTTACTCATGAGAATCAAGTAAAAAGGGTAGGTATAATAAGCTTTAGTTTCAGCCTACACCTATTCAGTCTATATGTTTTATTGTCATTTGGTTTTTCCTTTTCATTTAATGCCTTGATGTTGTTAATTCTTTATTAAGTGTATTACTCTTGGAAAACTGTTAATGAGGATAGAAATAAATTACCACAAAAAATATTTATTGGATTATAATCATTACAACTCACGAGATTAAGGCCCCTGGGAACATGCAAAAGGCCCCACCACCTCATTAATATCTGACTGTAATACCCTGTTTAACCTTAATACTATTTTACTATTATGTTATTATGGTATGATCTATGATATTCTGTTTTAATGGTTACCTTATTTGTTATTATTATTTACTTTTGCTTAACTTATTTGCTTGTTTCTGAAACCTGAAAATTGTTATATAAGTAAATGTATCATTATTATTTTACTGTTTAAGTACAGTGAAAGCATACTTAAGTGCAATACATGATTGAATGTTCTTAGTTACTTTTCGCTACTACCGAACATACAGTATTACATTTTCATCTCCTCTTAAGAAGCCTTAAATTTAATGAAAACTGTACTGCAGCTGCTTATTTCACACCGACATTATCATAAACACCATATAGTGTATATTTATGTCTGTATGTTTTTATGGCTGTAGATTTTGCATATTTTATACATTCAACATTCAACCCGGATATTTGGTCTTTATAGAAACCAGGATCTCGGTATAAAGCTATGACAGTCTTACAATCTTTTGCTTCTGACTCTTGAGCTGCTGGAAAGTGTGAATTGCCTCGGTAAGGGATTAATAAAGTCTTATCTAAGAATAAAATCAGAGAACAAGACATCAAAGAGTGAAGAGTTTTTTCTTTATTGGCAAGGCATACAGTTCTAGTTGGAGAGAGGGCAAACACACCCGCAGTTAAACAGCAGAGTTTGGATTGTCAAAGCTGCAGAGTCTTAGTCTATGACCCATATTCATAAAATCTCTAAGAACAGAAACACTGATCGAGGATGACTTGAGGCTATGTGACTATATAATCTTCCCTATGAATCAAAGAAGTCTCAGATCAGGACACTTACTGTAAGACCCTTCATGAATATGTGATCTGACTGGATCTGTGGAAACAGAGCAAGACAGGAGATGAGAGATGTTTTAGACGGAAATCTGTCACTAAACTATTTTTATACCAAGAAAAACATGAAAGAGAGTATTTTTGCTTATGTATAATGTTATTTGCAGACAAAAATAAATGAAAAAAGGGGGGAAAAAGCTGAGTAATAGTTGAAATCTGTCCTGTGTGACTTTCTCACACACCAAGCTACTCATAAGTACTAAACCTCAGACTAAAAAAAAGTCTACTGTTCCATCGTTTCTGACAGATAATATAGAAATAATAAATAAACTGTACATGAAGCACTGTGAGGAAAATGTACAAAATCAAACAAATTAGTGAAACGCAGAGAGACAGACTGAATCTTAGCATGTTGTGCTGGTTGAGCTGTTGTTAAATGTCTTTAGTGTTGAAGGCATCCTTGAGTGTTGGTCTGTTTCGTGCTGTTTATGGCTACAGAAAGGATTGCACATGTTTTACTCCAGCATGTCAGTGGACACATCTATGACCAGAAAATAAAATCCCAAGTTTGAAAATAAGGCGTCACAAAAAAAAAAACCTTTTCGTTCACACATTCAAACATGATTTACTCTGTTTCATGGAAATAAAATAAAACAGGCTTCTCCACAGGCTAAGTTTTGTAAGTTCTCTATATAATCTTAAAATCCTGCATCCGATGTCATGCATTTCAATAAAACACTTTTTTTTTGTACAGTCAATTATAAAAAGAACAAAAAAAATAACTTCAGTCCCTCCAACAGCCGACCTTTAAGAGCAATTCAACTAAACCACCAGGCCGTTTGCCAACAGAAAAACAGTGAAACAGTCACGTTATACATGTTCAACTGTACTGGAAGTGCAGAACTGTAAAAGTACCATACAAAGTGCTTTGGTTTTTTTCTTAGCAAATACATCAAAACCCACTCATTCACTCACGCACAAAAAAACACAACATCACTGTTTTAAGACAATATCAGTTTCAGTTACTGTTTAAACAGGAGTTAGATAAAAAAAGGAGCAGAGACACTCGGGTCAGATTGGCACACAGGGTGCTACAATCAACCAACTTTATCAGTCACTGATGGAAAGTAGCCAGTGGCAAAATGGAAATTACAGTACGGGTTGTGTCATGCTTGCTTGGCACTTGTTTTGTCATTGACTATGTCCCTGTGAAGAGCAAAGTATTGATTAATGAGAGAAAAAAAGATGAAAAAAAATTCTGGCACATGAAACTGTCTCCTGGATTTTTTTTTCCTTTTTCTTTTTACTGTTACAATGATGCTAGTGTCCTTCTTTGTAACCCCTATGCTTTGAACACATTGTCCTTATCAGTCTAGTAAATTATGCAAGTGTATGTTACCAAAACCAGTTGGTAGATGCTGTGTGTGACAGGATTTAAATGGATGCTAAAATGCATCTGTGGCTCTGCTGCAGAGTTTAGTTTTGCATGATGTTGTGCTGGTTGCTTGACAATCATTGACAAACTGTTTTGCAGTCAATGTGTTTATGTTTTGGCACAAGCCCTTAAAAACTACAATGAGGACTCGCCAGGAACTAAACTATAAAGTGCTAAACTTGAAGGCAAACTGATAAAATGGGTGCCAAATATTAAGAATGCAAGAATTAGTGACTTTAAGATGAAAAAAAATAAACAAACAGAGAGCAACAAAACAGAAATATAACTGATATTTTGGGCAGTCCTACAGTTAAATATGTTTTGAATGTATTTTTCATACAGGCCTATGCAAAACCTTGCAAATCTTTTGTCTCAAATGCCAGAACTTCAGTTCCACTTGTCAACACTGGGAGGCACCACGTGCACATCCCACATTACTTTGGATGCATCTCCCTCTCTGTATAACACTCCACTGACCCTGGCTCAGTTTCGTCGCTGACAATATCATAGTTCAAGATTATAAAAATGGAAATAGTAAGCCTAAAAACTCAAAATAATATATACTGCCAGCCACTTCATTATAATCATATTCTTCCAAAACTACTGCTTGCTGAACACAGTTAAACGGGCTGTGCAACTCCAGCTGAAAGGAGTGCTACAATAATAATGATAGTCACTCAAACTGTCTGCTACATTGAATGTTTTCTGCATAATATCATGCATAGCTCCTTTCTGCCATAACTTTGCTTTCACTGCTCTTAAGTCTGCTATTTACTGTATCTTCATTCACTGCATATGGACCTAAATGAAAGACAACAGAAAAAACTAAAAAGGCAGGCAAAACAGCATTGTCCCTGTAAATCGCAAGTTTGGCAATATGTCTTAAAAGACGTCGTGTTTTCACGCTCATTCGTCACTTCCTCACTTTCTTCACAAAAGAGGAAGACAGTTTGTTGTAGTAGACCTTGGGTTGGCTGGTAAAAGGGAAGTTTATTTTCTAACTTCTCATTGTCTCTGCAGAACTTCATCCACAGTATGTCTTACTGAAAGACAAAGAACACAAAGGACCGCTCAGAAACTTGGTTTCTTGTCCTCTATTAGAACAGTGTCTGTTTTTCTCCAGTGCAAGTGACTGCTGTGTAAAACTGCAGACTTTCTGAACATACCCCGACACCCACCAGCACTCCCGCGCTCCCCACCCAAGAGGCCTGCTGTCACCCTGTCCGCGGAAACCAGAGGTGGTGTTTGGTTGGAGTGGGAGAGGATGAGGCACCGAAATCAAGAAAAATAAACAAAAAAAGGCCAAAAGTAATACAACTTTTGACTGGTGCTATATTCCAAGTCTGAAGCGTGGCACCCCAGAGACGCCTTCCTGCTCCGTCTCTCTGTCTTCCGCCATATCTTTATCAGAGTCTAAAGAAAACGTCCTGCCTGACTCAGTAGTGAGCTTTTTGGTGAGCATGTGAGCAGCAGAGTCAGTTCTGGTGAGTTCTGACTGCCGACTGCCGCTGAAGCCTTCCTCTTCCTCAGGTTGACTCTCTGTATCAGACTCTCCTTCTTCTTCCAAAGTCAGCTCAAACTGGAACTTGTCGGCTGAAATGGAGCTGCAGCCCCCGCTGAGTGCTGAGGCCTCTCCGGCGAGGGCGCCCTCCTCCTTGTCCTCTGGGTGTGGTGAGGGGCTGTGGGGGATCATACTCTGGTACCACTCTCTGTTGTCCTCCAGCGTGTCCAGGATCTCCTGAGCATCTGGGTGGACAAGGTCGGCCCACGTTTCCCACAGAGGATGGACAATGTAGTCAATGAAACCCACCTGTATTAAAGAGGCAGAATTTGTTAAATATCTATACAGGGTTCCCACACATTTTTATGGGTAAATATTTACATTACATTACATACATTTCGGAAAAGCATGCACGGTACTGTGTCTGTTGCACTTGCCGGCCTGGTAACAGATCTTTTTGACACACAAACACACACGCAGGAGAGTTTTTGCTTCCCATAACAAATGCCGTCACACTACGTCATATATACACGTAACCTGTCGTAAAGGGGCAGGCGTGGCGGGTATAAGTCATGGAAAATAAGAACTGCGCGAGTTTTCCAGTTGTATCAAGTAGCAAATATTTTGAGTTAATCTGCCTCACTTGACATCACACATCCTCCGATGCGACCGACACATACTGCAATGTCAACACTGAAACTTCATATTGTGAAGCCCTAAGCTGTTATTACATATTAGAGCTACGTTGTGTCAGCTATCTTAGAGAAAAATAAATTGGCCGTTGGTTCGTTACATTACATGGAAGGTAATCTCCAGAGGATTATGGTAACAATTAATTTCCTTGCAGACAACAAAATTCCATGACTTTTCCAAAACTTGACAGGATTTTCCAGCCCCTTTTTTCTCCACTCTTCACACATTTCAGTTTAAAAAATGATGTAGAGTTGATTTTATGAATGAAGTGCTGCAGCTTCTGTTCTGTACCTGGTTCTTCTCTATTGAGGCGTTGTGTTTGTCACACATGGGGCTGATCTCCATGCCCTTGTCTCTCTCCCTGTCCCCCTGGGTGAAAAACTCCACCATGATGCGGTCTGTCCACTGCCGGTACAGCTCAAGAGGCTTTGTTGGGTTGCTCAGGTCTGCACAGTGCACCATGTTCTGAAGGACCTGCCATGACAAAAAACAGTTTGTAAATATTCCATCAAAAAGGTTTAACTTGAAATAGCATGAATCGATTTTTGGTCAGTTGCGTCACGCCTTATAAAGTGGTGGTTGTAGTCTTATTTCTGGTGACATAATAAAAATAAACCTAATATTTTGTTCGTTTACGTCTGTTTTGGTTTTAACCAACTCCCAATGGAACCATTTGGCTGTTTAGCATCAGTGTTCACCAGCTAGTCGATACTTTTTTTTTTTAGAGTTTTTACACAAAAAAGACCTTCCAGCTGGACACATGGTTGATTAGAGTGGGAAACTAAATTAGTAAACTAAAACAATAAGCTGAAAGATGCTAAAATGCCTCGTAGTCCTAAGGGGAACTGCAAAATTTCTAACAAGCAACACCTGCAACATTACACTTTATAATATAATTTACTAATAATATGAAATACTTTTTAAAGGAAAAGAGAAGACTGACATCTCTACAGCCATTATCTCCGACACTCTGCAACTCATACCAAACAGTCTAGATTCACAAGTAGCACTACAGGTAAGAGGAATAATATGTGTTTTTGATTTGCAGCACAAACTGTGAATAACTGGCAAGTGCTTCTCACTTGTATGCGGTCTGAGTAGTTGTCCAGCAGCAGGACTCCCAGACTTGTGACTTTTTTGGTCTCCACCATTGTTTTCAGGTCCGCCAGTAGGTTCATGTGTTTAGACATATCTGTGGCCAGCACCTGTAGATGAAGCAATTTTAAAAATATTTGAATAAAACTCAGTGTTAGATTTCAAGCAGTCCCTGAACTGAGATAGAAACAGTACTATGTCTGCAATATTAAGGCTTCCACCATGGTGTCTTACCATATCAATGACCATTTTTCGCAGTGACTGTCTTTGCTTTTTGCTGAGGTTCTGAAAGATGTCACAGTTATCTTCCTGCAGAAGCTTAAAGCCAACAGCTAGGTGGTGATTCTCCAGGACCGACGAGTCGTTGTACATCAGGGCCAGCTCTGAATCTGAGGGAAAAAAAAAGCAAAAACAGTTTACAGACAGCACTTTAAACACTTGAATGGGAAACAAATTTATGCAGAAACACAATTCTACATAGACACGTGCACACAGCAAGTTAAATACAGCCAGCACCCACGCACATTATCCCTGTGGAGCTATGCAAACTTACTGGTGTTGATGAGAAACTGATTGGAAACTCCAGGGTGATCCACATCATGGATGGCACTTGCAAACAGGGCGGCAAGGATCTCCAGGTCAGTAAACACAGCCTTGAACAACACAAGAAGGCAAAGGACTGTCAATATGTGTGTGTGTACTCAACATAACTGGACATTTACAGATTCTAATGATTTGGTTTAATAATGATGAAGTTTGTTCTTTCTCTTGGATGTATTAGTGTGTGTACCTCCAGGGCAGGTGTGGACAGTAAGACATGTGTGGACTGGACGACGTCTGCAGCATGGATGTTGTTGTGGTAGGCCACGTCGGCATGGTAATGATCCTCCAAGGTCATCATGAAGGTTATGAAAGTGTCCGCTGGAATCTTAAAGGACTTCAGCAGATCACGCTCCTACAGCACGCAACAACAAGGCACTGGGTCACTTAAAGTAAAGCTTAATCATTTATTGAAATTTCTTTGTTTGGTCATTGTTTCATTCTTTCATTTACAGTTTTTGTCATTCATTTACTGAACTAACTGTTTAAGGCTACACAAGAACTATATTGTTTTTGAGAAAGTTCGTTAAGAGGCGTTACCTGGAAAATGGTGTACATAGTGACCGTCAGTGGCCGATTCCCAGAATACTCGGAGACCTTGAAGATGTCAATACCCCATCTGTTTATGTCCTCCAACTCCTGCCGGTGGACAATAAGTGCAAAAATATATCATTACAACACATTTTACAAGGGAGAGCGTATTAAAAAACAATGCAGATTGATTTGAACAGAGTTTTTTAATAGTGTTAGACTTGTCCTCATACCTTGGCTAGGGGTCCCTCTTGGCTAGCGTTGACCCCAAAGCGAGGGATGGTGGACGGAGCGAGGCTGGGGCTGTGCGTGGCCTTCTTCACACCGCTGATCTGAGACATGGGCCGCTTCTTCTTGTCCTTCTCCTTGGTCGGTGGAGACATGATGTCCATGTCATGTTGCTTTTCTGTCAGATGAAGACAGACAAAATGTTAACACTGCAGTCCCTCAGTGATCGAATAAGCAACAGGACACTTTGCAGGGGAAAACCACCTAAACTCATAGGTTCAGACTATTTAAGGTTTCTACCAAAACATGTCTAGACACTTAACATTCAAAAAAACACTACAATCTTCTCATAATTTCTGTGCTTGAATACCTGTATACACCCTGTGTCTAAGACGTTCTGTTTTAGCTCCAGTCTCTTTACGCTCCCCTCCAAAAAATCAAAGTTTGCTCTGATTGGTCAGCGTTTCTGGGTCCTCTGTATCTCTATCTCTACACTGTCATTTCAGCGGGGGAATGACTGTAATAATAACACTTTCTACCATGAAATATCACCATTAAAGGCTTCTAAACACAACTGTTCCAGCAGGAATATGATCCAAAATTGGGGAGAAATTAACCTCAGCATCCAAGATTACATGTTTCTCTGCTGTTAGCATGTAGCCCAGTGTGACAGTGTAGGCTACATAATATAAGTACTTGCAGTGAAGTGCCTGGAGCAGATGACTATATAGAGAAATTCAGCTCACAATGACATCATACTGTAGCCAAAGTAGAAAAAACAGTTGGAAACAGACTATTCAGAAGGGTGTGAAACTTGAGGTTTTTGCTCTAGGTGATTTTAAATATGATCATCCATCACTGTAACACTATATATGACACAAAATAAAGTCAAGCATAATAGGACCCCTTTAAGAATTCCAATCCATTATTTCCATGGCCTGAAAAATTTCAATTAATATTTTGCAAAAATGAGCTACTCTGAAATCCAGAAACAAGAGAATTAAGTCTTAAAGTGGTGACGTCATTAAGTATGAAGTCTGGAGCTGCTTTATGGACAATGAATGGTCCACTGAATCTTTGGATCCAAAGAGTGTTTGTTTTCTCTCTTTCTTTTTTTTACACCCAAATGAGCTTTATTGCACTGTAGTGTTCTCACTTCTGAAACTGAAAATGTGCCCATATACTCATTCACCTGGATGCTCTGAGGGTAATGTATAACATATTTTTATCATAAATGGAGCAGCTCCAGACTTTTTTACTTGATGACATCACAAATTAAAGACCAATGGAATAACAAATATGAATTTTGAAAATGGCCATAGTTGCCGTTTAACAATAGCATAACTTATATGACACATATTTCTTTGTAAAACTTGTGGATTATACAAAGTGAAGGTGTTTTACCAAGGAAGGTGCTAGCGATGAACTCAGACACCTGGTTCCCTGAACGACTGGTTTCTGACAGCTGGGTGAGTTCTCGGTTCAACATCCTCTTGAACTGAGGACAAACAGACACACACATGTATCCATGAGTTTGATCATACACACTGTTTGCTAAAAAAGCGGTCAGGCAAGGACAGATCAAACATCTATCTTTCTTCCTGCAAACCAACAAAATCATATCAGAAGAAACACACTCTTTAAAGAAATGTAGATGTGTTGAATGCTGTTTGTTTTTTTTGTCAGACATTTTACATACAGATTTGGTGTAATTAGAAAGGGACAAGGTGAATTCTTCTACATCAAGTCATGGTATGAATGTCTTTCAATTGTTTGTGAAACGAAAGTTCTCTTCTACTGCCATGTTTTTATTGGAGGGAACAAATGCACAAGTCCTAAATATTGAGGGAGACATGTTCCCTGTATCCCCCGAAATCTCCACCTGTGGTATATATTATTATTGCTTCAGACACAATGAGTTGAATGTGAGTACAGATGCCACAAAGCAATTCACATCTCTTGATTCCCTTGTCCTTAAAAGACAAAAGATGTTTTCTTTTTAAACAAAACATCACATTTACTCGTTACAAGAGATCCCTCAGAGAAACTAACATAAGACAACCATCAACCATCCTAAAATATACTCAGAATGGCTACACCTAGATTCCCTCTCTGAAGCTTTCACATGTGCTTGTCTTACGTCACACCGTGCAGAAGCCAGTGATTGGACACAGAAACATGCATGGCTGATTTTACGAGTAGTAGCGTGCACTGCACCCAAACACATGCATGCATGTGGATTATGTTCATCAAATCAAAAATGTACAAATCTAACAGAAGGTGTCTTGTGTCTCTGAGAGTCAACTGTCACGTCTCAACCACCAGTTGTTCACTTTCTCACAAAATGAGCAACATGTGAGTCCCAAGCAGTCTCTACCCTCCCTCCCATTTCATCCTCTTGCCTCTCCTTACCTGAATGAACATCCACGACACCGAGATGAAATAACTCACTTCTGGCATTTCAGCGTAAAGTCAAGCATGGGAGCAAAAAATAAAATTGACTGAGAGAGCAGAGCTTTCTGGTGGTCCTCCGGCACTGCCTGTTCGACAGACAGCAGGGACACTTTGTGCTCCTGTACTGCTTGCCTGAGCAAAATCCAAAGCGAGCAGACAGTCCACTGGTTAGTGCTGTGGAGGCTTTGATCACTACAAACTGAACAGACGGAATTAAAAAAAACCCAACTGTTCAGAGGTCCATGTAAAAACGAGAGTGTGGAAGCATAGCTGTGGGAATGTTGTGGGATGCGAGGATGCAAGGCAGAGAAGCCATACTCCCTCGCTCCCCCTGACTCTCCCTCATTCACTCAGTTACTGCCTGTTCCCATATGTGTGTAAACACAGCGAGAACGAGGTACTCTAATCCCCGCCTCCTTCCAAAAATGTCTAAGAATAGCAGCCAATCAGGCACCTGCTGCAGCAGACGATGGGAGAGTCCGAGTGCCCTCATTGGAGGGGAGATGTACAAAGTGGGCAGGGCCGAGTGTGTCGGAGGCGGAGGTAGTGTGAGACACCATGTGCACCAAGTTTGAAGAAGATATGAAGGAAAAGCTTTGAATGGATGGAGGGGAGGGCTTTCATTCATGTTGCCAAGAATAAAAAACTGTACACTGCGTACCACAAAGATGAGATTACATCGACCACTATCAAAAATATGATTGGAAACACAAGACAACATATTTTGGGACAGAAATTCGCTCAAAGCAGGTTGCTACAACATAACAAAAATGATATGGTGATGTGTGATAATAAACTGAATTTATATCAAATGTCATTTTGCGGACAAGAAATGTAACAGTTCATTGGAGTTAATCTTGTTAAAATGGGTAACCCAACTCATTGCTTAATGATTAACCATATTTATAAACTGATGTCAAATACTATACGACAATAAGAAGTTTGAGTGACAGGAGGCCAGTTTCTTTGCCTTTATATTTAGTACCAAATCAGACTGTTAACAACTAGGAAAAACTCTGAATGGGCTCACGAGCATTTCCACAACTGAGCTATTCGAACTCAAATGTCTTGATGGTCCAGAGAAGTCTCAGTCTCCCTACAAGACACTTTCAGGACTCATTAGAGATCTTTTTTTGACAAAACTGGTCAATGAATTCATCAAAGATGCAAAAGCAACGTCCACTCTGGCCTCCCTTTGTTCCAAAGTGCCAGCGTGGATAATTCTTCCCCACTGACAGCGGCTGCTCATTGACTGATCTGCAGCAATGTGAGGGTTTGTCTCCCACAAAGCTCCAGCCTCCGCCACGTGAGCGTGAGCGTGTGGCTTGTGGCGTGTGGCGTGAGTAACGGTATATGTATATAAACAGGCAATGTATGTGACGGAAGGCAAGGCGGGCAATGTACATGTATACGATGGGAGGAAGTGTGTTTATGTGAGTGTGTGCATGCTGTGTGGGCGGTCTAATTGTGGAATCACATGAGTGCCGGGCTCCAGTGTGAATAGAGGGATACACGGAGGTAGAGTGGATGAGAGGGGGGATGCCGTTTCATCTCCAGCTACCACTACCTCATTCACATTTTTCTGCACATGAGTGGGGGGAAGGGAGTGTCTATGTGTCTAGTCTCTATTTGCATGCATGAAACCATCCCGCTCATTCACAGAATAAGCCCCTCTTCCACCCGCTGACGGACGGGAGATTCTATTCATATTTTCTTGATGGATTCTTTGTATGAGTGAGCTTTCAGATTTGTTTAGGGATCAGTGAAGGCTAACTGCACTTACAGTACATGACACACAATCCACAGGCTTAGTGTTGTACTTTGAGCCCACTGTGAATTGGGCTGCAGGAGATTATTATCCATTAATGAAAAATCTGGTGAAATATTTTAAAATGTCCTATGTATTGCGTTTATTATCCATTCTAATAAAAAAACGCTGACGCATTCAATATCAAAAGGGAAACACTAATTCAGTCGAATCATTTGATTGCTGAATTTTAGCCATTAAAATATTACTTTACTGACAGAATGAACATTTGTATATGAATTACTTAAGTTGCTTTATTTAGAACTTATGAAGAAAACTTGTCATTCTTGCATGTTTCCAAGATGAACAAAGATTTTTTTTCTTTTTTTTTGTGCAATAAAGTAATACGCAGACACACAAACAGAAAAGAGATCATATGAAATATGACTGAGACAAATGATAAAAAAAAACCAAAGGGGACATAAATGAGTAACAGAAAACGCATACAAAAAATGGAATTGAACACAAGTTCAAACCAGAAGGGTATTTAGTAGACGAGGCAATAAAGTAAACAAAAAAAAGGAGGTCCCAAGAAAATTCTTGATGAATTGGAGTAAAAGGGGGCTGCATTTAACAACAGGAGAACTGTATTACAACATGTTTACAAACTCTCACAACTCATGCAGTATAATCCAAGTATACAGTTGTATTCCCAGTACTTCCCACACATATCTATAACACCTCTGAACAGGAATGTTACAGGCGAATATGTTTGAACTCTGTTTGTGCATTCCACTGAGCTGAGTTCAAATGCATGCACTTGCCCAAACGTGCTACTCATTTGTGCATTAGACTTTTTATGCAAGAGTGTTTTAACTATTGAGGTTTTTGTAAAGAGTGTTTTAACTATTGAGGTTTTTGTAAAAATGCATGTGTTTGGGGAGGCACTCAGCATATGACTGCATAGAGAGACTTGGATTATACATCAGGAGTTTTCCAATGCAGTTTTGCTGTTGGTAAATGCTGATCCCTGCGACTCCAATTCATCAACATTTGCTGTTTTGGATTCTTTGTTCATCATGGAGGCATGTGAGAAAAACAGTTTTCCTCAAAAATCCAGCGTAACACAGGGTGAGTAATTGATACGCAAATGATCATTTTGCGGCTTAGTAATCCTTGGAGGGCTCATCTGAGACAGAGAACACCAGTAGAGAACACTTTGAAAGAACTGCTTGATATTGGTGGATAATTTAACATTCATAAGCTGAAATTTGGTTAAATGCAGCATTGATTATGATAGGTTTAACTATATCATTGTCATGAACATAAAGATATTGGAACTATATATTTAAAATGTACTGGTTTTGACCTTGGTGAGGTCAGGGTCATCTACTGTACCGTGTTAATGGAGTTGGACTACCTAAAAAATGGCAACAAGATGAAAATGACTAATAAACTCCTTCAGGGGGGTGAATCATAGTACAGATGAGATTGAGTGCACTGCAAACTTGCACTGTCAAATGCCATCCTGAACAGTGTGGCAGTGTGTATTCACCTTTTACCCTGTGACAGGTGAGTATGTTTACAGTGTATCACTTTGAGGCTGTTGGTAATGAGTTTGTGTATTATGTTGAAGTACCTTGTTGGACGCCATCTCGCTGACAGAGTGTCGAGTTTTCAGTGTCTCTAGTTGTTCCAGACACCAGTCCAGCTCATCTAGAGTCTCAATGGCCAGCTGCTGGTGAGGCTCCTCTGTATCACACAAACACAGCAAGGCATTATGGGAAGAACTCTCTCTCTTTTTCGAGAACACCATAAGATTTACATGCAACTACGTACATTTACTAGTACAAATTTGAGGTATTTCTACTTTACTTGAGTATTTGTTTTGATGGTACTTTATACTTCTGATCCACTACATCTTTAGTTTTGGTTACTTTTTATATTAAAATTTCAAAACTTCTAATGAGCCTTTCAAACATTATTATGTCTTTATTGGTTAGTAGGTGTAACTCTGTTATTTTGTGTGTGTGTTTTTTTTTAAAAGGGATTCACCAAATTCACCAAAATCACACAATATCAAAAACAAACTAATTGATTGAAGCGGCAGTGGACCATCAACTCCTGTGTTTTGAGAATTGAAATTACTGTGAGTTTTTCTTGTGTGTGTGTGGAGGGGGGGTTAATCAAAAAGTCTGGTGGCTAAGAGCCGCTGCTGCCTCTGTACACAGCAGTACATTGCTTAGCTTCCATGGCGGTACTGCTTATCCAAACTGGGGGCGCACCAACTGACATCTACTGTAGGTAATACACTCACTATGGATACCCAGTGATCCAGTAAGTACCTCACAGAGCCCCACTTCAAAAGATCTGCACTATCCCTTTTAAGTCGCATACTATGCACAAATTTTTACTGTTTTTTCAATGCAAGATTTTAAAGGAGCACTCTCACATTGTGGTATTGATACTCAACATAAATGATCTAAACACTCACGACACGCACTGTATTTCATGTATATTTGAATCATATTCATTTACTTTTTCATTACTGTGACGTGTTACCACTAACCCAGATTTCACAATTCACAAACTTAATCATGACAATGTCTTTGCCGTCTCTCTGTCTCTCTAACCAGGGTCAGTGTTGATAATGGGATGATAATGGTAAATAGCCCATTCAAATACCAGTACCAACCTGCAAGACTGGTTTTGCACATGGATGGTGGGTTGCTGCCTGAGGATCGTGTCCTGTAGACAGAGACCATCCAAAGTCAGCGAGCATAAGTTGTACTGTTACTACAGCATGATTATATTTCTCAGGTGTGACGTGAGATCACTACAGGATTCATTTTCATACATTTTCTAAAAACGTACTTGCTGGCTGTGCGATCTTGCTGGCCGGTTATGACGGCAAAGTTACTTCGCACTGTCCTCAGGCTGGCGAGGACCTGTAGGACAGACACAAGAGACTGAATGTACAAGATCACACTGTGACGTATTTGTGAAATAATGAAACCACAGACGTGACTTCATTCATAGCAATAAATACTTGCACAGGCCCTCATTTAATTCATCTTAACTACATCTAGATGCTGTTTAATGTGAATCTCTGACAAGCCTTTGAAACTAGATACTGTGGCTTTCATCTTCCAAGCTGATCCGCTATGCAGAGGCATTCCCCTTTCTGATGTTTTGATGGCATCACTGACACCCCTCTATGTCATGTCTGTCACTCCATCTGTAGCCAAACACTGACTCAGCACGTAGAGGAACCCCACAGAGTATCCGGTGTCCAGGCCTGAACCATGTAGCAGCCCTTATCAGCCAGCATGCGACGCCAAACAGCATGATCCAGCAGTATTGGATTCACCGCTTCTTCCACGGTGTAAAGTGAGCACAAGTGTGACGCACATCCCACGCAAGAGCCAGGCAACGCCGGCAGGATGCCTGATCCCGTCACAGGGCCAACATAATGTTGAGGGGCTGTTCCGATGAGGCAGTGAAGCCCAGTCTCGGACCATCTGGAGTTTATTCTGTTTTTTTTAGAGACCTGCTGTCTTTTGCTAACATGATTGGACATGATTTTCCTTTTATTTGACCAACTGGCAAATTTTCAAATTGCACAAAAAAGCTTCCAAAAGGTTGTGTGGAAAGGTTTCAGAGGACTCACCTGTGCAAACGGTGTAACAATCATGTCTTCTGTATGTCTGCAAATACAGAACAGAACACACAGAAGGAAAAGGCATGAAACACTGACTACAGGACCAAACTATAATCTAAATCTTTAGCAACTTTGTTAAAGGGACTGTTCACCCCCACATTAAAAATGACAGATTTTTCCTCTTACCTGTAGTGCTATTTATCAGTCTAGATTGTTTTGGTGTGAATTGCCGGGTGATGGAGATATCAGCTGTAGAGATGTCTGCCTTCTCTCAAATATAATGGAACTAGGTGGCACTCGACTTGTGGTGCTCAAAGTGCCAAAAAATACATTTGAAAACTCAACAGCAATGTCTGTTTCCAGAAATCATGACTTGGTTGCTCAAGATAATCCGCAGACCTTGTTGTGACCAGTTTCATGTCGGCACTATTTTCTTTCGACCCAACTACATCCGCCAACCGTATCATCGTGCAGAAGGAAGCATCTACTATTAGCTCACCTAGCACCACTGAGCCAGCGAATGTTACAGTTCAGTCACGAACATGAGCTTCTCATACATGAGTAGATGCACGCTTCCTCCTCTGCAGGGATAAAGTTGAGTATATTTAGGTAGTAAGAAAATAGTTCCTACATGAAACTGCTCACAATAGGGTCTGTGGATTATCTTGAGTGACCGGGTCATGATTTCCTGAAACAGACATTGCTGTTGAGTTTTGTTTTGTATTTTTTGTTACTTTGAGCACCACAAGCCGAGTGACATCTAGTTCCATTATACTGGAGAGAAAGCAGGCATCTCTTCAGCCAATAACTCCAACACTCTGCAACTTACACCAAAAAATCCAGACTGATGAACTGTCCCTTTAAAATGAATTTAAAAGAAACCAATCTGCAGCTAGTATTGCTTTGATTTTACCCAAAAACAAAGCTTGTCTGTGAAACCAGGCAGACAGACAGAGACTTAGTTACCATCATTACTTACTCAGATACCCTCATCCATCACTTTCTTGCCATTATTCTGTCATAGTGTAGCTATGTCAAAAAACAAATACGTCATGCACTGCGTATAGTAAAATTGGTGAGGGAACAGATCGGGGTAGGTGGAGGGGTGGGTGATATAAGTACAAACTAATAAATACTCACAAGTAAATGAAAACCCAGACTTGGTTGTCTGTAATTAAGCATCACACGCAACAACAAACAAAAGAGAACTGGGTGTTTTGGGGGTTGTGGGGGGGGGGGGTCTAATGAGAATCACAGGTGATATTAGGTTATGTTCGTCAGGAGGAAGTGGAAAAGGGCTAATAAGCCATCTAGGGGGAATGCAGGGGACAGAGTCAGTGTTTTTATTTTTATCTTTGTTTTATCATGTTTCTTCTCACCGAGATGATAACCAGTTGACTTCCCAGTGCTTCAAGCTTTCTTCCCTTCAAAAACAGATAGGCGAGAGGTGATGAGGAGACCTGTGACTGCTTACTTTACACACTTAAAGGTGTTAAGACATTATGAACTGTGTGGGGGGGGGGCTGTTTAAGGGAGATTTTGTAAACACAAACAATGAAAAAATAAAGGAAAAGGACAAAAAGTTTGCCAGTTTCTAGCAATCCAAGTGAAGCAGATTTAACATTCAATTATTTGTCATCATTTGAATAACAACAAGCTGTTCTAATGTTGAGCTGTAGGTCTGTGGACTTTTTGGACACACGTAATGCACAGCATGTTTTAATACTGCCTTTGAGCTATTGAAGAGAGACTAGGGTACAAATTCATCAAACTTCACTTAAAGTTGACCCTCTCATTAGTATTTGTAGGAGTTTTTAGCAGAATACCTTTGAAACAACAAAATATAAAGTCATGAAAGAGAAATCATGCCTCAAACAGGGCTCTCTAGGTATCCAAATAAAATGACAAAAAGGCTCGTTTCAAATTTGAAAATGAAAACGAGATGGCAACTGTTTGTTGCATCTTGTAAGGGAGCCAACCCTTGAACCAATGCACCATCTGAATCCTCCAATGTGGAAACCTCTCAGCACAAAAAAGACAGACAAGAAGGGGAAAATATAGACATGTCTTTTTTTGTTAAATGGCTACCTAATCATGCCTTGAAGAAGGTCTCTGACCATGAGTTTGCTTATTATTAAGATTTTTGCAAATATTTGAGTGTGCAGATGCTTTTTCCTTCATTTTGTTGCAGGGTATTTAACAGACTACAAATATGTATGTAACCTTACTGTGGTATTCCAGCATTAGGATAAAAGTCTGTGTATTGAGATGTCTCATGCTACATCCATGAACATACAGTATATATTCAGGATAAACACTAAATATATACAGTTTACTGATATATGTTTTATGTGATCAAAAGCACAGCACACAGGGCAATATTATTGAGCCTGAAAGACTTTATAGTAGGATATCATTTTTATATTTTATAAGAGCATCATAGGTTTTTTTTCAGGCGATGAAACAGGATCTTTGTGTGAATTTAAATCTGCAGAGCTGAGCTTGTATATATTAAGCTGTGGAAAGCATTTCCTCCTTTTTGTGTATTCAAGTGGAAATGGATCACTCCATGTCAAAATAAGCACACAACATTAAAGCAGCAGGGACCATTGAGAGACAGTGGACTGAGGGGCTGCATATGAAGGTTGTCATAATCCTGAATAAGTCAAGTGTCTCCTAACAGAATCGACTCGTGAAACAATTGACATGAACTTACAGGTCACTGGCAGTGGAGGAGTTTCTGGAAGGACCTTTGGGTGAAAGGTCAAAGTCAGAGTCGGAGCGGTAGAGGAAGGATTCCCGCCGCTGGCTGTGAGGAAAGTTGGCCTGTAAGACCAGACCAGAGCCAGGGCTGGCCTGGGGGTCCAGGGGGCTGCGCCCCACTGACAGTCCATTCTCCACATCAAAACTACAACAAAAGAGAGAGAGAGAGAGGGGGAGGAAACGCATTGTGGTTAGAGGACTCGAAATATATCTCATGGATAAAAACAAAAACATGTGGATTTATTCCGCAGTATGGAAAAGAAATGAAATAGGAACTCATGCATCCACCCTGGACCCCCACCTCTTGGTTTAGGGGTTGCCATTTTCCATAAAAAATTACAGATCAGAATCTCTGAAGAGGACAGGCATGCATCAGAAACAGGGCTGTGTATTAGCAAGAATCTGACAATACAGTGCGTATAATGATACAGGGATTATAATTCAATATATTGTAATATATTTACGTACCCGCGACCCGACCCTGGGTAAGCGATACAAAATGGATGGATGGATGGATATATTTACATACTTTAAGCAAGGCGATATAATGTGCTTTTTTGTCATAAAACACACAGCACATGCATAAAATCTGAGTGAAAAAGTTTACTTTCTTTTTGCAATCAGAATAGTGGGAGCTGCATCGGTATTTATCGGTTAGACTGCAGTGGAAAAGTCATATGGCTGAAGATAGATTACAGCTGAAGCAGGCGAGGTCTGAACAATACACAAAATGAACCACTACCCCGAATCTTTGCATGTACACTAATAATTCAAATTCAATGCAGTGTTTTTGAGAATCAACAAAGTTTCACAAAACCTACAATCACGATATTTAAGTGTATCGATATGGTTTCACAACCCTAATAAGGAAGCATGTTGTCCTTATATATCTGTTTTTAGATGTATCGGTAATGAAGCTCGACCCATGTTCCACTTTTCTATCACATCATGATCTGATCTAATTTCCAAAGACTATTCACATTTTTCCTATTTTAGTGCACATGTAAATAAATATTCTTTTACTCATAATGAGTAATTGATTGAACAAGTTTCAGTGAGTACAGCAGGTATTTCAGATGTGATAGTGAGACAAATACATGGAAAAATGCGGACTAATTCACAGACCAAGGATTCCCTTTGCGAATGAAAATGTTAAGCTTGTGGCCATAGACTACCCAGTCAACGTTTGAACTCTTTCTGAAAAGGCAGAAAAACACAATCCCAGGATCTACTCCTGTTGCGAGAGACTGGTACTGCTACAACAACTGGGGCTGCTCCAGTAACAATGAGAGGGAGAAAAGTCATACACAGTACAATACTCCAAATCCAAAAATATCACAAGCCTTCATCACTGGATAACAACACTCAGCCATTTTCGTCTCTTGAACAGGAAAATAGTGTAATTTAGAGGAAAGCGTGACCATTATGAACCAGTAAAGACCAAAATAAGAGCTAAAAATGACAAATTTAGTAGGGAGGCAAAAAGGATAACAGTGTGAAATGTGTGGGAGTGCAGTTATCACACTATGTGCCACAGAATAGGCTAAAATCAACACTGCGTGTAAATTAGTCTGCGATAAGAAGAAGCAAAATTAGACAGAAACCACAATGAGGGGGTGTTGAGAGCCTGATGGCTGCATATAAGTGATCCTCCTGCCGCAGTCGGGTAAACCTTATAACTGACCCAAAGAGCAACTTACAACACGCTGATGAGATACAAAAATGGCAGCAAAATCTGTAAATAAAATGTGCAAATCAAGAAAAAGAAACCCTCACAAATCCCACCACTTCTTCTAGCCAGCAGGTCTGCATGTACTTGAAATTAAAACAACATGAGAGATATGATGTGCACTTCATTAAAGGTGTGAAGCCTGCGCAGCTAATGTCATGCAATGTGTGTGTATGTGTATGAGCATCCAGAGGAAGTCCGCATGTGAGTGACTGTGTGTGAACAGCATCTGAGTATTGACGCGGGGTCATGTGAGTATGAGTCTAAAAATAGCCCTGCGCTCAGGTGAGCAGGAGTTCCTCCTGATCAAACACGATCTGACTACGGAGAAAAAAACCCACACCAAATAAAGGCACAGCAAGGCCTCTCTTCACAGTCTGGACACGTTTCTGCCTTGATCCACATCTCTATTTTCCCACAGCCCCTCCGCTGACATGCAAACCCACAGAGACTCCGTCAACCTGCAGCTCTGTTTGGCAACACGTCTCCTTTTCTAAACAGTCTGATGAACTCCACAGGAGAAATCCACGCTCTAGCAAAACAACCACTAGCAGAACGTGCAGGATTTTGGACACTAAGGCACACATTCAATCTTTTTCAAATAAATACGGCAATGGAAATGATATTTAGAAACAAAAAATCTCTGGAATCCAAGGCAAACAAAAATGAGTTATGGCTGCAGGAGTGTTAGCTTTGAGATGTCTGTTAATGATAAGTGTGGGAAATAATGAAACATAACACCAAAACATCATCACAGTCCCGACTACATCCCAAATTCCCAGAAAGAGTACTGAATATCAGAGCATTAAATACACTGTAGTTGTGTCTATACATTACAAGCTACCCATGATTTCATTTGATTAACACTATGCACCAGAATACATATTATGTGTATGTAATATGCGGATATATGCAAATATGTGGATATATTATGCCTACCATACATCAGAAGACTTCTGAAAGACTAAAGTCTGACATCTGAAGCCAGATTAGTTCTTAGTCACACACTATAAGATTTTGCAAAGACTGGGGATATTGCTGGGTCACTATTTGCAAGACTACAACTAGATTCCTTTTGAGATTGTTTCCCATCTGCTCCTGGTGGAAAATCTTACACCAAACTCCCTTTACAGAATATGACATATTAACAATTCTTCATGTGTCGGCAAAAACACATGGCTCTAGAAACACAAGATAAAAGATTTCATCTGTTGACAGTATTCTTTTCCATTCGACATCAATGTAATCCATCAAGGTAAACTGTATTTGCCTTCGAATTTTACATTTTGTCATTGTAACTCGCGATCAGCCTCTCTTGGTTAGCTGCACTGTTTCAGTGGGAGGAGACTATGGAAATATGAGGTGAACTGGTTGAAGAACTAAGATTTCTCACTAAAATAAGTGCTGGTTGGTGGATCAGATTGATGCAAAATTAAACACTAAATCTTGCTCACTCCACAAGTTTCTCCTCCTTTTCTACATTTCAAGAGAGCAGACACTTGTTTACGTTCTCGCACCTTCCCGGAGTCGTCTCCATGGTTACTGTCTACCCAGTTGGCTGCTGGAGAAAACACAGCGATTGTTTGTTAACAATCTTGACATCATTGCACTTCAGTATTTGCAAGAGGTAAGACTAAAATATTTTGATAATATTAACATGTTTGATTTTGTAGGAACGTCAAGACCAGACAGCTCCACCTGAGTTTTATCAGCTTACACCAAACTGAAGAGATCTCACGATTCTATTCTGACATCAGATATTTGTCTGCAGCAATGAAATCACACTGCAGACAACAAGTACAACTGATGCAAATGACATTACTTTTGCAATTATTTGATCATAAACCAAAGTATGGTACAATTAACATTTAGAATACTGAGTAAGGTTAATGGATTGATAAAATTATTACAATTCATCCTGAAAGGAATGATGATTTGACATAAAACCACAAATACCATCCTTGTGGTGGCACTTCATTAAAATTCAGGGGATCACCAAAGTCAGTAGATTTTATCATCTAGGGATCACGAACGTCTGTACTAAATTTTGTGACAATCCATCTAATAGTTGTTGAGATACTCTAGTTTACGGTAATTACAGCTTTAATAACATTAATACTAACATTTGATTGCATTGAAAAATCCAGGCTTTATATTTATAATATATAATCATAGGTATGCATGGACTGCAGCATGCGAACATCCCATTCATTCCCCTCTCCACTCTTCCTCCAGTGCCCCTCCCCACCCTGCTACCTCGCTAGGATGCTGCATGAGGACAAGACGTTGGTGTGTTACTGGCTATTACGTAACACTGAACAGAAGCCCCCATCCCTCCATTCATGTGACAGATTCAGACTCACTGACTGCACTATACATAGCCAAGGAGAGAAGTCAAAGGGAGGAAGGAAAGACAGTGGGGTGAGGGGTAAAATAGGGCAAAGAGAGCGGGAGAGTAAATACAATTTCAAAGAGCAAGAGAGTACAGCCTGTTCTGAGCCACGCACATGAGTGCTTTTTGGTTAACTGTGCACTGTGTGACTGGGCCAGTGTGGCTCCAGCTGGTGGTGTGCACGCCTGCAAATGTGCAAATGAGTATTTGACTGTGTGTGTCAGATGTGAGTGTTAATTCATTGTCATTTTTATAGGAAACATTTGAATTTTATGAACGTAAATTATGCTTGTTAATGCACTACAGCACTGCAACGTGCCACTTTACACACCTATAGTATGTAGTTGTGACCTGTAAGAAATAATCATGATCCCTGCACAATCACCACAAGTACACATGGAGCTTGACGCTACACCCACTCCTCACTCTTTCTCCTGCTGTCTCCATCTATTTTGTTCTGTCCTCCCTAATGATGCTGCACCCCTGGCTGCCCCTGCGTGCTCTGACCATAAACTTGTGATTTCTATATTTGTTTCTGCACGATGCTTCTGCCTCTGTGCGGCTAAATTTAGCCTCCCCTTGCATGGGGAATAGACCGAGAGAGGCAGCAACGCAGCTAAAAATAGACTTTCAGGTAGAATACAGAGCCATCCCCTCCCCTCTCTTTTCCCTCTGCATCGCAAAGCAGCGGATTTTTTTCCCTCCATTCATGAATATTTATGGAGAAGTTTCTATTTGGAGCCGATGCTGAGCTAAAATTAGATCACAGATCAAAATATCGCCCACGTCTTTCCCTCGCTGCTATTTCACTTCCAGTTTTCTCGTCTTTCTCAAGGGAGTGAACATAGTCGTGACTCTAACTCATGACTGGACTTTTTACCTTTTACAAACACACAGACACAATAATAGTATAGTTCTGTACACGCATGATTCCCTGTAGCACTATCAATGATCTCTCTTAGGGTTTATATGAATTAGGGAAAGATACAAAGCAGCATGAACACGAGGAGTAGATGTTGCCAAGGTAACAGCAAATAGGGAGCTAAACTAGTGTTAACAATTATTTTAAAACACATACTGTCTTCATTATATGAGGACTGATTGTAGTCTGTTTTTTTGTAGGACTGCGTCACTTTTGAGCCCATTGTTTGTGATACTGATGGTGATCTGATACTTTATATTTTCTGATATTTCTGTTACTGTAGTGTACAAACCCACTGCAACTAATTACACACACGTTGGGATTAATACATTCTCACAAAGATTTTTTTCTGGAGATGGAATACACATTCTTCTATTGTATTGATTATTAACACTAAAACATTAACATTAACTAAAATTCTATTTTTTCCATGCAGGGAATGTAGATGGAGTGGACATGCTACAAATATGAAACACAAAAAAAAAGGTCCACAGTGCAGGATCTTTAAGCGTACACTTTTACAATATGTATACTAAATATGTCAACTGAGGCCTTTTGTTTTTTCAAGGGGTCAGAGGTCAGCGGACAGGAAGCTCCCACAGAGGCACTGTGGCTGTTTGAATGGCTGGTCTTCATATACCACTCTATTGTCTTTGCATCTTTCACATGCCAGCCAGTCGCACCCGCCCACGTCTTCTCTCACCCTCTGTCAGTCGTTAAGTGATCAAAATAAAAAGACCAGAATGGGATATTTTTTAAATAACTGTGTTGAGTGGGAGGGTGTTGTTTAATAATATACCAGATAAACTTGCTAGTGAGTGATAGCTGATGTGTAAATTCAGGGCTGTCTGGAGAACTGAAATGGATCTAATAAGTCCCTCTGAGGACAGGGTCCCTCTACTGGGCTTTGGTGAGACTGCAAGAGCTGACCAATCTGAATATTCCACTGTGGAAATCCAGTGTACTGCAGAACTCAAACAGTCGATTGATGACTGATTAGTTGCTCCACAAAGAATTGATCAGTGACAGTTTTGATAACTGATTATCTGATTATTTGCTGGAAAAAAAGTGTAACTTTGTTATACTGCTCTGAATTCCATGTGTGAAAAACTCGGACTTTACATGTTCTTACATACTTTTTTTTAGTTTTCAGTGACAATTTGCAGCAGAATTTTGTTCAACATGATCCATGTTTCCCACACATTTTCCCAGACAAAATTTCAAAACTTTTTCATACCTTTTCAAGGACCCTTAATAACATTTTTTTCCTCATGTCCTACTTGAGAAACATACATGATGGTAAACAAAACACCACAAACTGACACATTAGACTGACGTTACATCGACAGCTACAGAAAATTACTTATATAAAATTATGTTACATTACATGGTGGGTCATCCATGTAAGATTACTGTAACTAGTTCATTACACACAGCAACATTTCCATGACTTTTCCAAAACTTTCAATGATTTTTACAAATTCCATTACTTTTCCTGGCTTTGAAATTGCAATTGGGAAATTCTAAAACTTTTCCAAGTTTTCCATGACTGTGAGAACCCTGATCGTCATAGATGATCATAGATCATCAAGATCCAATTACACTGGAAGTCATTAAATGATCCTTCTAATTGTCAATAAATTTAACCTGTATCTCACCCCTACATATATCGCATCTCATCCCTTTCACCACCACCAGACCCCTCTGATCCTCTGTGGCATGTTGGCTGTGGCCCCTTCATGAAATAATAAGAAAAAAAAGTTTCTTTCTGTAGAGGCTCCTCTGCTCTGATAAAGTCTGTCACAGGTGATTTGAGAGGCGGGGCTGTTGATGTCTTAAAGATGCTATTATTATTTTATATCTATTCTAATCTTGCTTTATACATTTATGTACTTACATGCTTGTATGTGTAACATAAAGTATATGTTTACATATTGTAAATATGTCTGCCTTCGTGAAGCACTTTGGTGCCAACACAGTCTCACAGAAATATGTGCGCTCTCAATGCATTACATGGTTGTGGGCACAATATGTGTTAAAATCACGCAGTGGCAACACTAAAACCATGCCACACCAAAGTCTATTACAAATGGCTGCAGTCTCAAACATGTCATTAATAGGGTTAATGTTTAAATAGTTAACATAAATAAGTATGGGACATAAGCGACATTAAGTAACATACTTTGCATAGCTATGTAAAGTCTGTTAAGCTATTTTACTGAGTTGACTTTTAGTTTTACACGTGACCTGAACAGCAGTCTCCTGTTTGAAAGTCCATGTTTGTTTGACCTTTCCACCACCTCTCCCATCCCCTCCTGTGTGGCCCTTTTTTCTGTCTTTATTCAGTTGTCCACAAGGACAATAGATCCTCATCGACTTTGCACTGGCATTGTTTTGTGTTGCCAACTTTTCATTTTAACACATTTCATGCCCACCACCACACAATTTCTACTAGACTGGGCCAGACTGCTTTTTAGGTGTCGTATAAATTAAATACACTTGAAACATGATAACACTGAATTATCACCAAGCCCTATACCGTAGATGAGACAGATTAAAAGTGCTTTTCACATCTGCCTTAAAGGCGCCCGCTCATGCACAAAGACACACAAACAAACATACAGCTGATTACTTTCTGTAGTCTGAAGACCAAACTGGAGCCAACATTCCTGGGCATCATAAAGCCCAAATAAAAAAAGTGTAAAGAGAGAGGTGTGTTCCAGCGTTTGTTATTTAAGTGGCTGGCTGGTAAGAAGTGTGATTGATGGTAACCTGTCAGTGGCCCTGATACTCGACACCCCGCCTGCGTCACTGCCTGTCACGTCAACGTCAATCCCATCTGGGGAGCATTAAAATACAGGAGCTACAGGGCAGAGCGAGAGAGAGAGGGAGTGCGGAGATAGACCTGTAAACCAGGGCAAGCTGTCATCTGAACCTTCATTCATCATTCCCAGGTCTGTGCCGTCACACAGCCAGAGGTAGAATTTGTTACACCAGAGCCGACTTGCAGGACTAGTTCAGCTATTTATTCAAGACACTTAAAAGAAGGCTTATGTATTAGGGCTGCATGTAACACAGATCTCATTTAGTGATGCTAGCGAGTATTAAATTTCCTTCGATAATTTGAAATAATCTCCATTACATGACGATGAGCATGTGGAAAGCAAATGAAAAGCTGCGGAAAAAGCTACAAAAGTGTCAAACTCAGACTTTTTTCCCCTGCCGTGCTGTTTAAGTCTTTGAAACCTGAATCAAGGGTTTTTTTTTAATGCTGCCTTCAGACGCCTTTCAGGAGCTATTTAACCCTCTTAAACCTTAGCAAATCGATTTGATTTCTTAAAAAAAAAAAAAAAAAAAAAAAAACAACAATGGGGGAAAAAAAGGCAAAGAGCAAGTTGGCAGGAAATGTGGCATAAATTATAATGTTATATTTTAAATTATGTGATAGAAACAATATACAGTATACATTTAAAAAAAAATAAGAATCATTTTCAGCACATTTTTTGGGTCATTTCTTGTTTCTGTTTCCTTTTTTTCTTTTTTGTGCTTGTTTTGGGTAATTTCTTTTAACATTTTTAAAAATAATTTCTTGCTAATTTCTAGGCCATGTGTTGTAAAGCTGCATAATGCCTTCTCCCCACTTTTTTTTTTTTTTTTTTTTTTTTTAAATTAAGGGTTTTAAAGGGTTAAATATCAAAGTGCAGGCTGCATATATATATGCACATGACACATGAAAGATGTTCTGGAGCAAACAAGGATTTTGGATTGTTTTAATTAGACCGCAAAGTTCACACCAGCAGCTGAGAGTCCACACCCTAAAGCTCAACACACAGAACAAAGTGGACCACAGAGGTGGTAAATCTGGCCACATTAGAAACACAGGCCTTTAAAACTGGTCTTGGAGCAATTTTAAATTCACAGTGACATTTTCTATGTATAACACAAGAGTCACCAGTGTGTGCTGTGGGATAAAAGCTGTCTGGTTGTTTTCACTGTGGCCCCTCACACACTGGGAGAACCACCCTGTTTGTTTGTCTTGCCCTTCCTCTCCTTTCCTGTGACATCATATTATTTGGCCGATGCCGTCAACGTGATGGAGGTGGTGTATTTTCATGAGTACGCAGTATATCTACATCAATTTACAATTGCCTAAGTTAAACTCTATGTCTATTACATTCTGGCCCTAATTCTTATGTAAAGAAGTATTTCACTAATGGAGGGATGGCCTTTTTTATTAAACTAAGCTGTCTGTGCAGCAGCAAGAGGCAAATACTTTTCCCCCTCTTGTTGAGAAGTGGTTAAATAAATTTCATGTCTGCTCGATAAATATAAAGCTACAGCCAGGAGACAGTTAGCTTAGGTTAGCATCAAAACAGGAAACAGAAGTGATGCAATCCCTCCAGCTGTGATACAGCGATCTGCAACTTAAAATGTCGCCTGAGAGCATAAATTGGGGGTCCCAAAGTCCCCTGTCCTACTTCCTTGCTTGGATCACATTCATCTTCAAACTCTGCCTTTTATTTTGATCTCAACTACGCACTTGTAAAGTTTTGTGACTGCATCTTGCGCAGTTGCGACATTATCTATGTGACAAAATCCGTCCACTGACAGACCAACCGACATATAGAGACATGTCAAAATACTCCAAACTGCCATGTAGAGACACACACACACACACAAACACAGACACACAAACACACATGCATACACACGCACAGATTTGCATGGTGTAAACATTAATAATTTCAGCCATCCCGAAGAGCATCAAGCGAAAGAGTGGAGTGTTAGAGGTGCTGGTAGGCAAATTTTGTCAGCTTTGCAGAGAACAGCATACAGGAAAACATTAGATCTGGCTCCCAGCACTCCCTGTTTGTGCCCTTGTCTCTGTTACTGCCTAATCCTCCTTGTTAAAAACCATGTGGGAAACAGCCACACACTACACTTAGATCCCACTCACAGTATTCAACACTGAATTTAAAAAGTGCAGTTTAGCGGCTATTATTTCAGAAAATACTTATGAATAGCAACACAAAGAATAACCTTTCAGCCATTACCATCTATCATTTTACACCCAACAAAAAAACAGCCAATATGTCAACCTTTTTTAAATATAGACATTATGCAACTGCGATTTCCATGTATGTGCATTGTTCAGAATCAGGCAGTGAAAAATGGTTTTTAAAGAATGTAAGCCAATGTAGCATTAGTTGGCATAAAAGAAAAGCAGGAACACAGAATCACTTCACTGACCTTTTTATGAAACAGGCCACAGTTAGAGGACAAACTGCATAATGGGATATGTTTGTGTAGAGCTGGTGATGTGTAAAAGACGGCATAGTTTCTCCTGTTGAGAAACAATATTTTATCATAAAGAAAATAAAACATGTCATTTTAACACATGTAGTGGAAACAAATAGATCTATGCCAACGACAACAAAGACTACAAAGTTTTGACTTTATATAAGACTGTATTTGCTTCTCTCAGCGACACACATTAAAAAAGTGTGTGTGTGTGTATGTGTGTGTGTGTGTGGCGCCCCTGTCTTACTGTACTTAAGTCTGTCCACTGTGATTAAATCGGAACAGTTTATTTTGCTATGAACTCAGGACAGCTAAACGCAAGAGACAGACAGAAAAATAAAGACCAAACTGGTGTGTGTATGTGTACAGTACGTCTGTGCGTGTACATGTGTGTGTGTGTATAATTATTATTACATGTGAACTGTTTTCTCAGTGTTCCCTCTCTGACTGCTGTAATCACCCTCTCAGAGCCCAGCCCTCTTCCTCTGATCTTTCCTTTGTAAAACAACACAATGCCGACATGACGCCTGCACTGGTGGAGCGCATGCTGACCTCTGGTGCACTTGAAGAAGTATTTCACTGCTGAAAGATGCTTTCTTTAAAAAAAAAAAAAAAGGCTGTCTATGCAGCGTAGAGCCGCAAGTTCTTTTGAAATTGATGCAACATGAGCAGAGAAAACTGTGAAAAAAGGCTGTGCTATTCGCTTCTGCTCAAGAGGAGAAAACGTACAACTACAAGAATGCACTGCACCGAACTGCAAAGTCGATCGTTTCACACAAGAGCGGTCGGCTGGTAACAAGCTAACTCATATTACAGTTGTACAGTAAGCTATAACGCGTTCTAAAAAACATTTGAGGCAAGAAATAATCAGTTCAACATCAGAATCTTTGCTCATATTTTATCAGTGCTGCTAATTTCTTTTTTCAGCCTCTTTTACTGTGCAGGAAGCAGAATTGTGCCCACTTCCTTTTAACAAATTCTCGCTATTACAGCTAAACAGGAGCATTTTAGGCAAGACATAAGCAGTGCAGTAACATAATCTTGATTTATACTCAATCGGAACTACCTAGTTTTACCCTTTGGTTGGATTTCAGTCCAGCTTTGAGCAAGAGCAAGAGAGACAGAGAGGGTTGGGTCTCTCTCTTAATCTGCCTCTGTACTCATCCACGGCAATACAGTAGCAAATATGTTTCTCAAGACATTTACGCAAGAAATGGGAAACAAAGTAACAGAATCTTGGTTTATAATTGATCAGTAGTACCTAGTTTTACAGTTTGATCCCAGTTTGATCTGAGTTTGAGAGAGAGAGAGAGTGAGATGCTCCTCTCTCGATCTGCTTCTGAGATCTTTGTGTCTGTGGCAGTGGCCATACAAAAACATGTAAGCACAATCTGTAGTTTGAGCAACAACCACTGAGCCAGCAAAAACCCACAGATGACACATTCTGCAGATGAGCAGGAAGATCCGGGCACTGGTAAGATTGAGGGAAGTTTACAACAGTTCATTTACACAAACTACCTGCATTGCTATGATACAAAGGTGGTTGAAAAGTATCCCTTTAACAGTGTAAAGTGTCTGCTGAGAACAGTATCTCTGTCAATCATCAATCAGTCCATACAGTATAAGCTACTGTAGCTCAGTATAGTATCATGATCAGGGAGGTGAGCAGGAAAAGACTGAAAAGACTGATTTTGTCCATTTTAAATAATAAACTTGATTGCAGTGTTTTTCTCTTTCCTAAAAATCTACTGTTTGGTTTTATGTTACATAAGCTCTTATCAGTTGTAAAAATTCCAACAATTTGAGAGCAGTCAAAGTTGAGAAAGTGTTGCGCTCTTTTGTGTCTGTTCTGTGAAATAAGAATTGGATAACCAGTCTTTCACTGTAAAAGCATTCCTTAGGTTAAAGTAAAGTTTGTCTTTCTGTAAGTAAACTTGTAAAAAAAACTTGCAGATAAGGACTACACAGTTGCATTGTGTAAAGGGCTACAGAGTGAGGTAAGAAACACTGGCAGTGGTTAATAAACCTGAGAGAGTTTGAGAGCAGAAGAGATTTACAGTGAGTCACAGGAGCGACAGTGTCTACCTTCACACACACACACACACACCCACACACACACACACTCTCACCGAGGACTATTATCCTCCAGGATCGTATAGCGCAGCAAAGCAAACAGTGAAGTGAGTGGAGAAGAATTGGAGGGAAATGAACATAAGTGGTGGGTCTGAAGAGAGGAAGTGAGGAACGGGAGACAGAAAAGGTTCCGAAAAGTTCAGAACCTGGTCTATAAAAGTGCCGAAACACGATCAGTGAGAGGCTTTAACGGTAAAGGTTCGTGAGGTGAGATGAGAGCGCAGAGAAACATCAGACATCATGTGGGAAAAGAGAGAAATAAAAGTGTTCTGTATATGCACTCAATATGTGGCTTTGCAGAGCATAAATCAACTTCATGCAGTTTTAACTCAAACAATATTTAGATGGTTCTTAGTACTAAAATAATTTAAAATCCGCCCGTGTTCAGCGAGTCAAAATTACTGTTTTGGCTATGGTGGTCTGGTTTTGAGTTTCCCCGTTGGAAAGGGCTGCATGTTTAGAAAGTACTGAGCATACAATTAGATAAATGTGACTTGGATTACACTTCATGAGTTGTGTGAGAGTGTGAACAGATGTTTTGATATAGTTTTGCTGTTGTTAAACACGCTTAAATTCATCAAGAACTCTCTTTTTTCACAGTAGAGGCATATGAGAAAAACAAAGTTCTCTTCAAAAATTCAAGATCACGCTGTAAGTAATTAATATACAAATCATCATTTGGGATGTGAAGTATTCCTTTTAACGGGCAGGCATTACAAGAAAATGAAGAAACTTTAAATGTGGCTTAAAATGTACACATATTACAATTTCTAGAACTGTGGGTCAAGTTTCACTTAATTTGTCTTTCTCACAAAGACAACAAGAAGTTCAGCAGTGATGTAAATGTGTAGAGGGAGGCAAGGATGTTTTAAACTGAACATAAAATACAGCACAGTATTTCAGTGATGTGTGTACTGTTTCCATAATCTATTTGGGCTACATAGAACATTTTTTTCATTGTTGATTAATCTGTCAATTATTTTCTCAATGGTGTCGAAAAAAGTCAGAAAATGGTTAAAAAAAAACAAAACAAAAAAAACCCAACAACCCATCAGTGTTCCCCTAAGTTCAAGATGACGTCCTCAAATGCTTTGTTTTGTCCACAGCCCAAATATATTTAGTTTACTTTTATATAGAGTAAAGAAACCAGGAGATGTTAACATTTAAGAAGCTGGAATCAGAGAAGTTTTACTTTTTTTTCCTCAAACATTTACTCAAACTGATATTTATCAAATTAATTGGCAATTAATTTAATAGTTAATTCTCGCTGCAGCTCTATAATCTCTGTTCACCAGTATCATGTAAGTAAAGCACACTTGCCATCTAATTGTTCAATTTCAAGAGAGCACTGCAGAATTTATACTGTTTCATATTGCTTTAGACACGGACATTACACACACAAAAATACACGCAGGCACATAATTGCACAATTATTCTGTCGTGTTACAAAAAGAGTTTTTCTTGCTCACTTGTGTCTGGAAAGCTCATTACTGGACAGTAAAGTTGTTGGGTTTTAGGAGTGCATTCAGCCCATAACGCCTGTCACACTGCAAATACTCTTAACAAATGATTCAGCGACTAAAAACTGTATTTGAGGGAGCTTGTTCCAAGAGTACAAACACACAGGTACAAGCCGGACACCACGGCCCACACGAGTACAGTACGTGTGTTTCTGCGTGTGTGAGGCCTGCAACCCAACACCAGCGGACCTGTGCCTCCCACTTATGAGGGAGATAAATGAGGGTCCATGACGCTCCCTGTGGGCCAGACCACCATTAGAAGCCGCTGATGATTTAAGAAATGCTTTGGAAACACTGTCAGACACATTTATTACAACAAAATCCTCTCCCTCGCCAGGGCCAGTGAGAGTTATGCTCTGTGGAGGGCACGGGATGACTTAATAATTTCTGTAAATGAGGCGATTCATATACTGTGACTAAAGGCACAGATTCATTAATCACAGGCCGACTGACCTGGTAAATTTAGATAGTCATTGACCTCTAGCACAAGTGTTGTGTATCTATCTCAAGGAAAAGAGTTTATGTCTACAAACGTATCTATAACGAAAAAAAAAAAAGAGTAACTGCTTGACAGGGTCTGGCATCAAAAACATCTGAGTGTGTCCAACATTCACACTTGGAGAATTTGATAAATCATGCAGATGAAGATTTCTCTTTTCCCCTCCTCTCCTCCCAGGTTCAGCTGACAGAAAGGCGTATTATGTTTCTAAGAAATGCACTTCTAAAGCTAAACCTCAGTTACCTCACTCACATGCAACCTGCCAAAGCTGTCGTCTTTTTAAGACTCTTAATTCCTATTAAATTACTCTGTGCATAAATCATGCTCTCTCACTCCCAAACACCCAACAAAGCTCATGCTTGTATTTGCTGTCAGTGGTTCATTTAGAAATAATCTTTAAGGATTTTTCCATCCATTCACTAGCTGTCATAGCTGCATAATGCTCAGTGTCACTGCCACTTCATTTTATACTTGGCTCTCTGCAGAAAGCGTTGAGAGAAATTAGATCAATAGCCTGTGGACAGACACACAGCAGGCTGTAAATAGCAGGAGAGCAACATGCCTCAAAGTAATGGAGCCATTAACTGCCATTTCATTCTCAATTTGACATGAGAATAGAGCTTTTGTGATCCTGCGTGAAGCAAATAATTGTACTTTTAATCAAGATCTTTAACTACTTCATTTAAAATAATAAAAATAAAAAAAAACAAGAGTGTAGAGCCCTGCATCTTGTGTGAGGCTGCACTAAAGCAAAGGGGAGCTTTGAGTCTAAATGCTAATAGGCTCACTATAACAATGCTGACATGTTGATGTTCAGCGAGTAAAATGTTGACCATGCTCACCATCTACATTTAGCACGCCAACATTCGCTGTCTAGCAGCAAACACAGTAGAGCTGACAGACTCCCTAAAAACTTGGTATCTTACCCAGATGGCCGTGGTTTTACAAGACGCAGCTGTGTGAACGCTTGGACGAGCACCGTTGCTCTCCACCCATGCTCTAAGTGCAGGTTCATACTTTATATGATAACCTGTGTGCACCTTTGTTAGAGCGCAGAACAAAAATGCTTTTTTTTTTTTGTTTGATAAGAGACCAAAGTTTGGGTTATCTTTATTTAGAAAGCTTGGAAAATTAGGCAAACTAAATAATACACACAAAATGAAATCATTTACTTGATGCATGCAAGTATAAAGGTATTAAATAGTGTTTGTATACAGAATTTGGTCTCACTTAAGTGCATGGAAATTGAAAGTCTTCCTTCTAAGCCTGTCTGGGCTGAGCATCTACAGATGCAAGATACTACATCGATATCAGAATACAGACCTCCACCTGAGTGGATTTTTGTTGTTGGACATAATTTAGCTAATCTAAATATCAGTATATTTTTGCACTATTCAGCTGTGCATATTTTCCATTACAAAGTTATGACCGTCAACTCCACAATTTATCAGCAGTCAGGTAAAAACATTTTGAAAATATGCAGGGACTTCTAGGGTTGGAGCCACGTCAGCAGTACAAAGAGCAAACATTTAAGTATATCTTCATGAACTAATGATCACAAAATAATACATCATCTGTGTTTTCAGTTACAGTTTAAGCTGAAGTTACATCTTTGTGTTAAGGCAAAGATAAGTTCCATTAACAACTTTTTAGGTGACCGTTTTGCTAACTTATCCAAAAAGTGATGACATGACCCAATGCAAGCTGTCAAAGACATGTGGCACTGACCACGTATACGTTCTTAGGGAGTCCTGCACATCTGAGACTGATGGAAATGTCATTTGTTTTTCAGGTTTTAGTCATAATCAAAAGTATTGGACAAATTACATTTTTGACCTGTTGGTGGTGCAGCACGTTAAGACAGGAAGACATGAATATCAGAAACGTACGCAATATAGACATAGACAATCACTGCCGTAGTCGTTGAGATATTTCACTCAAGACTCACGACAAATGTCAACCTCATGGTGGGGTAAGAGGAAATATCTGAGGGTTTACCAAAAGTCTTTCCAATTCATCCTTTGAGGACCAGGAATATCTGTACAAAATGTCACAGACAGCACTAATGCCTGGCTCATTACTGTGACTAAATAGCTGCATTGTCCATCACTTTTAATTAGTTTTTGCTTTTATTTGATTTTTTAAAATTATCATTATTTGTTGTTATCTCATTCTGTTTCTGATTTTCTTATTAGAATTTAATAAATATATAAAAAAAAAATCACTGACAGATTTCAGTTTGAACCAAAGTGGTGGATCTACAGACCAACATCCCCATCCCAAGAGCTCCACTGCTAGCGCAGGGAAAAAGTTCTATCATGTCCTGAGCTGGCAAATACAGTCAGATTAAAGGTGCCTTACAGACTGCTTTCATAGCCTAAAGTCAATTTCAGGTTCATAAAACTGAAATCAAAGGATAAATGAATGCAGCGTAAAACATCAAAGTCAATAAGCTGCTGCTGTCCCAGGAATTCAGAGGGAATCCTCTTATCTGTCCTCTTTTAGGAAAAGCAGGTGTTACCTTTACAGCTCAAAGCTGAAAAGAGAAACCGGTAACTGCCAACGGGCAAAGTAAACCGCCACCACTCATCACGTATTGTGGTATGTACAGTATCGAGAACAGATGTATTTAGCATCTCAGTTTGTATGGTAGATGTTGCACTCACAGACATGTAAAAACATGCATGCCCTTGCCACCTATCAATCTAAGCAGAAAGGGCTACTGTTATCTGGCTGTTCTGCGGTTAGATAATTGAGCTTTAAATCACGCACCGAGGACACGCGAGACACTTAGGTGTCTGATGTCAAAAGCCACAGATTTATATCCTTCCTCTCCCTAAAGGTTCATCTTGTCAGCTTTTCTCATGCCTACGCAAGGATGCACTCATGCATAAGTATATTTTACCTATACTAAAAGATCTCTGGACAGTATGTCAACAGCAGCTCTCTGGATTTCACTTTTTAATCATCCCTGTGATCTAAATTGTGGGAGGTAGATGAATCAGAAAAGGAAGACGAAAAAGAAATAATGAAAACTGAAGAGGAAGCAGAGCAAGAGAGAGGAATATACCAAAAAAAGTTTATGCCAAATACCATCAATATTTACTTTGAATCATTTTAAATTCATAAATCTAACTTTTACTTAGATATAAATGATTCCTAAAATGGGCACTGACAATGCTGATAAGGTATGCGTCTCTGCTGCCATGATTGCTTTTCCTCTAGAGAATGAACAGACTCTAACAAAGTCTGCTCCTCCATCACCGGTGTCCCTGCTAAGATCGATGCCTCAACCCAAATAAAGCTGCACCATCTCGGCCTCCCAGGCTGTGACTCCCCTTCTCAGGGCACATTAATTGATCTTGCTGCTCTTAAAACTGTGATTAAGCGGGCAGAGAATTTCCTGGCTGTCTTTAAGAGTAAGTAATCTTAGGAGCAGTGTGACAAGTATCAGTCTGACATTTCCATACTATTGCATTACCCCTGAAATTTTGGCCACAGAGGACATTTTTTTTTAGCTAAGAGCAGAAGTCAATTCTTGGCATTGGTCTTGAGGGGAATTAAACTGAAAGGACAACTGCCCTTTAAAACCCCCTTACTCACAACTGTTCTGCATTACATCTGATAAACAACAAGGCTCCTGCCTGAGAAAGAGGACAGAGGACTGTAAAGTAAACACGACTTTATCTCTAGGAGCTCCTTCACAGCCTCCCCGCTGGAACTGAGGATTATGTGCAAACTTACAAAACCTATGGTGGACTTTTCCTGTGAGAATATTTGTGTAAAAGGACAGTGGCATTAAAGCCTAATGGGAAAGGGGCCGTATGTTACGCAGAGAACAAACAAGGTTTTCTCATGGATGCCGTGACTGACTGCAAAGTGACAGAGCAGGGAAACGTTACTGTTCAGAGACATAACAAACCGGCTGGTGGTTACAGCTGCAGCAATAACCAATTAGTTTATTTAACCACAATGTGAAATCTATGTCTGACTTCACTGCTAACTGCAAGACATCATCATAATTATATTTAATTATATATTACAATATGTTACAAATGTACGTCTGCAAGATGTTAAATTTATTTGCCTTTAAAAGGGTTTGGCAGCTACTTAATGTAATATCAGCTGTAGTTTCTGTCCTTACATTTCTTTCTTCATTACTGGAGCTGCAATCGAATTCCCTACTTTATTCTGCCTTCACTCTTATCTGCCCTTCGTCGGCATTATTGACTTAATTGTTTTATAAAGTCTGGGGTTTACAGCCTCAGCTTTGCCTTGTTTGTCAAAGCACTTTGTAAACTGTGTTTTTAAAGGTGCTATATAAATAAAGTTATTATTATTATTATTAATCAATTTATCGATTAGTTCGCCAGCTAATTTAAAAAATCAATTAATAAGTTTAAGTAATTTTTAAATAAATAAAATAGTCAATACTCTGACTCCAGCTTGTTAAATGTGAATAATCTCAGGCTTCTCAACTCCTCTGTGATAGTAAACATAAAATCTGTAGGTTCCAAACAAAACAAGATATTTAGGACGTTATCTTGGTCTTTGGGAAATCCTATTCACCATTTTTCATTTAGCTGTTTGGTCTATAAAATATCAGAATATTTTGTCAGTTCTGGAATTTACAAAATGTCATATAAACATTTTCTATGCCAAAAAACTCATTGATGACAAATCAAGAAATTAATCAACAATAAAAATATTCTTTAATTGCAGCCCTATCTGTGATATATTTTAATTTGGAACATTTTCAAGTCATGGTTGAGCTATATAATATAGTAAAACCACAGCTAGTTTATCTTTAGCCACAACTGTGACTTACCATTAGTGTTCATGGCAGAATAAACCGAACTGCAGTATTTATTTAAGGTTATAGGAAGTGCTATTTTTTTTTTACTTAGCTGCTATATAAAATTCAAATGAAAAATGAATCAAAAGCTATTATTTTCTCACAATTCCCTCATGCCTTATCTCGTTGACTGCTGCCGAGTTCTTCAAAATGAACACATATTTGGTGACTTTTGCGTGATGAGAAAATAAATCACTCCTTGGAGCAGTGCCTAGTCCAACAAAAAAGGGGTCAAGAGGAAATACGATAAAAAAAATATTTTTGGAAATGCAGATATGAACCCAAAACAAATGATAAGAGCAGAAGAATGTTTTTGGTAAATATTGCAGCTGATAAAAGACTATATGCAGTCTGCAGATTGCAGATACAGCCATGTATGTTGACATTCTCTAAAAGACTCAGAGAGTAAGTCTTGCATCCTTTAGCATCCTGCAGGATTTACATTTTTCTTCTTCTAGAAACTGAAATTGTTACAAGAAATTGTCATTTATTCTATGTAGTCGTCAAAACTACTGAAAAACTAACTTTCAACCCAATACCAGCTCACTTTGCCAACAGAACTATGCTTCTGACCTCATATACACAAACATTATCTGCATAATGTTACACATGCTGTATGTACGTGTGTGTCTATGTGTGTGTGAGTGACATGAAAGGACACACTAAGAAAAAGAGAAAGACAAAAGGACGGAGTGAGAGTAAATGAGATAGCTCTTAATTACCGCCTGCGTTTCTGTATGATGTCAATGGGTCTGTTGACAGCACACGGAGATCCCCATATGTTCCCACTGCGCACAGTGATACTCCGCTCCACGGAGTAACAGAACCCACAGTTCGTCGGCACACTCATCTTTTCTTTCAGCCTATATGCTCTCTTTTAACTCGTCCTCACCCTCCTCTTCTCGGCCGCTCCGCTGCTCTCCCTCTCTTGGTTCTCCTCAGCTTGTGGCTGCTCTCATCCCTGTAAAACCCGGCCCTCCTCCTCGTCTGTCTCACTCTGTCGGGCTGTCCGGCTCTCCACGGCTTCCCAGGAGTTCTCATTACCTCTTGCAGGAGTGGACACCAGCTCTATGACCGGTGGCTCCAGTGCCGAGCCAGGATGACCGGGGTGATGCAATCCATGCTACTGGTGAAAAATCTGCTCTTCTTGGGATGATGTGAATAAATTTGGAGTGATTCTGAGCACCTGAATTCCTCATGTGAGAGCAGCACACTCCCTGCTGCCTGTCTGTCTGCCTCGGAGAGAAAAGCTTTTCATCACTCTCAGCAGAGCTCCATTAATCGGTCCCCCATGTACATCTTGTCTTTACTCCGGGTCTAAATGTGGCGCAACACTGCTGCCCTCTTCCCCCTCTCCCTTCCTCTCTCTCTCTTGCTCTTCTTCTGTTTCTCTCTCCGCTTCCTCCTCTCCCCTTTGGCTGCTCCACCTTTAATCACAGAACAAACAGGGACCTTTCCTTTCGCTGGACAAACTTGCTCTCCTGCTCCAGTCTGTCACAGTAGCCCTGCGTTGTTTTTTTGTCTGAGCTCCCTGCAGAATGTGCACAGATCTGTACAAGGTGTGTATGTGCGAGCGACCGAGCGTGTGCGTCAGTGAGCAGTGTATAGGCATGTGACTGAGCAAGTGTCTGTGTGTGTTTGTCTGTGTCTGTGTGTGTTTGTGTGTGTGTGTGTGTGTATCACACACAAAGGGGAACAAGTTTCAGAGTGAGGTCAGAGCTGAGAAAGGGGGCGGGAACAGAGCCAGCATGGTTCCTGCCTTCCCCAAACGTTTAAGCAATTTTAACCCTTTCCTTCTCTTACACTCACACATACTGAATCCTGAAACAATCTCACATTACAAACTTTCTCTCCCAGTACTATTACCATTTCCAGATGGTGAGTATTCATGCGTGTGTGTGTGTGTCACAGGTATGTCTTGTCTGTGTTAGGTAAAGAGATTGATGACAGGATGAGTATGATAGGGTATTATTATAAGTAGCTCTTGGGACACAGCTTGCTGAGAGTGAAGAACATGCACAAACAAACACACACACACATATACACACACACACACATACCCGTATACAGTATGTACTCACGCTAAGGCTTAGGCACGAGCATGCAAGGTCACCCATGGCTGGGGGCAGTGTATTTTTGAAGACCAGAAATGTGAAAAGTAAATATGAAACCTTAGCTGGTTGACCCTCTGTACGCTTCATATGAAAACTTCAACAGGAAATATCTGACAAGAGATCAGCGAAATGAGACAGGAGCCATGAATCTACAGCAGGCTATTTTTCCCAAGATCAGATTAGCTCAGGATTTTTAGACCAGAGAAGAAGAGTTTGTAAAATTTCATCAGGACAAGCTGTGTGTGCGAGAAGATCGAGTTACAGGAGTGAAATCAGGAGCAGAGAAGGTTTTCTGAGCACACAGCAGGTGCTTTGGTTTCGCTAAGTCTTTCTGACAGACAATTTATATGTATTAGTGATATCACATTAGGTATTAAATACAAACTTTGACGTATTGACCTTTAGCAAAAGCCCTCCCCTTGAACAGTGACTGTCCAGTCATAGCGGGGCAAGGCAGACCTGTCAAGCTTTGGATCTCTCCACACTCCATGTTAAAGCGCTGTGAATGATGTGGCAATAAAAGGAATACTCTGCATTTGCAGGATCCTCCAGCTTAAGACAGTTAGGTTTAAGACTTTTTAAGACTTTTCTGTTGCCACCTGAAGGAAAAAAACATGAAGGGACACCTATTACTTCATGTTAGGAACAATTTTGCCTTAGTTTTATTGTAATAGAAAACATGTCTTTTTTGTTGTTGCTGTTATTCTGAGGTCCCTTTGGTAAATTATACATATAAAAAGGTAAATAAAAGAATTCTTTTGAGATTTCACAATGCAATGAAAAAAAAACCAATTAATAAAATCCTACACCTATGTTTTAACAGTTTAAGACTTATAAAAGATTGATTTCAGACATTTTAAATACCAATTATGAAGTTGGACGAATTAATTCTAAGCCTTTTAAAACCTTTAAGGATCTGTGTAAACAGGGTGGTGTCATTTTTGGTCTTTCTATAACCAAAACTACAAGAGAAAAATTAAATGCTGTAGTAATCTGATTTTACTTTTTACTTTTCAAATCCTATTTTAAGAAACAAACTTGGGCTAAGTTCCTCTACACTGCAATAGAAGAACAACTCTTCTCGATTTTCATGTCCTAAATATAGCCTACATGGGCCATCCACTGGTAAGGGTGCAGTTTTTGCCTGAGACATATATACAACTGGGTATCATCAAAAAACAAACCAATACCAATACCAATACCAAGAGACTTATTAACTTGATTACTACTTTTTTTCACTCCATTCACTACTTATTATGCAAAAGGAAGTGTTCATTTGCATAAAATGCCCCCAGATGGCACCGGTGTGAAGTATAGCAATACTTTCAAACTTTATTGTGCCTTTTAATCACGCTGAACTGCCAGCTATGGAAATAAATTATGTTCAACTTCAACATGCCACAGTCTATACAGATTGTAGCTGCTGCATTAGTGGGCCAATCACATGTCACATTACGTCAAAGAACACTAGTGGCTGCAAGCAAAATGATACAAATCATCATTTTTTCTAGATCTGTGTACAAAAAAGAATGAATGAAGGTATCTTTTGATGGGAGAAGTTTTAATACTACTTGAATTTGGATTGTTTTGGTCGATATATTAAAGGTATTGAGAATCAATACCCAGCCCCAGGATGTACATGTAGCTTTAGCCTCAGTGTTAAACCTTTTGGCTTACACATGTTGTGCGTGGCTGTCAAGTTCATATTTAAGATCGCATTTATAAGATTGTCATTTTAAAATAATTAGCAGGAAACATGAAAAAAATCTTAAGAGGGCTTTATCGGCTTATGGAGCTAACGATAGCTTTATTAGCTTGCTAGCTAAAGCTTACAATACGCAATGCACTTGGATACGCAAAAAGGTGTTCAATGCACCCGTGTTTAAATAAATGTTTTACAAAATTTTGTCTGTTTCTTAACACGCCCTGGTCTTGCATAGCCAAGATCTATCTCCACACTTTGCGTCAAACAACAGCCTCCAACTAGTAACCTACACTCTAAAAGGTCCTTTATGTGGCATTTACTTTAGTGGAGATTTATCTATTTTAACCCTTTAAAAAAAGGAGGGACCTGAATTTTCTTGTGCTGCTTTTCGGTGCATTTTTGTTTTTTATTTTCTTTTTCATTTTCTGATTGCTTTGGGTCTTTTGTTTGTTTTCACTCATTTTCAGGTCATTTTCCTTTAACTTTTTATTAATTTCTTGTTATTTCTTGGTCATTTTGTTGCTTATTGCCTTTTTCCATGTTTTTGAAAGAAATCAAGCCACTTTGCTCAGGTTTGAAAGGGTTAATGTCAGCACAATCCTCTTCACTACAACAAGTTCCCTCACAGCAGTAATTTGCAGGGGTACCATTGCTGCATCACCTGGCACGACTGCGATTGGTTTAAAGAAATAAAAACAACCTAGAGTGTTTTTCCCTTAGTGTGGTGAGTTATGATGGGTTCATCCTCTGTCTGAAATTAAGAATTAATTGTTTGGAACATAACATTTGTTACCGTTATAAACTGCATTAAGTGCCTTGAGAGAACAGAAGGCTTGGCAGGTATAACAGGGGGTTTCAAAAATGCTTAATTACTATCCAGCTAGCTCCTACTCAGAAAAAATCTCCATAAATGGACGTGCGCTTAAAGCTACGCTCTGAAATACAACATGGTTCAATTAAATTGGCGAAATCAATTGATAGCCTCACCTCATCACCATGGAATCCACAAATGTTAGACAACAGTTTAGAACGGAAAAGAAAAAGCAAGCAAATGAGTGTCTCAATAGGTATCTTTAACACAAGCCAGGTCCTTTTCTAGAGGTCAGAGACTTCAAATGCATCATGGGATCACTGATCCACAACGTACATATTTGAAAAAGTTGGCTTGAATGTTTTTCATATGGTTTTATTTTCAACTTTATATTTACTTTGGTTGCAACATGCAGCACGGACAGCTTGTTACTGTTTTCGCTCTTAAAGAATTTAATATAATCCTTTAATATAATACAAACGCTGTGTGTGCCGCAGTCAAGAAAAACTGCCATTTAAGGAAATCTGAAGAGGTGAATGCACAAAAAGGGCCAAACATAACCACATACTGAACAGACCTACAATACCGCTGTAGATTATATTATGGCTTTATGGAGCCTGAATTCAACAGCAACAGTTTATAAATCCAATCACACAACTACAATGAGTTATATGGTAGCTTTTTCGGTTCTCAGGATTGACTGTGATGAACAGAATCATGATCGGGCTCCTTCTACAAGTCAAACCGGATGTGTCAGATACTTTTATTTTGCAGTCTCTTGTCTTGTTTAGTTTTAATGGCCTTGTAGTCACACTTGTGACTTGGGAGAAAAGACTTTGGACTTGTACAAGTAAAGAATTTTATCGTAAATAAAAAAATATACATCACTATGTACTTTGACATTACAGGGAACTGTTTTCATGTGCAATTAAAAGAATTAAGTGCTTAACAAATTTTTTTTTTCAAGAGTCTTATCCTTGTAACACACACACAGTTGCTGACACACACACACACCCATTTGTTGGCAGTATACCAGAGGATTTCAGTGTGCTTCATGTATCTGCGTCACCATGGTGGAAGAGAGTGGATGTATGACAAAAGACAGACATGAAATGTTAAGTTCTGCTTAGTATCTTCACATCGTGTCTCGTGCTCTGAACGCCGGGGTGACGCTGCAAGGTGATCTCTAAAACTCATAAAACAGCAAAGCATCATAAAATCTGGCTGACCCCTCAGTTGTGGGTTTAATAGTCCATTATTTGCAAAGGGGCCTCATGACATCATGTGTTGGCTACATGGAGGCATGGCGAGCATTCCTGGATAACGAGCTGTTTTGAAGTCAGCGAGCAGCGCTGTGTGTCGGTGTTGTTGCCTGTCAATATTGACTCTGTTAATGTGGGTTAACGAACAGTGAATATTCACCAAAGCTGTTTGCCTTTGTAATCCAAAGGGATGTCAATCACTCTGTGTTTCCTCTTGGTCTGACATTCATTCAGGTCAACAGTGTGACAATAATGCAATGGTACCTTTGTTTTCTCAGGCAGATTTGTTTGTTTAAAATTACTGACAAATTAAGGGTTTTAGAAAGATTGTAAAGAAGCAAATGATTTATAAATTAGAAATACAACCAGGCACTGAATAGGAAGGCCACAGGAGAGGAAATAAATAATTAAAGCCCATTTGGTAAATGCTATAAAAAAAATTTTTTTGTTATATTTGCCAACACTTTTACTATATCCACACAGAAGCATTACAGAGTATTAGTGAAAAAATTATTATTATTATGCCCTCTTGAATTACTTCTAGTAGCATTACTGCACATGAACAAAAACAACCAATCAGAGCCGATGAGCCTTTAATGCAGCTGTCGATCATATCAATCACTGCCCGTGTTGATCAAATATGAATCGAAATTCTGTAACTGTACTACTTATGTAACATCCACAAAACAAATGTTTTTGGTAAAATATTTCAGTTTAATGTTTAGCCAAAAAATTAGAAAGTTGATGAAGACTGGAGGCCAGTGCTTGGTTCTCCTAACTGGGTCACAAACATTCCCATTTTACAATAGTAACTTTAGATAATTCAATCAGGTCAAAAAAATGGTCACTGAACTAAACATTTTGGAAAACTGGAGTATGGTACGAGTTGGAGGCATAGTGTTCACAATTTCCTACAACTCACCAATAAAAAAAAGATGAGTAATCCAGACACAGCCACTCATTTCTCAATGTTGCTGCTGTCTCACCATTACAAATCAAAAACAGCTGCCATGCTTACATGAGTGCTGCAAATTTTTCACCTGCTTCTTCCAGACCTTATACCACAGGAATGCCCTAAAATATATGTTGCATTATGCCATAACAAAATGCTTGTGTGGCCACGTAATAAATAGCAAAAATTACTACTGTCTGAAACTGACTGTTCTCATGCACTGTCCGTACTTATATCTACAAAAAAATAATGCATCACAATTGGTGACCCATGGAATTGAGAAGGCTGCAGTCATGTGACCAATATGTGGGGGAAGTGAAGAAGAAAGTAGTATAGAGAGCAAAAGTCCATGTATGTAGGCACGTTGGCGTGGTGGACAGGACACACACACACAACTTTCCCCTAAGAGACGGTTGTTTTGCGTCCTGTGTGAAACCAAGTGAATAGTTATTTTAAGGTACCTCATCACAATGTGTTTTTGCCTAAACCTAACCTATGTAACTTTTCTCTCCTGAGCCTAACCTACATAACATTACTAGCTTAAACCAAACCTATGTACCTTAACGTTAAGTACGTGGCATTACATTGCCATTTATGGGTTGCTTATTCATTAGATATCACACAAAATGTTGTAGAATGTACATCAAACTATAAATTATACAAAAATTAGATTTAAACCCAAAGTGTTATGTTCCTGCATAATTACATGAAATGGAAATATTATCAATGTGTTGTGCAGCTTTACACACACATTTTCCTAAATTAAGCATGTTGACTATCTTTGGAAACTGGGATCTCCACCGGAATTTAAAGTAACTTTGTGTTTGTTTCAGTTATGCTCAGCATTACAATGTGAGTTTGCAGAGGGACCCAGTGTTGGGTACAGCAGAGGTCAGGAGGTTAAAAAAGCAGCTGCAGAAGAATAGAGTGCACACACACACACACACACACACACACACACACACACAAAGGCATATTCACATGTGCAGAGCTGTGCACTTCCATTAGTAGTTTCCTACATCTGAAACAGGATCTCCAGGAAGGATTATTCCCAAAATGACTGCTTCCTTTGAGAAAAAAAAAAACCTTCCTTACTTATATAATAACTTTTTGAATCCAGCACTCATTATGATGCAGCAATCTACAGTATCTATGTTACAAAGTTCCAGCTTACAGCATGTTTCATCTCTTCAAAAGCACCCGAACAAACACTGCAGTTGCTCTGGTCACTTCAAATTAAGGTGATTGCCACGGGGCGGGAGAAATGCAAACAAACTAAATAAATTACTTCACGGTACAAATGTCATCTAATACGCTGCATACGTAACAAAGCAGCAGCACCAGGTGTCAGCATGTGGCTGTTGCTCGCAGACTATATTTAACTGACTCTCAGTGATGTCAAACGCCGTGTTACAGCATGTACTGTAGTAAAGGCTATCAGTGTGTCGCCTCATGATTCATTAGGCTGCCATCTGCTAGCATGACAGAGGAGTTTGGGGCTCGTCTGATTTGGGGATTGGGGAGATGACAGATTTGCACGCACACATGCAAACACACACACACAGCTGAAAAAAGCCAGGACTTACGCACATCGGAACTTACTAACGAATGCACGTACAGGACATGCAAACACACTCAGGAGCACACATTAAATGCACATTCATATGTACTCAGGTCCATGCACATGCCCAGATGGCAGGTAGCCACTCCTTCAGTAGGGGATTGTTTGTAGGAAAAAATAAGGGCCATAAAATGCAGCAGCCACGTCTCCGTTTCATCTCAGAAAAAAAAGTGCTGACCCAGTGTGTAAGCTACAGTAAATATGTGTCCATGTTTATGTTGTTTGCACGGAAACTGCATATGTTTTAATAGGTGCATGTCAGAGAAATTGTACATGCAGTAGATTAGTGTCCATTAGTGGCAGATCAAAATAATTTTAAATAAAAAAAAATCTTTATATATTTATAAGGTTAGATAAATAGACAGAAGCGCCTCTAATAGTTAGTATAAATATATATAGGTATTCCCCTTGTATATACCAATATTTTCTTTATGTACCTTTTTGCACTTTATATATATATATATATATATATATATATATATATATATACACACACATGTAGCCTTGGTATTGCCAATAGTATATACAAGTAATATAGTATATAATCTGTTCTTAAATATTATCTGAGGAACTGCTGCTGGCTTGACACATAACACAGCATCTATTTGTTTCTACTCTATGGTGGAGTTGGATGTGGTGAATACTAGCTGCAGGAGAATTAAACAATATATTCTTTTATTTTTTAAACAATTTGTAAATTGTGTCTTTGTGTGTTAATATTTGTATGTGTTGTTTGTTTCTTGAAAATCTAATTTTAAGAAAGTGTAAAAAAAAAAAATCTAATTAAAAAAATAATAATGATTGGTGAGCTCAGAGCTAACTGATAACACTTAATATTCATTCCAATATAAAAGGGGTGCTCTACTTTTCCTCAAATCAAATGTCTGTAACTAAGAATAATTTGTATAATTTGTAATTTGTATTTTGGCTGTAATGCTATTTCCTCTGTACTGCATTTTGTGCTGTATATATGTTGCCTCAAGTGGCCGAGGCAACATATATGTACAAACAAACAGTGTACAAACTATTGAGTCTAGATGTTACAAAGGTGAAGCAGCTGGCTGTAAAGTCAAGTCTGTTTTCCTACATAGCCCTGAATTACAGGCATTTACAATATTAATAACACACAACACCCTTCATCATCAAAGCGGAGATAAGAAAAAACAGGGATGAACCTAAGAGCAGAGTAAATAGATGTGCAATAGATGTAAATACTAATTCTAGCAGCAGCAAAATTATAAAATGGTGAATAAGAATAACAACATTTAGTGATTTAAGCCCAAAAATACTATATTAAATTAATATAATGAGTACAGAATTGAAGAGTTTCAGAGTGTCTAACTGGCAATCTGAAGCTACCGTACGTTTCAAAGAAAAAAGGTGAATAAGTGTTAATTCTGCCTCACAAAGCACATATACATACACCCCTCTACAATACTACAACTCTCCACAGCACCATGAAAGCTGAATTAGCGATACAACACTGCCTTTTGCCTTTTTCCAGTCGCCTGAAAATAGAAATATAATCCGTCAAACCACCAAGTTGTCTTTATTACTTGATCCAGCAACTGCTCTGTCTGCATGAGGTCGCTGTTCTAAAACGCTCTCTGAGTATAACTTAGTCCATTTCCCCCTCTAGTGGTTACCATGAAAAGTTATCCTAATATCCAACACATAAGAGGACACATAGGAGGATTTTTCTTTTGCTGAAATCCATTTTTCTTTCACCAATAAAAAAGTAAAACAAAGCAACACATTGTGATTTATTATTTTGTTAGGTCTGTTACAGATTTCACTGTTTAAGATTTTAAATTATGTCTAATGATAACACCCCAAATCCCCCTTAGACCAACATCTAAAGTAGCAGTATATCTGATCTGATCTGTTTTTTTTTAATCTCTTTTGGATGAAGACGCCTGTGTCCTCTCACAAAACTATAACACTTTTGAATTTCAGCAGTGTTGTACACTGATGCTGCTGCTGTTGGTGCCAGCCTCACGAATCGATGAGGCTCTGGAGGCGATTGGGGAAATCAGTCATGCTGAAAATATGGAGTACAGCAGTGACGCACACAGCAGCCAGCCCGCCACAGCCACACAGGCTCTAGGCTCTATTGACTAATCTGGGTGCATGTTTGAGGAGGGGGGCTCGCAGCTATATTGGGACCTCTGACATTGACACCGTTGCCCTTTGGTTGAATGGCCTCACTTGACACTTTTTTTGTTGTTTTCCCTCATTATTCTTTCCGTCACAATTACTTTCTGCCTCTTGGAAGTATCTTTTTATTCTGTTTTTGCCACTGTCTCTAAGCCTAACCCTCTCCTTCCTGTCTTTATCTCTGCTCTGAGAGCAGTCCTATCTCAACCCACGTCCTCTCTATCGCTTCTTCACAGCCCTCTCATCTGTGCCTTTACCCTCTTGTTGTCTAAATTATCTCTTCCCCCCACTTGGTTGGCCGTTGCATCCCTCTCGCTCTCACCTCACTCGTCCCATCGTTCTCTGCTCTAGATAAATGTCAAACTGTTATAAGCTGAATGGATGCACAGACTATCTTCTTATGATACTGACTAAGAGCTTGTCCAGCTTAATGCAGTGACACTGTGTTCTTTAAATGTATCTCACTGCCAGAGAAGCCATAAAAAGCATTGTTGGGAAGGTTACTAGGAGCGTGGGAGTGAGAGTGTGTGTGTGTGTGTGTGTGTGTGTGTGTGTGTGTATGTGCATCTGGGAACGATGTGTGTGTGTGTGTGTGTGTGTGTGTGTGTGTGTGTGTTTGTTCGTGCGTGTGTGGGGCGGTCAGAGGATGAATAGTGCCCTGGTACTGTTAGTACAAGTGAGGATAAGAGCTGTCTCTGTTGTGATGGACACATCTGGATTACAAGAGACTGCTTTGTCTCAGTTAAACAAGATCGGAGAAAATTATTTATTTACAAAAGAATTACAACCTTAGCTATTCTAAACAGGCATAAACCATATCATCTCCATTACCGTACTATAAATACATCATTGTCTTCACTGGCACTGAAAATTAAAAACAAGTTTTGAGCTTTGATGTGAAGCTCCCAACAACAAATCAGGTAAAGAGAATAGAGGCTTGTTCTGTTCCCTTCTGTACTTCTGTATCCATGGCTGTGGTCTAAAATCTCCTGCTTTGATCTCCTCATATGATCCAAACAGGCTCACAGCTGGAGGAGTTCAGATGACACTTGTGAAGCACATGTCTTATGCCCAGAGTTCAGAAAAGCACCACACATTGCAAAAAAAAGGGAGAAAAAAAATCCCACAACAGTTCTGAAATGTTTCTTTTTCCTTCCAGCGTAAAGAGGAAGAGCATGATACTTTATGAATCTGTGCAGCTTTTGAGGCTTATTTTAATGATGCATCTCTGTGACTTATCTTACACAATGCACAGAGTCATGTTGACCTCCTTGATATTCATATTCTGTGTGTGCAAAAAAATCCTCCTTGTTGAGTGTCTGTTTTCAGTCTATGCAAACTTACACAATAAGGAGTCCTGCAGGGATCCCATGACAGCTGTAGTAGATTTTATGTTTTTTTTTTTTGAGTTCGGCCTGGTGATTGCACAGTTGTATCAAGTTACAACAATTAAATCAATCAGTCTCATCAGACAAGAGACCATAACTTAACTCTAAAGTGAGTTAATCTGACGCACTGTTTTGTTTCCAAGAGGACAAGATAGAAAACAGAGATGTTATCTGCTGCACACTTTTCCACAGTGCGTCGATATTTCTTCATTCCTCTTATGAAACTAAAAAGTCCTGGACCACATGACAGTCATACCGTGCCTAACACGGACGGCTCGGCTTGGCTTGGGTCCATGCACCCCAAGGAGGGCCATCAGTGGACAGAGTCATCGATCCACCATGCCACCCCGAGGCCTACACCGCCAACCGCAGCACCCAGCACACCAACTACAACATCCACTGGCTCGCACACATCAGATCACTTAGGAAAATGTTTTACGTTTTGGCATTAGACAGGGTTACAGTGAGACAGGATACAGGTGCAGACTCATCACCAGATAAGTATTTGCTATCACTGGGGCAAACCAAACTGCAGCTTTAACCCGTCTGAGAGATGCCATGAGATTAATGTCCATGTCAAAATGTTTTCCATCTTAAACAACTTTTCATATTTTATGCAGTCTTGAAACATGAAAACCTGCCTGATAAACACCAACAAAATGCTACACGACTGTAATCAGCAACAGAGCAGCAGTGTCAAACAGTTCCCCTTCAGCTGACTTCATTTTATGTACTGTTAAAGGTAAAAACAGAAATCAGCTCCCCAGTGCTTCCTGAATCTTTGCACCTGCATTATGCTTAATCAGTGACAGTACTCACAATAACAAAACACAACCGGATACATACCCAATGCACGAGTGTCTGCGGGTGGAGAAGTTACTGTGCATCTTCCTTGAAAAGCGAGAGTCTTTGTTCATCATTTTATTGGCAGGTTCAAAAAAGGTGGGATGAGTTCACAGAGGCATCAAAATAGCAGCTTTGGGAGGTGAGGGATAAACAAAGTAAACTTTCATGTTGTCATGAATCAAAAAGGAGAGATGCTGTCTGTGGTCACAAGTTATGGGTCCTTCTGACAGGACAAAGCAGGAAAAACAGGTCCAAGAAAGACAAATGTAAAACAACACCAATATGCAAAACACGAGAGTCTCATCAGCGTCAACTGGTAGGAGCAAGAATAAAAGTGAGGGCAACAGTAAGTCAGGCCTGCTGAGTATTCTCTATACTTATAAGAAAAAAGTTATGAGCTAGAAGCCATTCACTTTCAGTTCAGTGCAGAATAAAACTGGAAATTCATTTAGCGGTCAAGCTTTCGGTCCCGGCGTTAAGGATATGTCCATTTGTTTTTGTCGAAAAGGAAGAATCAGAAAAGTTCAGCTCAGCACACGTGTGTGAACAGCCTAAAAACGCAAAGAGTCTTGGCTGTCAGAGACCAGTTAACATATCACCTCACTGACATCGAAAGACGTGGGCTGAATCAAATCAAGGGAAATTGAGGATGGTGTCAGCTGTCAGTGCTCATCTGGGACTACTTCTGCACTCGTTCTCCTTTCAGCTCACCACAGATGTGCCAAGACAAACGCTTCTGTCGCAGTTTTTTCCCTTCCCGTACTTCTACATGGGAAATAGAAAGCTTGATTTCATCCAAATGAGCTGCAAACCAAACTCCTCAACAATGGTGTTTTCTGTCTTTAAAAATCCAAAAAACTGAGCAGAGTTAATCTTACTGGGGGGGAGCGAAAAAAAAAAGGAAAAAAAAGTGAGCTGGAAAGGGTGTTATAATCCCATCAGATGCTCCCTGGAGTGGGCCGTCCCATGTAGTCCCTGTCAGTTGGCCATAACCGACTTCTGCTCTCTCTTCTCTCCTGAGAGTGGTGGGACCAAACTCAGGCTTAAAACAACAAACAACAACACTATCTCCCCCGAGAGTGAGAGCGAGAGAGAGAGAGCGAGAGAGATATTGTGGAGGGAAAGAGAAGGGGTGGAGAGAAAGAGAGCGGCAAAGCAAATTGCATGAAGAGAGAGAATGGCAGAAGAAAGTGGACCAAATGTACTAGGGTTGGAGTGGGACGAGAAGAGGTGAAAGGAGAAAAAAAGTGCTATATTGTAGTATTAAGTAAGTTAGTAAGTTTTTTTCTCTATGAGAGTGTTTACAGTTTCTCTTTTCGTGTAACCAGCCTGCCTCCATGCCAGCAGCAACAATGGTGCACTGGTCAATCAATACTTCAATATTGTGTGTGTGATTCCATTTTCCTTTTTAATATCGAGTTCTCCTCTCATGCAACGATATAATCCATTTGATTCACACAATATCCTCCTCACCATTAAAACAAATATTTGGTGTCGTCACAAACGTGCCTGTGAAAATACTGCAGCGGAGACGTGATTAACAAAGGATGGAAACATCTCGTTTTTCATGATGTGAGGGAGGAAGCAGACAGGAAGTGTCCGTTACAACACATCTGAGGTTTATTACCGTCCATGATAAGCATCAAGTTAGCCTGGAAAATGAGAGAAAAAGACCCTTATTGGAATCAGTTTCAAAGGGAAAATTCACCCAAAAGTAATGTTTAAAAAAAATCCTCTTATCTGTAGTGCTATTTATTGATCTAGGTTGTTTTGGTGTGAGTTGCCCAACATAGGCAGTATCAGCTGCATGTCTGCCTTCGAATTTATTCGAACTAGGTGGCATCGGGCCGGTTATTAACACTTTGATGATTCCCTGATCTTACTTCACATACAGACTTCCGTCCTGTTCATACTGTCTTTGATCAATGAGGTGTGGTCATCAGTTTCTAACAGGCACAGCAGCCCCAGTGGCCTAATGGATAAGGCACTGGCCTCCTAAGCCAGGGATTGTGGGTTCGAGTCCCATCTGGGGTGCATAGCAGAGTGGCGCAGCGGAAGCGTGCTGGGCCCATAACCCAGAGGTCGATAGATCGAAACTATCCTCTGCTATGTCAGCATTTTACACATCCATGATTAAACTCTCTCTGCTTTAATTCCAGTCACCATTAACCATAAGTCGCAGCGTACAGGAACTGTAGCAAAAAGGGTAAAGGATCACAATGTCATACATCAATCAAAACGTAAACTTAGGCTGTTTTAATTTTGGGAAGCAAAAAAAGTCATTAGGACTTTATTGTGCTTTATGCATCCTGCCGGCTGCAGATGCCCTGTGGTTGGTCAAGTTATTGAGGACACAACTGTTGGTCAGCATAGACAGTTCAGAGGTCTCACAACAAGGTTTGAAGATGGGGTGTCCAGTGGCTCAGTGGATGGAGCAGACACCACATGTGTGAAGGCAGTGTCCTTGCCGCAGCGGTCATGTGTTTGACTCCAGCTTACGGCCCTTTGCAACATATCATCCCCTCTCTCTCCCCCTTTCACGCTGTCACTCTGTCCTATCCAATAAAGGCAAAAATGCCAAAAAAAACCCCAAAGTTTAAAGAGGAACTGAGCCCATTGTACACTGCCTGTTCATTGCAGGGATGTGGTGCTGTTATTCTGCCTCGCTGTTCTTTATGGAAGGTAAGAACGCAGAATCGGGGACAGAGTTATCTCTAGTTTGGGGCAGTAACATCACTAAACCGATGTCTGTGTAAACAGGTCAGCCGGCAGTACAGAAAAAATGTGATGTTCTGATAATATGCTATGTGTTCAACATTCAAACACTCAAAGAAGAAAAACATCCATCCAAAATGTCTGCAAACTAGGGAGGCAATGAGGACCAGGAGCTCCTTACCCTCTGAGCAGAGGCTGAAATGAACTGCCTTATGACAGGGAGGTTAATATGGGTATGTTATATGTATGTCACATTAGAAGTTGATGCTGATGTGTTACACGACTTGCCTATCATGCATCCTTTGCTTTGGGAGTTGCCAGTATGCTTATCTTAAAGTCAAACACGGCAGCAGCATCATACCTGCATCCCAAAACTAAAAAAGTCAAGGTAAACATGTTGATGGCTGTGACCATTACCCTCTTTGCTACAGTTCCTGTATGCCACAGCTACTGTGACTTATGGTTAATGGTGAATCGAATATAAGCAGAGAGAGTTTCATCATCAATGTGTAAAATGCTGACATAGCAGAGGATAGTTTCGATCTATCGACCTCTGGGTTATGGGCCCAGCACGCTTCCGCTGCGCCACTCTGCTGTGCTCCCTGGATGGCACTCAAACTCACAATCCCTGGCTTACGATGCCAGTGCCTGATCCATTAGGCCACCAGGGCTGCTGCACCTGCTGCTGCGCCACGGTCAACAGCATATTGTGACAGTGACAAACAGTGGGTGTAGTTCAGTAGAAAGAAAAAATCCTACATGAAACTGCTCACAACAAGGTCTATGGATTATCTTGGATCAGGTCATGTTTTGAAAAGAGACATCGCTGTTGAGATTCAAGTGTATTTTTGCTGCTTTGAGCACCAGAAGCCGAGCACCGTCTAACTCCATTATCCTGGAGAGAAGGCAAACATCTCTGCGGCCTATATCTCCAACACTCGGCAGCTCACACCAAAACAATCTAGACTGAACAACAGCGCTACGGTTGAGTGGAAAAATATGTATTTTTGATTTTTGGGGTGAATTGTCCTTTTAAGAGGTAAATATATAGAAGCATATAGAAGCATATTAATCTTGTATGTTATTACTAAAATGTACCTGTCTTTTGGGTCTGTATATTTGTTAACTAAAGCTATATTTTTTTATACTTGATAAATAGTGGTGTCTTGTAATGCCTCAGGGAATGGGTCAAATGTCGGCATGAAACCTATTAATGAACTATTTGGAGGTAAAACACAAAAAAATATGTAACTAAAGTTACTAAGTAAACGTTTTCTTGGAGAAACTCTTGTGATTTTCATTTTGCTATATTGATGACTTTGCCCATTTTCTCTACTGTTCACCAGAAAGCTTCATGTTTATTTCAAGCTGAAGGAAAAGGCTGCAAACATAACTGAGGTACTAACAATATTTTCTTTTTAAACCTCCAGAAATATTAGGGCCCCTATCCACTCACATCAGCAAAGGTTAATGTCTTTCCTAAACTGTTACCATCACAGACACAGAAACCTTCTGATGCACAGTGCCATCGTTTCACAACACAGCATCCTCTAGTGGAAAAGGGCAGAAAATGCAATGCCAACTTTCATTCAGAGAATGTGTGAACATCCTGAATGTAACTATTTTTTTGTTCTGCTGCTAGAATTGTAATATATACCTGACTGAGGGGAGGGCGTGCAGACCTGACGTAATTTCTTCAGGCTAATTATGACACTTATTCAAAATTCCAAACTACTCTAAAATCACTCATTTTGAAAGGAAAAAACTATAGCATTTTCTGACTATCATCTTCACATTATTTAACAAATGACTTGTTGCATAAAGTCTTTCAAAGCCCATTACTCACATGCAAATTATTAGAGATTATATCACACAATTTAGAAATGACCAATATACTGTTTTTTTGCTGATATCTGATATACCAATATATAACGAATTTTTCTGGACTGCAGATTCTGACGCTGATATATGCACATACTTCTTTCCGCCTAATTGCAGTATTTTCTGCAGTGGAATTAACATCTTATTATGCCTACTCTGATCATGATGGCTCACTGGCAGATGCAGACATTAAAAAATTCCTTTTCAAAATGTACACATTCACGAGGCGAAAAAAGAAACCAACGTCAACTCAGGTTACTTGTAAAATGTAACATTTTTAAACAAAACTGTAAAATTCATCCCACTTTAACAGGCTAAGAAGATGCTTTCTCTGAGACAATCCCGACAATTGTCACAACCTGGAAAAAATTGACCTATTTCAACTTATTAACGTGGCATAAATACAGCATTAACTTATTTGCCTATCATATCAGCAGAAATGTTAATTTCAAGGTCGATATTCACTTTTAAAAATCTTTACCGACCCTATATTATTGTACATCCCTAACACAAATCCATGTTTTTTCCCACTTTCTATTTTGTTACTATTGTGTAGTATGTTGCAATAAGGTTGTATTGTCATATATCTTGATATGTGTTCCCAAATATTTTGAAAATTAGACAACACATACTTTAATAATATATAGTTGTACATGTAGTATATGCACATAGCCAATATTGTGTAAGCTATGTTAGTAATACTTGAGTTGCTCATGTTAACTCCGATGTAGTCACCTCAGAAATCAATATTCAAAGCCAAAGAAATGAAGACGTGCATCAAATAAAGTGATTACTTTTCTATCAGCCCAGAAATTGTTCTAAATTTATCAATGAAAGACATAATGGAAAAAAAACTGGCTGTCACCTCGGAGCTGGCTTGCAAAAAACAATTTTCATGAAATGTTTTTTTACAAAAAACCCATTTGACGTGATGTCTCTGGAGTGGAAAGAGAAGCTTAATCAACTTAGACAGTTAGTGAAAATAACTTTGTGCGTATGTTCTATATTTAAGCCGCATGCGACATTTATTTTCCGCCGGACTCCCAGTTTGTTTAATTCCTCCTCCTTGCCAGCCATCCTGCTATAACTCATCTCCATCCATTTATTTCAGCACTGACATTATGGGACACTGCACATACCCCGCAGAGGGACACTTCCAGTGACCTGACCTCGGAGCTGTACAATATTAAAGCTCTGACGTGTTGAAGATCTGCCGGCATCTTACTTTCCAGATTGAGCCTTCAAAAATCCCCTCAACTGGACTTTTGCCCTCTAATATTTAGATTTTCAACAGACACGCTGAAATTAATGAAACCGTTTTAAAGAGTTGCAGTAAACTCTGGAAAAGAAATGTGTCTTTAAATCTCAAGTCGGAGACCATTAAACGCCTGGGGGACTACATGTTTATAAAGGTGAATGAACTTATAAACACTTTTTGAGCTCTCTATTTGACTCCTTCAGGAATGTTTAATATGCATTTCTTGCCAATAAAATGGAGACAGGGTTTTACAGCACTGGCTGAAGTTTCTTCTGTGCTTTTAATTTTATTTCACTGTGGTGGATGTGATCTGCAAATAGTTGAAGACACCTTGTAACAGCCCAGAGCTGCTAGGTCTCTACGTCTGAGTGTGTGTACGTTGAGGAGTGAGGGGTAAACATTTAGGATGTGAACGCAGGCTTGTGCGGAAAAGTGGGTATTACAATGCTTAACAATGTTCCACAACAGGCTCTTAATGTGAAAAAACCTAAACACGTATTTAAAGAGGAAATACACTGTACCGTGTAACAAAAAGGTTTGTAAATCCATCAACACATATGTGTCAGGTCCTGTTGACATCATTAAGCAAATAAATGTTTAATTTGCATTACAATCATGGGTCAGATCTAATGCAAATGGGCTCATAAAACTAAAGCTATCAACACATAGCGGAGAAGAGCTGGCTGATGACAAGACAGCTCTACTCTTTACAAACAAGAGAAGCGTTATGGCCACTATAATGGATGAAAAGTTAAGATATGTTTTAAACTAAGCAGGAAACACCTTGTTACAAGCTATAGGTGTGCTCTTGTCACTGACAGATTTAAGCACTTGCTCAACAAAGAAGTGGAATAACAAACTGCTGATCCAGTGTCTGCAGGGATGTCGTCCAGCTGTGTTTGCTGAGACGATGCCCCTCAGTAGGAACACAAAAGCTCTGGAAAAACACATTCACCTGTCGGAAATTAAGCACTGAAACCATGCTTCTGAAATCCTAATCTCACTACTGACCTTGGCTTTGCAACAAAATCCACTATCTTCTGAATCAAATGCAGCCACGAGCAAACCAAGCAAACAAAGCATAAAGAAACCAAAAAGTCCTAACAGCGACCATCCTACATCTGTTGTGTAATATTCTCAGCTGGTCTATGAGAATTTTATTTAGTAGAATTTCACAGAAACAACGGCTGTTTGTGTCGAGGACAGTGTGTTTAACTGAAATGCGGCAATACATCTTGTGGTCAGTATCAATTTTACAACATATGCTTGAGGGCAAACACTGTTATAGCATAAAAGCTGCTGCCTGCACAAAAATAAAGCAACAATACATCTACAGCTGAGTAGAGTAGCAGTCCACAGCCATGTGACAAGTACTACCTTCTACTTAAAGAACACGCACAGACTGATTAAAACATTAACCAGCAATTCTAGTAAAGAACAAAAACTGATACTGTTCTAAGTTTTTAAATGTTGGCTTAAAGGTCCAGTGTGTAGGATTCAGAGGGATATACAGGCAGAAACGGATTATTATTATTATCATTATTATAATGTTCATAACTATGTATTCTTTACTGTATAATCACTTGAAAATAAGAATTACTGTGTATTTTCAAGCTTAGAATGAGCAGTTTACATAAACACAGCAACATGTTTTCATCCCAACTCGTCAAATACCGCTGCTTTGTCATTGGAAATTCACGTCTACATATAAAGCGCGAAGTACCCTCCTGCATATGCTTGTTATATGCACTGTGTCTTTTCAAAATACACTGCCGTTTTCACAGAAAATGTAAGGTTTCAGCTCGTGACATGCATAAAGTCTTTTTTTCTTTATTTCCTCATGTTCTAGCAACAAAAGACCATGGTTACGTTTAGGCAAAGACAGCATTTGGTTAGGTTTAGAAGAAAGCATTATCGTCTGGCTTAACATTCACACAGGAAGCGAATAGCAGGCTACTGGGTAAAAATCTAGTGAAAGCCCTGGGTTTGTTTGATGTCAGAGTTAGTAGCCCGCCCCCGCTACAAGTAGTGTCAGAAAAACTGATAAATGTGAAATGGCTTTTCTCAGCGTTTTTCTCGGTTTTAATCACTGCGTCCGTTTATTTTGGAGAGGAGTAGATCTCTGTGGATAATTTTGCTACCTGTAAAACCCTCCAGAACAATGAAGACTGAAGTAATTCTAATTGGGAGAAGTTTTAGCTGGCTGCAATCTGCAATCTTCATCGTTAGATTCCACTAAATTGCCCTGAATTTGAAACACTGCTCCCTCAAGTGCTCGTAAAAAACTAAGGGTTGCATATTGGGATATGAATTTAAGCAAGTACATCTGTTGTATTTACCATCTTTCTTGGCCTAAGAGTTAAGGACTCTACCTGGGTGTGTGGGCCAGAGTGAAGCGGCGCCTCTGGAGGTTGATGCTGCGATTCACCAGCAGCTTCCTGAACAGCAGTGGGGAGTTTCGAGGAGACCCGCGGGGGGAATCTTTGGGCGAGATCCTCGGGGATCCTCCCGGGGAGCCTGCTTTGGACCTGGACATGAGCTGAATGACAGGCAGTCTGGTCACTCTTCTGTCCTGTGGCCTCTCCTCAACTTCAGGCTGCTCATCTTCAGAGCTCTCAGAGCACAGCTCGCTCATGGTGAACAGAGGATGCTCAGAAATAAGGTAGTTGACACTTTGCTTGTTCTTGATTTTTGTCCAAGGAACAATCTGATCTCTCTGGTTACTCAAACAAACTTTACAGGTGTTTTCCGTGACATGGCATATGAAAAGGTCCGTCAGTTTCTGTGGCTGTCTCTCATGATATCCAAAGTCCAGGAAAAGCTAGTGCTTCTCTTCCAATCCTTGCTTCCTCATTTTAAACTAAATCTGGGCACACTCAAGATTCCTTTAAAAACTCTTTTGTTAAAACTCAAATACACTTCTTTCCAAAAAGAGGTCTAAAAAGTCAACACAACGACCTCTCTACCAGACTCTTTATCTTTATTTGAAACCTGTCAGCCCCTCTCTTGTCTCTTCCTAGGGACCACGCTGACTGCCGTACTGGGCAATAAACTCAAACATTAGTGTTGATGTACTCTCTCTGCCTCTCTCTCTCAGGCTTTGTTTACATTACTGCAAGGCCTTCCCTCTCTCCAACTAAATATGGACGTCTGACTTACAGGGAGGAGAGGCATGACAGATCACCTCCATCTGCTTCTCTTTCCCTCTTTCCAGCTCTCTGCCTCCCCTCCTTCCCTCACTCTTAATCTATATTGTTCATCAACTTCAAACTTTACTCCATAATTACTTCCTCCAGTGTATAAACATTAAGCCGTCGTCTGGCTCAGACCTACAGACTTTCTTACGCTCACTCCAACAGACTTTGCACACTCAGGCTTTTCCTCTGGTCCCCGAGGTGCTGTTTGTTGTGAAGTTGCCTATTTCCTAAGAGACAGCCTCTTTGCCTTTCACATGCTCTGAGTACACCAGGAAGAGTCACATGAAGGGCCTCTGACTATAAAAAGCAGAGGTAGATAAAAGCTGTAGACGGCATGGGTGCTGTCACGATGGCGCTCTCTATCTGTGACCAGAGGCAACATCATCTTCACCCCCACCCAATCTCTTTGTTTATCGCTGGAGAGTGAGGAAAGGTCCTCCTGTGATTTAGGACTCACTGCTAAACATCGGTGCTGTCTAGAGTAACTGAAATAACCTAGGGAGCTGGAACATCTGACACAGGGCTGAACCTATGACCAACAGCTGGTAGGGAGAGCAGGGAAGAAAGATTCTTTGGTCAAAGGCTTTTTGTGGATATACACTCACAGCTGCTGTACTGTATGTACTCTGGATCAACTGTACAGTACTGTACATGCAGGCAAAGAAATATAGTTTCATTCAAATGCAGCACTGCAGATGTAAAATTGCTATTATCAGGTCAAATGCATGTCAAGCAGCAAAGGGCCGAGGCCAGAATTGAGCCCGTGGCCGCAGCGGCGAGGACTCAGCCTCTATACATGGGGCGCCCGCTCCATCCACTGAGCCACCAGATGCCCAAGCATGTCAAGATTTTTATGTCAATGTTGCCACCACTGCACATCTCAAAAGACCAAACCAAGTCTGAGCATGTAACACCGGATGTGACTTCTGGCACGTCCTTCCAGTTGATTTCATTCTTCAGACTTAACAGTTCAGCATCAAGACCACATCTGTTATATATAGATGATACTTCATCTCTGGAGTCCAACGACCTACTGTACAGTTTTCTATGAGAGTCCCCAAGGAGAATTTGCCTTTAGATCTGAAAACAACACATAATATAATACAATAGAATAGAATGTAATATAATATAATACAATGTAATATAATATAATGATGTACTTTAAGGCAGAAATGAATTGTAGCAGATTAAACACAAACAAGATGACAAATGAATTGCTCCATGCATGCTCGGTGTGTGAATGAGTGACTGTTCGCCCTATCAAAAGGTGATAATTAGTTGATGCTATTTTTACAGCTTGATCTGCAGCCCCCAAGTAGCAAATGCCACTAATTAATACCACTTTACTCTCCTGTTCTTTGCAAAGGTCTTTCATTAGCAGAAGATTGCCACGTTCATATTTAATCAGTTTCCTGGAACTAAGGTCACTACATACCCATTTGAGTAATTTTTTAGATATATTTGTATCACTGCAATATATTCTGCAGTATGATGCAGTTAAACTTGTGCCAGACTCAGAGGGTATTGTTAACCACTTTGTACTAAAGCCACTGCAGTAAAGATGCTCTCTTCTTCCCCGACTTCAGCACATCTTCAACCCTGGGCTCAAACCAATCCTGGCCCTGGAGCACATCGTCACACGAGTCATGCGGACGAAATAAGCAGAGGTGAGATCTGCCCAGTTCCCACTTTGATTTGAGGAGGCCAGAACAGGGTGTAGATTCCTGTGGCAGCACCCCTTCAGGTCATGGTGCAGCGCTGATCAACTTCATCAAGAAGTAGTTCTTTTCAGAATCGGCAATATGAGAGGGCATGGATTTGTATGTTACAAAAACGTTCCAGGTCCCACAATACAAGTCATTTAGGCAGCATCTTAAAGTCTGTTTTGTCTAATGCACCACTTTGGAAACATGGTCAAATAAAGTCTATCTTTCTGTGCACTTTATTACCGAGCTCCCTCTCTCTACTGCTGTTAACCTAGAGTTCTTGTTTCCCAAAGACACACATTTGATGGCTTAGGTCAAGCTCATAGGGCTTTTTTTTTAGCACTCTTGGCCACGCTAAGTCAATCCAGTTGCGTTGATTTGTGTTGCCATTACCAGTTTAAACATGTGTCCATGATGGACCATCTTCTAGGGTAAGTAGCCTGACTGCCTTGATGCAGCTTGCGGTGAGATCGGATGGGCTTTGTCATCATTCAAGAAAAATTCAGCAACATGTTTAAATAGCCTCCGCTGCTACTGCCCTGCCATCCCTTCTCAGTTTTTTAAGCAATAAGCGGCAGATGCTAAAATGCAAAATCATAACAACAGCCTGAAAATCCATGATGATAAGAAGCTGGCTCCTAACAACCATTGCACAGCAGCCCTGTCTCCAAGAAACTATGTTTTTAAACATCTAATATGAAATAGCAAACACAATTTGTAACATTTTTCTATTAACATAATGAAAAAATTTTACTGGCAAGTCGCAAAAATGTTGATACATATTTCAGTTGTTTTCCCTCAAAATAGGCAGTCTTTCTATACTGTAACCACTTGTAATGACTATGATTATTTTTTTTATCACCTCTTTTTATTAACATTGAACTGAAATTATGATCTTTCCCTAACCCAAGTGCTTTTGTTGCTGAAACATAAGTCAGGAGTCTGCATGCAAAATTTCTGGTGTTAAGAGCCTGCGCTTCGCATGCCCACCATTCTCCCCAATGATCTCCCTCCGAAGCCTACGCTGGACATGATTGAATACTAACACACAATCTATATCTATCATTTAAATAATAAATAATTATCTATCATTTAAATTATTGGCCGATAATGGGACATTTTAATTATTATTTATTCATCCGATAATTAAAATTATAACTAATAAATAACAACGATAAGCCAGACTGCTATCATTGAGTCAACAAGAGCAGCATCTGCTCATGGTGAGTGGAGGTCAACCTTTAAAGTTGGTTGGAGCTGCTAATAAACATGGAGAAGAAGAAGAACAACAACTGCCTCACGCTGACTAAAAATGTGTGTGGATGTTTTTTGCTGTTAATAATAGTGATGTCAGTTAAACAATCATGCATATTTGCTCACTACATCTTTCTTACCCTCAGATGATTATTAACTACACTTATACATTTTTTTAAATTAAAAAAATGGGAAATTATCGGTTATCATATCGATGATCTGCCTGAGGAGCAAGCAATTATCAGTTGTTGTTATCGGTTGAAAAAACTCTATATTGTGAATCCCCAAAATGTAATGTTTTGTTACGTGAAAGAAACATGTCAGAAAACAATCTAGGCAGTGATTATCTTGCCACAACAATGTAATTAAGAAAGCAGTTTAGTGACATACAAACATCCTTTTTAGCAGACAGGATGTTTACAGTGCAATAGTAAACAGCACAAAAGAGAGCACTGCTTTTAAACATCATCCACTCAAGACAAGTGCATCATCAGTTTAAGACAAACCTTTAAACCGATAGCAATGTTGTGTGGAGATGCAAAATCATACCACGCTGGGCTGCCACACCGAGTCAAACTGATTCAGGCCAAGACAGCATGTGTGTATGGAGAAGATTTATCGTATTGAGACTCCCATAAGGCCACTTCTCTGATGACTGACCATAGATTGTGTCTCCGCAGCCTTTCATGCTACAACTCCCAGTTCAGAAAACCCTGTTGGTATTAAGCCTTCTGCTCCCTCCTGAATCTGTCTCCTGAAAACAAACCAGGACTTGAGGACAACTTCATGTGGACTCATTACCTCTAACCCATCCATCTGGAGTTGGTGTGGGCCGAGTATGCTCCCGACACTTGTCCTCTACTAGTGACGATTAATAACTTGTGTTCAAGCCACAGCTAATATTAAATTTGATAGACATATAATAATTTAAGTTTTGTGACATCATAATAAAATAACCTGATTAGATGTCCCTGACATGTGTGCCATTGCCATTTTAAAACAGCCTCCAGCTTTAAATGCTGCTCCATAAACAACTGTTCTGGCACTGCATCAAAATTGCACTACCAACTTGTAAACAGGCGAGCACATGGCCCTCTTAACAGAGAAGGAGCACAATGAAAGGCTTTTTAAGGTCCATCAACATCGTAGAAGTCATGTATATTGCTTTATACTTGCTGATTTATAAACACTAATGGAATAATAAATACAGCCTGATCTTCACAATAAATGAACCTATTTTCCAGTGCCTCATCTGGAGAGTTTTTACCGTGGCACATTAAATGTAATTAATCTGCATACCAGTGTGTTCTTTTGCTTTGACACATGGTCAAATTATGTGAAATTATAGCCTGTATGTACGTACTGTACAGAACATAGATATAAAGATGGTCATCTCCAAAACATATCGATCAGCCCATGTTGGCTGGTGGGAACTGTTTGAAAACAAGTGAGTTATTTTAAGGTATGTCGTTGCCATGTTTCTTTTCTTAAACCTCACCTTGGTAACTTTGTTCAAGAGCGTAACGTTATTCGTGGGCCGCTAGTTTGTGAGATATACGAACCGTTGTATGAGGATATGTTGCTTTGTTGAATGCTCTATTATTGGTCAATTATAGCATTATACAGTCTATTATTTCTCAACAGCAGACCATTGCTATGGACACAGTTCTGTTTGAGCGTCAATAAAAAGAAAAATTCAATCAATATTTTCTGTCAAATTAACTATTTTTTTAGTAAGTAGATGTGTAATAAGTGGGATAATGTACAGCAAGTGAATCTTTACTGTAAAATAAGATGAGCTGCAGGTCTTGCATCACTCTGAAAGGGTTTATTTTACAGTAATGACCTGCTCGCTGTATATCATCCCCTAGAACAAACCTGTGTTCATCTGTTTCAATGGTTCGAATGATATTTTGAAAATTTACACAAACAAAATCCTAAAGTTTTTAAGATAATTTAACTTTAGAATGCATATATGCTCCCCAGAATTCCAGGTCTCATGCTGTGATCGATTCTGGACAAATTTAACTTGGCATGTGTGCTGTTCCAACAGATTAATAACACAATGATGAGGGTTTGTTGGCAATAAAAGAGAAACATCAACAATACAGTTGTGTCTTTGTCCAAAGTAAAGCCATAACTGATCACCTCTGACATGCAGGGCAACTAGCTATGTAAACAAACAGGTCTGTCTGCATTTCTTTGACATGTGAAAAAAGAGAACAAAGGTGCTGCGCGCACGCGCACACACACACACACACACACACACGCAGCAGAAGCTTGAGTGTTTTTTTCTGGAAACAATCACAAGAGCCTTGTTTGTGTGATCTTTCATAGTGATAATTGCTCAGGAGTGCGATTGTAGGAAGAGCAACGCCTAAAGCAGGACACTTTGTTGGATCATGTGGTCGAGGGGCAAAACCATGTTTTTTACCTTAACTCAGAAAAACATATCATTGGGCACTGCTGAATACTTGGAACCTTACAGGAAAGTTGGAAGATAGCACTGCAAAGTAATGCTAAATGTATGTTGACTTACAGGACAGCAACACGCTGGAGTCACAAGTGCTGGTTATTCATTAACCACTTATTATTCAATCATTAATCTTGAAAATGAGCCCAGCTGTTTGGAGATAGAAGGAAACACTTACTCCTATTCACAAAACCCACAAATAATAGCACTACAAAAAATACTTGTTCTAGAGGAAATGTGTGGACTGCTATGAGGAGTTGGAGATTTTAAGTTTAAAAAAATAAAAATTGATTGTGTCTTTTTGCAACATCAAATTTCTTTAGAAAAACAGAGCCTCAGTAGTTAAACCCTTTGAAACAGAATATATACTGTATATATATATTTGTTCTTTTTTTGGATAAATTTAAGGTCATTTTCTTCTAATTGAAATTGTAATTTCTTCCTGTATTTTTGAATGAAATCAAGTCAATCTTCTCAAGTTTCAAAGGGTTAAATAATGTTTGAATTTAGTTACTACAAGTAACTCCTTTTCTTTGTCCCTCTGCAGTGACCTGGAGAAAGACAAGGACAAGGACAACACACTGTATCACTGACTCACAAGGCTTTGGAGATGTAGCTGGTCAGGGTCCCCAGGCTCCTGGACGGCTTGATGCTGGGAATTGAGAGGCCAGACTCTGGGTCGAGCTGGGGGTCATCCTGCACACAGGGTCTGCAGGACAGCCTGGGCAGCTGCAGTGTGCCTGAGAAGAGCCTCTTCACAGCACATTTGAGGAATTCCTGGGAATGTTCGACGCAGCAGGCCTGGTCCAAAGAGTCCCACTGTCTCTGGAAGGCAGAAAAACAAAGGTCAGCATATGGAGTGTAGATGCTCCACGGAGAGTAAATGACAGCCACCGTCTTTCGAACACAAGTTGGGTGAGCAAAAGGTGTTCAGTCATGCAGTTATTCAGTTTTACACATCAGTGGTCTGGCGTCAAATTTAACATATTTAAGGCGGGAAACTTGTGGCTAACTGTACAGATTCTTTCATCCTTACTCTTTGTGTGTTTGTTATTGGCTTTATCATGTGTCAGCGCAATGTACATATTTTTTTCAATGCTTTGTGAGTTACACACAAATACTCTTGAACCTCAGATCAGCCACTGATGTCAACAGCATGTCACAAAAACACTTTGTAGCTCAGTACAGGTGAAATGAGATATTATAATTATGTCTAATCTGAGCCAATACAGCTTGGCACTTGATCAACTAATATGTAGTGCACTGTAAGACATTTGGGTGTTATTTTCAGTAGTGATGTAAGCTTCGATGCACAAGTTTGGATACTTAAAATGCTATATCACTAAATGAAACTGCAGAAATGCATATAAAAGCAACTAACGCATGTTTACCTTGAACTATAGTGGCAGCAAAAGGTTCATATCCATATTCACTTTCATACTTTAATACAATTAAATAAGTCCGAAACCAACAAATTAGAAACGATCAAGCTTGACCTCTGCTGAACTTCTCAAAAATGTGTAAAAATAACAGATCTAAAGACCTAAAGGTAAGTGGCAAACAGGGCTGTTTTTGTGCGGTGCTGCTAAAAACATGACTAGCTATGTAAAAGCCCTCTCTGGCATTTATCTGATTTCAGGTCCTGAGACCTGCTCTATATCACCTTGGACACAACAGACGGTTCTCACAGTGAGACAGTGTTTGGAATTCAGCTCTGAGGGCATGTCTCTCTTAGCGTCACTGCGTCAGGGATAACAGATAGGAGCGCTTGTTTTCTGCTGCATCCCGTGACCTTATCTCTCCATCTGTTTGAGTTTTACCTTTCCATAAATGATTGTCAACACTTCTAGGCTTTATTGTCGACCACTTCTGACCACAATATAGATCTCAGTCTTTATATCCTGGAAACTTCACCTGTTATAAAACATTTATTTTCTCTTGTTTCTCCTCTCAGTTAGATAAAATATGTACTTTATTACTAGTAAATTAAGCAGGTAAATTCAAAATGGCATTTGAGCAGGCTCCCAGCCTCATTTGTTTGATGTAATTAACGTTACCGACAAATTATTCCTATTATCTTAACTGTAAATGACATTCTGCTATAGAGAAATACATGTGTTCAACTACATTATGCAAATGAACGCAAGACCAATTACTCGAGTACCTGCCGTCAGCTTTTTTTTCCAATCATAAAAGAAGATTTCAGAAAAAAAACATAATAAATATAAGTCCTAGGACACAGACATATTTGACTGTCCTAATTCTACTTTTTTGTATTTCTTAAAGGTTAATTAATTACTCTTACCTCAGTGAAGTTGAAAAATTTTGATGAGTTATTTCGCCTCATACTTTCAGCAACTACATCATGGGAGCAAGACAACTGAAGAGGAAATACCAAAGAGGAGGATACAGATACCACATTTGAGATCAGATATGAAGTAGTCTGTGGCACCAATACTTCCTTAAGCTGTCACTCAGTAGCGAACAACTGTTTCCACGCCTCTTCATAAAGCTGTCATTAGTTCAGAGATAAACTTTCTAAGCACACTTTTGTGTTTTTATTAAGGGGCATTTCAACCAGAAATACATAATCTTCCTCTTACCTGTGCTGCTACTTACCAGTCTAGATAGCTTTGGTGTGAATTGCAGAGTGTTGGGGTCATCGGCCGTAAAGATGTCTGCCTTCTCTCCAATTTTATGGAACAAGATGATGCACAGCTTGTGGTAGTCAAGCACCAAAAAACAAACATTTTAAGAACTCAACAGCAATGTCTGTTTACAGAAATCATGAACCTGTTACTCAAGATAATCCACAAACCTTGTTGTGAGCTTCTTTATGTGGGAACTATTTTCTTTCTACCAAAGTATACCCACCAACTGTATCACTGCGCAGAAGAAGGCGTTCATCTAGAGCTGGCTCCCCTAGCACCACTGAGCTAGCTCAGTTCAGCCGAGGAGGACGTCAATCACGTATACATCAACCGCTGTTACGAGCACAGGGTTCTCATCCTTGTGGAGATAGATATACGCTTCCTTCTGCTCGGTGATAAGGTTGGTGGGTGCGGTTCAGTAGAAAAAAATTAGTTCCAAAATGAAAGTGCTCACAAGGTCTGTGGATTATCATGAGTAACCGGTTCATAATTTCTGGAAAGACATACTGGTGTAGAGTTTTTCAAATGTATTTTGTTGATGCTTTGAGCACCACAAGCCAAGTACTATCTAGTTCCATAATAATAATAATAATAACTTTATTTATATAGCACCTTTAAAAGCAGAGTTTACAAAGTGCTTTGACAAAAAAGGCAAAGCAGAAGCGAGAAGGGTTTCTTGCAGAGGCAACATAACTATAATCAAACAATAATACCAAACTAAGGCCAGACAAAATTTAAAGTATAATTAAAGAAGAGACAAACAATTACTTAACAAAAAGAACAATAAAAACCCGTACCAATGAGAGTAAATTCAATTCAAAGAATATTAGCAGTAATCCCACAAATAATAGAATTAAACACAATCAAGACAGAACAAAAGCAAGGCATCTCTACGGCCGATATTTCAAACACTCGGAAACTCACACCAAAACAATTTAGACTGATAATAAGCACTGCAGTTAAGAGGAAAATATGTACTTTTGATTTGGGGGTGGACTGTTCCTTTAACGCTCTATTGTGGCCCTCTATTAAACTCAAAAGAAATTATTATTTTAAGAAAAGATATGGAACCTACGGGTGCCAGCAAAATGTGACATTGAGGTAATGGATCTGCCTGCATGATTAGCCATCATTCATGTGTGTCTATCTGACTGTCACATCAGTGGATACTCAGGCTAGGCTGCAGGTAAGACTGCCTGACTGTTAACTGCTGCCTACTGTTTTTTGTTTTTTTTCAACAAGAACACAGCTTTAATATTTCTAATTACATTTTAGTCTTTGTCCAACAATCTTTATATCCCCAGGAGATATCATGAACTTTAATGGCTTCTCTGCTGTAAACACAAACGCAGGCTTGAGAACCAAATAAATACAGGTTTCATTGGTTTTTAGTGCCTTTAGTTATGACCTTTGGTTTGCTTATTTGTGTATAATGTATTATTTAGTATAGTTTGCAATTTTTTGCATAACATGTAACTGAACATTAAATCAAGTGAGTAAAAGTTTTCTCAGGATGATCTGGCAGACTATACTAGGTGCAAAGTTAAGGGATCTGCTAAATTAACAAAAACATAACCATTTTAAGACAATAGTTTCACATGATTATCACACATGTAACTTGCTCTTTGTTCCTCTCTCTCTTTTTGGCTCTGCTAACAGGGGACTGAAGATGAGGTTGTGAGATATGGCGCCCTCTAAAGGACAGAGAGAACACTGTCTTTGACCAGACTGTGCCAAAAACTCTGCAAATACCAGAATTGTATCACTAAGTCAAAATGCTACAAAAAGCATTTATGGTTTCAGCAGGTAACATTTCAGTGATGACGCATTTATTTAGAAAGTGAATTGTATTTGTATTTGGTGAATTAAAAAGTGATTTGTTTTCCCTTTGTAGAAACAGATAGTAAAATCACAATAAAAAAATGTATTTGATGACATTCCTCAGTGTTCCTTATCTACTGGACCACACCTGGAACAGAGCAAGTATGTGCAGTGCTGCTCCTTCACTCTTTGTGGCAGTAGCTTCTGAAGTGTCTCTGGCCCTCTCCACAGGCGGGGGGCTTGGGACCCTGAAAGACAAAAAAAATGAAGATGTCAAAGGTCAAGTTTAAGTGAATAACAAATTATGAACTGCTGGTGCTTTTGTAACACACAGTAACATTGTAGTAAAAGACAGAAGTGCATAACACAGAGTCAGTGAGTGACTTGGATTTGATAAACACTAACTGTACCTTGTACATGTTGCAGACAAGAGAGAAGAGAGACGTCATGGCCTTGTTCTGCAAGTCATCTGTGTGCTCCTGTAAATTAAATAAAAAAATGTCTTACAATGGCTATGGAAACAAGTAGCATCTAGGCAAAGGAAGCAAGACTTTTTTGACAGATCTACAGTAGTGGACAAAAATGTCAGAAAATCATATTAAAATAAGGGTACTCTTTGGAATAACCAAGCCATCGGTCACCCTACTAAGACAGAGTATGATTTAATGTTAATAAAGGGACCCTTCACTGTGTTTCATGCTGCATTTTCATACCGAAATGCATGTTTTTTTAGGAAACCTTTGTTGTTATTCAAGCAACTTTTAGCCCTTAAAAGTGGGTGTTTTTTATGGACATCTGTCGTGTTTCGTGCAGCTTTTTAGCTCTGAAATGTAGGTGCTTTGGGCCCCCAAACACGGGTGTCTCTTGAGGAACCCCACACTGTGTTTCATGCTGGTTTTCTGCCAGATATGGGAGTTTTTTAACAACTGGTCTGTTTTTCTAGTGAGGACAGTGCCATGAAAAATGGTTGTTCTTTACTGAGACATTCCTGTTTTTCCAGTGGGGATTGTGCTCCCAAAACCAGGTACTGTAAGCCCAGACATGATCTTTTCTACACCTTAGCCAAGTGTCTTTTGTGACATGACCTTACGGCACTGTAACCACAGCACTGTTGAAACATGAAGTTTTAAGATATCTGTTACATAATTTTTGTCTGGCGGTTGTGTTCTATCAGGGCACAACTTTGTGCTATACAGCTGCTTGTGTTTTTCCCACAGTCCAACTTAACAATTTCCTTCAAACAGGCTTGTAAGAAAGGAACATTTTTATGAATATCAGAGAGAAATAAAATACAGTTGAGGGACTAGATAAGAAAAACCCACTTGAATCTTGTAAGACAGTTTTTTTCTCCAATTTTTCTAACGTTTTCAAGTTTTTGTGGCCCTGTGCAGTGTATTGCTTTAACATGGGATACCAAGAAACCAAGTAAATAATAATGCTTCAGTTCCCCTCAGGTGGCTCTGCAGCAGCATCTGTTGTGCTGTGCTTTGGAGTAACATCGAGATTCAGCTTCACAAACATCACTCACAGCTCTCTCTCACTTACAGATAGAAGCTTTGGGGCAGATCAAGTGTCAAAATAATCATAAGCTCATATCATCACTGTAAATGTAACATCGCTTGTTAAAAAAGTGAGCATAACTGGCAGTGGCAGATTGGGGGCACTGAAGAGAGAGTGGCTTCAAATGAAGTCAGGAGGGGAAAAGTATCAATATAAGTCTGAGATGGTGTTTGGGTCTGAAACTTTGCAGTTTTCCTCTAAATGCAATATAGCCTCACCCCATTAATGGTTATCCAGGGCACATACGCGTGGGGAGGGGCCAGGGCTTTAGTCTTCAAGGCACACTGATGCATCAGCTGGTTTCCCAAGTCCCCTTTCACACAGCTCATGATGCTTTCCCAGGTCACATCAGAGGTGTAGAGGTTCACACACTACAAACACCAATGAAGGGAAATAAACACACATCATATTCAATCCTGAAATAAGAGTTAATAAGTTAAGAAAAAATGGTGCACGCACACACAAAAAAAATTCAGACTTCCTTACACTCTCAGCTGACTTGATGACATCATTGGAGGATTCCATGCAGTTGATGACCTCGAACGCACTGCTGGTCATGTTCAATAGACAAGCCTGAGATGAGCAAGACAATTAATCATAGCAGACTGTCAGCATCATGACACTGGTACAAAACATACTGACTTCATTCATAACTTAAAAATTACAAAATTAGGAGCATTTTGACGGGACATTTCTCGAGCAAATATGGCACTTTCACAACACAGAGATTTCCATTCTCCAGAGGATGGAAAATATTTATTTTTAATAAAGCAGCTACAAGGATTCTTTAAACTGGTAATGAGTAAGATGCCTCTATGTACAAAATCAAACAAGACCATCAGTGAGAAGATTGGTTATTGCTATATAATTCTAAATGCCTGTCAGCAGGTCCTGTGTAATCAGACTAAATGATTTATGCAACGCACACAGAAAAAGCCAAAACACTGCTTGTTCAAGACGGGAACGCTGCACTGTTATTCTGCCTCGCTCTTCTGTATAAAAGGTTTAGTTGAAGAATGGGGGCACAGAGTTGTTCAGCCTTCAAGCCAGTAGTGAATGTAGGAATAGTACCAAATAGACGTCTGTGTAAAAGAAGCAGTTGGCATAATGGTACGGGTGTGACGTTTTGACAATGTCTTATGTGTGTGACCCAGCCGTGGGAGATTTAAAAAGCATCTGGCAGCAGTTTGCAGAAAACTCAAAGTAAAAGAGCAGCGAATGAAAACATTTGTAAATTGGGTCCAGGGTAAGAGCAACTGCCATATAATGGGGATGGTTATTGTTACTAATCTTAAGTAGCCACAAAAAGATACATCCCTATGCATCCTGCAAACAGTTGTGTTTAAAAAAAAAGAAAAAAACAGTATTAAAAAAGCAGCAATTTACTTTCACTGGCTTCCAAAACAAATGCATGTGCTTGCCAGATCAAGCTCTTTATGACAGGAAACAGTGGTGCTCATGTAAATACTATTGCTTTGGTCCATAAGGGCAAGCAAAATCAACACAAGATGAAAGTTCCTTATAGTTGCTTTAAATTAAGGTAGACAAGATGGTTCTGAAAAAGAGTTAACAGCATTATCCAGCAGTTTTCTCTCTATGCATTTGGGTGTGCCTTTACCTCAATCATGTTGCCAAGACATTCCTCTTCTCCATGCTGGCACACGAAAGTATACTTCTGTCCAATAGGTTTCTCCTGCGTCACGTTGAATGCAACAGATTCATAAGTTGAAAAAAAAAACAACCCTAACATACAAAACAAAAACATAATTTCTCAACCACGTTTATGATATATGTAACATGATTACTCCTTTCTTGAAAGTACACTTCAAGGGAAATCCACTCTTGGATAACCATGTTTATTTGATTATATATATATATTTTTTTTTATATATTTTTTTTTCTTGTCCCTCATTTCCCCCCCCCCCCGCCTCTTTTGCTTTTAGTAGAGAAATATGTTTTCAGGGCAGCATCATCACCCACTGCATAATTCACAGAGGAACTACAATCCCTGCGTATACCCAAGGTGTTTTGTTATGCCTACCTCTGCATTACCGAAAGGCACCAGAGTAACAGACATGATTTCGTTCAGCAACAGCCAGGTGGGGAAGAGCATCTGAGTCAAAAACATTCTGCAGCCAGGACAGAGGCTCTCATAGTAAAGCCCCACCTCCACTTCACCTGATGTCTGCCGGGATCTGTTGAAGTTAGACTCGAGGCACTGCTTCAAAACCTGCACATGGGGACAAAAGTGGGGAGATTTACTTTTGTGTGATCACTCTCTTATCTCCTTTCCACCAAATTAGCTCTGGTCCTTGATGGTTCCATTCAGGATTGTGATAACAGTGGCATACTGTTGCAACCCCTATCTGTTGGGCTTAGGTAATGTTGCAATTAGGAGAGGATTTTTAAATGTGTAGTTTCGGAAACTGAGTTGAGAGTTTGGTGGCTTTACTCGTATAAAATTGCTGAAAAGCTGTTCAAAACTTACAAAGCAACTGAGTATACCCAGTACCTAAAGTGGATAAACTCAACATACTGTGACCTGAGCTGATTGTATATCCTGTATGAAACTGGCACAGGGCTTAAGGGTGTGCGCTTTACATTTACATACTGCTGAGAGACGCTATTGTGTAATTTATATCTCGCAAGGGAAGTTACATTTTAGAGGTTGTTACTTCCTCATTTCTTGGTGTTTTCCCTAGTTTACCACGAGGTTCCTGCATGGATATATTATAGTTAAGTCAAAAAAATACTTACTGCCCATTCCTCAATGAGTATGACGATAGGGCGCAAACACAGTCTACAGACGACATAATATGTTTTTTTCCCCCTCGCGAAACTACCCGTTACTTTAAGCTTACAGTAGTTTATACAAACTACAAACAAAACGCTGCAAAAATATGGGACATTAAGCTAGTAAATCTACGTTGCGAAATGTTGAGTTAACAAGGCAATTCTCTGTATCCGGACACTTCGAAGTGTATTATTTTTCGTATCATGGCTACTTACGAAATTCTCCGGGGGGAGTTTGGGTTAATTTGGGTAGTTTGTGTTACGAAGTTTGTAGTTTTAGCTGTAAAGGTCAGCTAGCTAACTTTAACTTCGACGGTCACATCAATGCTCACACAGCTGCACACTGTTGCCATAGTTTCCTGCCAACGTATATTGTTTGTGGCGTAGTGATATAGAACGGTGATTCGTCTGATTGTTGACCGTGAGGAACTATATTTGTTGTGCCCCGTGTGATGTTAACAAACACAAGCCGTTAAAAACAGCATCAAAATTAAATTAAAAATGTATGAGAGGCAGTTTTAGAAGCTCGCCTAATTAATCTTACCCCGCACTGCACTGCCGAGTCCAGAGATGAACACCACTTTGATGGAGGACGTGAGCATGAAGAGAAGACAGCGGAACCGCCGTCCAAAACACATAACAAAAGAGTCAAAGCCAGCAGCAGAGGAGTCTTCATCTTCAGCTTTGGTTTGACGCCACAAAACAAAGTTAGAAACGATACAACACAGACCTACAAACTACCATACCGTGCAACTTTAAATATGGCACCGATGCTTCCTCGTGGAGGCTACCTATTTTTTGATTGGCTCTCGAGCTTAGGATCAAGTTAGCGTCACTTGTAGCTAGGAGAGATCCGTGCAGCGAGACCTGGCTGCTGGAGGAAATGCTGATTACAGAGAAATGAGTCAAAAGGTCATGAGATTTGTGTGGGCAAGTTTTTACATCCTGAAGTACATTTAGTTGGCATTTACTTTATCTGCTTTCCACCTAATTTTATGTCTATCAGAGAAAACTAATGTTGCACACAAACAATACTAAAATCAGTGTTTCACAAATCTTGGAATGCATTGGAAATTGAGGAACTGGGAATAACCATAAACATGAGTTATTTATTTTATCACAGAATACAAAAAAAATTCTTCTCTCTCTCTCTCTATGATATATATATATATATATATATATATATATATATATATATATATATATATATTTAACCACACACACTTTATTTTGAAGTACAGCAATATCATGCATTTTGTTTTGGTTGCAGTGCAATTTATTAACCAGGTTTAAAGCAATAGCACTTCATTCTTGCTATATGTTTCATTTCATTGTGTTCATGATCATGTGTTTACATTTTTTTAAATAAAATTGTATATGGACGACATGTATTCTGCAAATACAATGAAGTTAAATTTAGTCTGGTGAGCTGCACCTAAACTACAAATTCTGTTCTCTAAATAAAGGGGTCAAAAAGTTCCTTTATAATTCTTGCACAGACAAAGGAAATTAAGCACACTGAGGATATTTCTAGGAGTAGTTGCAGTATTGTGATCAGTTCACGCACTTGTTTTTCTTGTTTAACGGCATCGTATTCTAAGCATGACTGGAACACATCATCTGGCTAATAATAAAGCGATGGCTTGTCTCAGCAGTTCCTCAGTCCATAGGTCTTGCCCAAGAACAGTCATAAGAAACACACACCGCAGCAGCACATTACAAACCTTTAAAACAATATGAAAGGGTTTACCTGGTGACTGTCACATGATCTCTCTCTTCCATCTTCCACCTAAAATCAGAACAAGAGACAAAAAACATGTAGGACACAACACAGCTCTGCATGACTCACTCTGCTTCCTGTCTGCTTCACTGTGTTTTTGGCTTGAAGTGTAGAAGATAAAACTAAACCAGTATAATACAGCAATTCATGTGTGCTATTTTCATGTCTGTTTGACTTTGCCACATTTACATACAGTGTGTGGAAATGTGTTATACTGAATGAGAAAGTGTCAGTTCACTCACAAGCACAATATTTTGTCACTTCCTTCTTGTGGTATTTGGGCATTCAGATAGTTTTGGAGGTTTTGAAATACCGCTGTAAGATTTATGTCCTCACCTTAATACACTGGAAAAGAATAGATGTGTGATTCTCACTTCACTAAATTATGTGCGCAAGTCAGCAACATTACACCACAGACCTCACTACTGCAAACAGTGTTTATTAAAACTGATTTCTAGGGAAGATAAAGTTCCTATTAAACTATTTACAGTTCAAGGTAAGTGAGAAAGTCATTTTTATTAAAGATGTCAGGTTAAAGTGTCTTGTAGTGTTTCTCACTAAAATGCATTGTGTGTATCCTTGAAGCCTTGCAAACACATTGAATGTCCCTTTCTCATAAAACATTTGCAAGATGATCAAAAAAAGGAAGTCAAAATCAGGGGGCCTGGTGGCTCAGTGGATAACGCAGGCGCACCATGTACAGAGGCTGTGTCCTGACCGCAGCAGCCGTAGACCTGATTCTGTCCTCGGCTCTTTGCTGGCAGCTTTCATGCTGAAGCTTTCCCATCAAATAAAGGCATAAAGCCCCCCAAAATAATCTTTTTTAAAAGAAAAAAAAGTCATATCCTGCTTTGTTTGCACCTGTGTTTGCTTGCTGGCAGTCTTCTTATTCATTGCCTTTGTTGTTGCATTTCTGTGTGTGTGTGTGTGTGTGTTTTAATTGAATTGTGTTGGTTCATGATACAAGCAAAAGGGAGACCCTTTTCCAAAAAAACATTGCTTAATAGTGCTACTAGTGGTCAAAAACTCTGCATGGTGCCTTTAATTTGGGTGAACCAACTAAAACTGAACAGGGGCGAAAGCATGAATACATACCTTTTTTTTTACTCACATTTCATGACATTTTGAGAACAGCACTGTAAATCACTGACATATAGTTATACATTTTAAAGGGACAGTTCAACACAAAATCCAAAGTACCTATTTTTCCTCTTAACAGTCAAGATTGTTTTGGTGTGAGTTGCCGAGTGTTGGAAATATCGGCTGTAGAGATGTCTACCTTCTCTCCAATATAATAAATCCAACTGTATCACTGCCCAGAGGGAAGCATACATTTACCAACTGACGAGAGAGAAACATTAACAGCGTCCTCGGCTGAGCTGTAATGTTAGCGGGCTCAGTGGTGTTCAGTGAGCTAGCAGTGGATGCACGCTTCATTATACGCTGAGATACGGTTGGCCGCTGTAGTTTGGCAGAAAGAAAATAGTTCCTACAACAAAGTCTATGATTAATCTTGAGTAACCAGGTCATGATTTCTGGAAAGTAACATTCCTGTTGAGGTTTTCAGGTGTATTTTTGGCACTTTGAGCACCACAAGCTGATATTGGAGATAAAAATAACTGTCAGTAGTGCTAAAAATGAGGGATACCGTCATGTCTACGCCCAGCAAAGTAACTAGGACATGACTATATGAGTATGTGGAAGTGTGTCAAGTTAATAATTGGCTCGTCATTATGAAGCCACGACAAAAAAAAACATCATCAAACTCAATTTTATATATCTTTTATTGTCTTTTAAAATCATTGCATCAGCCTAAAGAAAGAACCGTACAGATGAAAGAGTACCTGTCTGAGGACAAACACAACTCTGAAGCAAGCTGTACACGAGAGAGAAAGAGAGAAAGGTCGCATCTGAATTAAGACAGACCAACGGAGTGAGGATAACACAAGAGAAAAGAGAAGAAGAATAACCATCTTTTCGTGCATAGGGGTTGGGCACACCTCAACCAATAGGCCTCTACTGGCTGAAATAACAGTGCTCCCTCTGAGTTCAATTGCACTTTGGTGTAGAGTAGCTTTATCTGACTGCCCCGTTCATTTCCATTCATTGTTTTTGAAAGAAAGAGAAGACCACATCATTAACTATGCATTGAGAACTGTGTATTTGTTGCTGCTGCTGTAGCACTGATGCATCAGGCAACTTGTTGGGCAACCTGACAACCTGACAAACAGAAGTCTAGTTTATTAGAGCTTTGACTCTCTGCCAAAACCAGGGTTGGACTTTAACTTGTCAAAATTCCCTTGAACCGGTCGGGTTTGCTCCAATTCTTGCGTTTTCTTTCTTCTTCTTCTTTTTTTTAGTGGTGTCACAAATGTCTTAATGTCTTAAAATTTAATTTTTTAAAAAAGCTGTTGTTTTGTTTTTTTTTACATTAGAATTTTTAGTATTTTAATCAGGCGTGGACAGAAACTTTGTGGGTTCATGCAGGATCAGGCCTGTTTTATTGGGGTAATTTGACAACGCCTGACAAATATCTCGATCTGGTCAAAACGTTGCATGATTAAGATAACTGGGAGCTTTTAATACAGTGCAGATTACTCCGTCTGTTTCTTGCTGTAGTTTGTTTTGTTGTTGTTGGATGCATGTATCCTCAAACCTGCTTGTTCCTGATTTTCTTGGGCCCAATCAAAGCTCTACTTGTTAATAGCACAAAACATGTTTGTTTTAAATTGTTACTGTTCTGTCATGTTGCCCAGGCCGTTGCCGAATGGATCACTGCCAATCTTATCTGCCAATCTCAATATGAACTACTGTACACCAGTGAAAAATACTACAACATTCACATCAGAATAATCCAACAAATGGCAACCGTTCAGGTAAAGGTCCAGACTGAGAAGTGATGCTGTGAGATCTGATACAGGCAGAAAAAAAAGGGGATATGAAAGTGCAGTTAACGTCATCTTATTTTAAATGGAAATCACACAAGCTGAGACTATAGTGGGTAAAATTTGGTCTTAAAAATTAGTTAACCAACCATTTTCATTTGTTTTGTAGTGCAAAATCAAGAATAGGATGCCTCTTGATAGTTATTCCTGAATTTCCAGCTCTTTTTACATACTAAAACTGTACTCAAGCATGTTCACCAAGTGTTTTTACTGTTATTCACGACATGTGGGTATCACCCCTTATATAAATTCTTTGAACTGAGTCTGAAATCTACCATACTGTACATATTATAAACAGCAAAAAGAAGCAACAGCGTCTCAAGTTCAGTCCTGCATGTACAAGGCTCAGTGTAAGGTGAAGTAGTCAGCATGTAAAGAATGGAAAAACTGATGAATTACTACGTAACATGAATCTTGTTGAGTTATTATTTTGAAATTGAGGGAGCACTGTTCTCATAAGTCAAAAAAATAAAGAGTAACAAACAGAAAAACAGAACAAGCAGTCATAACATTTTCAAGTTTAAAACAACAGAGGAAATAAAGAAATATAAATCAATCTATCACAGCCACTTTGAGGGACAGACAGATTGATTCTCAAACGCATATTTACTATTTGGTTAATTACATATTGTAAACATTTGTATTTTCTTTTTTTTTCTGTACGGAGGAAAAAATTCAAGCTAGCTTATTTTTTTCTTTATAGGCTCTGTAAGGTTATCATTAACAGGTATAAACAAACAAACAAACAACACTTGGACAGACAAATTTATCAGCTTTTTTAAAAAGCCAAATAAAAAAAAATATACTCAGGCACCATAAAAGAACACTTTCTAATGCCATCATTGTGTACAAAGATCAGCGTAAAGGAGTGATCACAAACTGTTGAATCATGTACCTTTTTACTCTCAGCGGCCACAGAGATCCACCCGAAGGACGATACAGTGGTAAGATGGTTCTCTTTGTTACAGCATCAGTGGTGGATCTCTGTGGCGGCATCCTACTGTAAGTGTATCTTTTGTGGTGCGACTTTAAACACTCCGTCTACTCACAAAAAAAACAGAATCTTCCAAAATGACAAAACAGATTCTCACGTTCAAGAAAAACAAAAAAACTCTCTATTATTTAATAAAATGCAAAGCAGCCAAGACTGCCTTTAACATATAGACTCAGCTCTGTAAATATAAACACATGTACATGAGCTTGCTTCTTCCTCTGAACGCACCTGATAATCATGCTTAATAGATTACATGTATGTCGATCAACTGCGATCACACAGTTTGTTGCTGATCACGATGAAGCTCACTGCAGCTGATTAGTAAAAATGCTTGCGTTTCAATAACTGCCCGAGTACAAAGCAGCCGCGGAGCAAGTCTAAAGATCACGTTCACGTCAAAGCCTCGTTTCTGATTTGTTTCAAGCACAATCCAAATCAGAATTACATCATCCAAAAATATAGATATCTAAGTATATATTTCAAAATATTTATTCTCTAGTATGTCTCTCATTCGTCAAACCTTAATAGACACCAAATATATGTGTTTCTTTGTAGTCAGTGAAAGATGTGCTTCGTGTGTGAGGCCATTTCAAGAAATATCATTTACAGTGTACCAAAGCCGATGAAAAAATATTTAATTCCTTGAATGATCATTCGTCGTATAGAAAAATGTTTTTCAAGAAGCTCCGACACAAATGCATATCTACTGTGAGCAGGATGAAAGCTTTGAGTTTCAGAGTAACATCTACCAAAAAAGTGGGCTTAGAGTCTCAACTCGAAGTCAAAGCGCAATAAAGTCTTCATCTTCTGCCCATCTCACTACCTGACCAGGTTTCATTGCTACTGAAGTTGCATTGCTTCTAGCTATTTAACATCTGTGATTAACATAGCATATATGGCAGATGAAAGTGTTTACCTGCACTGCAAAAATATTCATCTTAACAAGCAACGTGGTTCAGTTCTATATTCTGATTTTTCTTTAAGCAACTAAACATTGAGCAAATCGCCTAAAGGGGTAGTTTGTGTCTTTTGAAATGGGGTTTTTTGAGGCACTTATCCATAGTACGTATATTACCTACAGTAGATGTCAGCAGGCCCCAAGTTTGGAGAAGCAGACAGAGTACCGCCACAGACGCTAAGCAATGTACTGCTGTGGATGGGGGCAGCAGCAAAATGTATTTTAGCCACCCTGAAAAAGTCTCAAAGAAATGAATACAAGTTAAGGTGTGCACTAGATTGAGAATATTTTCACCACTTTACTTTGCCATCATTTTTTTTTTGTTATGGGCAAAAAAGCTGGGTTTCAGGAGAAAAACACTCATTTAAAATTGCTGAATAAAGGCTGTTCAACCGCCACCTCGGTAAGTCATTTTGTTTGTGTTATTATTTTACTTTGGTGTTTAAAGGGGTTAATTTGGACTCACCAAGCTAACACAATAACACAAAACAACTATCTGCCTGAGGTAGCAGTAGATCAGCACACTCCTGTGTGAAACAGGTTAAAAATTACTGTCTGTCGATGGGGTCTGATGGCTTTGACAGGAGTGTATTTTTTTAGCTGACTAAAATACATTTTGCCACTTCCCCCGTCCACAGCAGTACATTGCTTAGCTCTCATGGTGGTACTCCTGTCTGCTTCTCCATGCTGGGTGTGTGCCAACTGTCATCTACTGTGGGTAATACACTAAGGATAAGTACTAATTACAAACCCACATTAAAAAAAACAAACAGAACCGACCCTGTAAATGGAAGAAGAATCAGTGGGTTCATGAATGTATTTGAAACAAGCTGATCTGTGCTGGGATAAACTGCAACATATTGGCATTACTTTCGCAGACATGTTTGTAAATGGTTGATTTACCAAAATCCCCCTCGGAAACCCCAGACAAAGTTTTCACTGACTGTATACCAAGCAGTGTTTAGCCATGCATTTAGTTTCACTTTCTTTCTTCGGGGGCATTTCTTCAATAGAAAATAGTTCCAAGGAAAATTCAAAAGATTTAAATCTCATAAATCTCAACTATCTGCATGTTTACATGCCTCTAGCAGTGAAAAAATCTCTTCCTGTAATTTGGGTGACCCTTTTGGAAAATCACTGTTATTTGTTTTGTTAAGTTGGACAGTTTTGCTGTGTGGACACAAATTGCATAATGAGCCAGCAGCTCTCCTTAAAGTAGGTTTTTTTGAAAAGTATTACAGAGTTCATACAGTCCATATAGTTAAACTAACTCTATAATGAAAACATAGCAATCAGTCAAAAAGCATCAGAATTACATGACAGTTGTTGACCGCAGAAAACAACAAACGCATATACTGTACACTGTATACTCCGATATCATAAAGAAAACTATCGATCACTCCCGATATACTGTGTGGAAAGACCTTAAAACTATCAACTAAAAACACTATTGACAACTGAGCTTCACCACTGTCTGTGAGTTTATGGTTGTTGGGCGTTAGACACACTAGTTTTGAGTGTGTGGAACAGAAAAAAAGTGCAGTCACAAAAGTGTTGGTCCAACAAACTGGATAATGGATGCGTCAGCAGTGGCGGATGACTCAACCAGATTGCCTGCTCGCAGAGGAACTGACTCTTAATATAAAAACACTGAGAAATGCTGCATGCATTAACTTGAGAGCTTATCAAATGAGCTTCAAACAACTGGGCTGGGCCACGGATGTGTACGGTTCACATTTCTATCTTATCTGAGATTTATTCAAAAATATAACAGACAAAATTTAAAAAAAAAAAAAAAACACACACACACACCAAAGAAATCTAGCTTTGGTGCACAGTGAGAGAGAGCACCAAGCTACTGTACAGCCCCCACCAGAGAAAGAAGGAATATGTAACAACTATAGATGTAACAACAAAGAGGCACAACTAAAATCTATAACATGCTCAGATTTTTGCTCTAACACACACACACACACACACACACACACACAAACACACACACACGCACACACACACACACACAATCACACACAACTATGCTCATTTGCCAGATACCCTTTGATAAATGGCAAATGTGTGAACCACGGGGCACAGCATATGGTGGTGGTGGCACCATCTTGAAGAGCGACGCTCCAATGACAATGAGGAGAAGACGAGCTCATCACAATGACTAAAGGCACTTCTAATCTTTCTCACTCACGTGTGTTTATAGCCCTCTGATCAGAAGCACCGCCGTCACCTCTACTTTAATTCTTGGGGTTTTCTACTTGCCAAGAACTGTGCAAAGTACAGTACAATTGATTCGTCCTGACTGAAATCAAAATGTTGTCTTGATTCGAACTTTTCAGGTTGAGTTAGGTTTCATTTTATTAGTGTGATTGGTCTGTTTGGAAAAATGTTGCTACCTGAAATTTGTGAATCAACATTTTAAAAACAGAAATGATACTGTGCTGAAAAGCATTGTGTTTGTTGGAAGCTTAGGTTTTTGGATGAAACATGAATATCTCACTTTGGATTCTATTCCTTCTCAACAAAAATACATAGGGATGCACCGATTTATGGGTCGCAACATCAGTATCGGCTGATATTCGCCTTATTGACTGGTATCGGCCTATCTGCAAATAAGATGACGTTTGCCGGCGTTTTTTCTGTCGTGTCACGTCAAGTTTGCGCAGATCAAAAAGTCAGGCTCCAGATTAATAGCATCTTGTTGTCCCAGGGACAACAGAAAACCTGTTTGGGACAAACAGAGATCTTCCCTGGGACGCAGTGAACTCATTATCGAGGATGCACCCTATTGTTTCCCTGATAAAGTTACATTACAACAACAAATCTGTGCTAAAATAGGCAGGAAAAGAGTTAGTTAATGTCAGATGTTTGCACCGGTAGCTGAAACAGCTAACGGAAGTTGCAAATAGTTACACTATGATGCATTCAAGCTCTATTCAGTAAAAATGAATCTTGGGTGAATATAAGTTAAAAAGTTCTTATAATGTGTTCAAATATAATCTTATAAAATTTAGGTTTTGGTGAGAAACTTGAATAAATGCAATTGTTTAAAGAGGAAATCTGTTGATGTTTACACAGCAAAATAAAATAGATATTAGAGATAAAATTCTGATAAACTGTACATAGTAAAATGACTTTTAAAGCTGTTATAGATTTAAAAAAAAATCATATTCAATTTTATTTTAAAAGTTGCTTCATAAATGTGTATGACTGAATTTGTGCTCATTCAAAGGTAGTGTAATTAGGGGCTTAATTATTCCCAGTTTATTTTTTTTCTTTGTTTCCCTGGCCAAAAAGTGGGACTAAATAACAACCAAAATATCAGTATCAATATCTGCTAAATTGTTATTTTAAACATAAGTATTGGTCCAAAATTTCAAAATCGGTGCATCCCTAAAAATGAATCCAAAAATGCCAAATGTGCAACCTTTAAAAACAGTGCACTTTTTTTTTTAAACTGTCTATTGCCAACAGCATTGGATTCTTCTATACCTTTTTACAAAAAACTTTTTTAAAACTTTTTGGCAATGTGAGACTACTACATGTAAGAAATCTGAGAGATAATTCATATTCATTCTTAAGAAATCAACTCTGTAAATCAAATTTTAAAAGCGGCATCATGTGACTCCTCTTTTCATTTTCATTGACCACACGACAAAAACTGTAATAACCCTGCCTCAACGAGAATGAACTGTGCTTTGAAAGTGACATAGAACGACGATGGTACAATCTTTAACCTCAAGCTAAATGTACATGAGAGGAACGGGAAAAAGTCACTGCAACGGCACAGAACGGAGGAAGGGAACTGATATGAGAACTCTTAAACTTATTATTATCCACATATGACTGTTGTGCATAGTACTACCAAACATCATACTGTTTACAAAAAGTACAATTATCAACCACTGGTGCCTAGTGGAATAAAACATCAACCCAAGTGAAGGACTCCATGCATACTGTACTGGATAATCTCTCAGACCACAGAGGCCACGCTAAATGGCAAAAGGACTGGTTCTTTTTTTTCTCTTTCTTGCTACATGAAAAGACATCCTTCATTTGGCTCACATTAGCTGGATACTGTGCATCCTTAAACAGAATCTAAGAGCGTATGAAATACTCGAAAACATAAAGAAACACAGCAATGATACTGCGTAAAAGTCACATACACCCACTGCATGTGTGTCTGAAATATACTGTACATGAGTTATATTACTGCTTCTTTTTTTGTACATCAAATGTTCTACAGCTCTGTGAGTCAAGCTTGTGATGAAATGAACAGTCAAGCGCGAGGGGGGGGGGAAGTACCGTGAGTAAAATCTGCATTAAAAAAAACAACAATAAACATCTGCAAGGACATTGTACCATTAAAACAGTCTAAATCTAACTAGAGACAAGGCAAATACAGTACCGAAGATACAATAATCACGCAGATCAATGCTCTGCAAGTGTCTTAAGCATATAGAGACAAGACACATAAGAGGAGCACTAACAGTTAAGTCGATGGCTACAGGTGCTACAGTATCAAAGAGGATGGGAAAAGAAGGAAGAAGTTTGAAACAAATAGACGTTTGATGCTGGAGTCTTTCCACAATTTTCATTTTTTTTTAAAGAAACCTGAATTATGTGGAACTGCATTTATCGTCACCATCTAGTGTATTGTGATTAAAATTCTATATTCACAATACACCAAATATGTACCATGCATTTCTATCCTGGAATACAGCATTTACTGTATGTTGTACCTCGTCGTTTCAAATGGAGGCCCACTGAGAGAGAGCAACAAGCCAAAGCAGTTGAAAATAAAGATCATTTCATAAAAAATATACCTATGTGTGTATTTTTTTTAAAGCTGTAGCTTTGTCTATGTTGACAGCCGTTCATCCCCTCCTTCCTTCTTTCAACCTCGACGTGCGCCCTTGTTCTAGTGACACAGGCTTGTGGTCATTCAAAGCCATTACTATGGCACTTAAGCAAGCTTTAAAATGAAGTAATCGTTTTTTTTTCTTTAACCCATAAAAACATTAACGCCAGCGATTTCTCATCCCAATCCCACCCACACCCCCCTCGTCTCCAGTGACTACACCCCCTGGTCCATGTTTTTTTTTTCTCAGCCGCCTTTAGGTGTGAAGCGAGCAGCCTGGTTCAGCCAAGCCAGTCCTTTCAGTGGATGACAGCTCAGGCTTTTGTCTACGGAGAGTTTGCAGGCAGTCTGGGGGTGACAGATTGGGCCTTTGTCTATGGACAGTTATCACATGTTGAAGGCAAATACAACAAAAATGCCTCCTGTAAATTTTCCCATCATCCCATCAACTGGTTTCTCTCCTCTCCTCCGCGAGCTTCATAATGTGTGCTTAATTTGTCTTCTTTGAACACGTTTATTTTTTTCTCTGTATCAAAGGTATTTTCTTTTTTTCATAACTGACACTGTACATTCGAGCCTGGCTGAAGTGACACTCTCCTCGCTGCGTCAGCCAGGATAACTGCACGGTGCTTTGATACCGGTTGTAGTGTGCTTATTTTGAAGCCATGCTGTTAGCAAGGAGTGCTCTTTACTGGTCTGGAGGTGGTGCTGAAAATTCGCACCAGCCTCCAGACAAAAAGTATGATTTTTAAGTCGTGGCTATTGAGTCTTTTTCTCTCTGCCACTTAAACAAGAACAAGCATTGTTCTGAGGGTTATTTTTTTTCCCAAATGCATATGAGTGAAAATTTTGTTTTCCCCACCCTGTTTGGCGTCCTTCACTGCTGGTGAATAATTCATCTGGGGTGCTGGTTCTGGTTCTGAGAGCGGGCCAGGACTGGGTAGGCTAGATTTACATTCAGCTGGTCGTTGTGTTGGACCAAGGAGACGTTTTTGTAGTGGAGCACCAGGTCTTTGAGGGATGAGTACAGATTGTAGGGCTCTGCGAATCCATAACCTGTGACTGTCTTGTAGATGACGCAGTGCTTGGTGTCGCCCTCCACACTGAAAAGAAAAAACAGAGCATTTCAATTTTGGCCTTTGAGTAAAATGTTGTCAATATATAAAAATAGATAAATACATAAAAAGCTTGGCAAAACACCCAACAGACAAAGCTCGTTCCAAAACAAGAGTATCTGGAGTTGGTGTTCACTTTTGTAGGCGAGTGCTGAAGGAGAGGAGAGGATGAATAGCAGTGCAGAGGTGGACTGTTTTCTGTTGGACAGGAAGGTGCTAGTGGATGGCTTAGTTAGCTTTTTTTAAGTACTGGCTTTTCTATCACAACAAATGTAATACTTCCACGATAGTAGCTTGCAGTGTACTTACCCGCAGTGTTGGAAAAAGGGGTAAACTTTTTTGTTTTTTTTCAAAGATAAAAAACGGCCTTTATTGGATAGGACAGAGACTAAGTGTGAAAGGGGGAGAGAGAGGGGACGACATGCAGCAAAGGACAGAGGCCGGAGTCGATCTGCGACCGCTGCAGTGAGGGCTTAGCCTCTGTATATGGGGCAAGCGCTCTATCCACTGAGCCACCAACACCGCAGAGGGGAACAAGTTTTAATGTTGTCTCTAACTGATAACTTCTGCATACTATACCTTTAAGAAATATCCTGCTATCAAACTAACACTGTCAACATTTGGGTCAGTTATTTATGTGGATGCAGTACGAAAAAGTAGAAAAACTCACACTACAGAACAGGCGTAGGAGCCCTTCTGTGATTGGCTTTCACGGATGAGAAAGGTCCCGTCACATTTGCCTCTCAGCATTTCCTCAGCCTGGGTGCGTTTGATGTCACCCACATACCAGGTACACTCATCGTGGTGCGGTGAGCCCTCGTCCTCCTCCAGTGAGTAGGAGCTGGACACAGTAACAAAGCAGCAGACGCTCAGTCGCATCTCATGCATCATGACTAAAAGACTGAGCTCCAAACACTCCCTAAATTACAGGTGGATATAATGCAGCACCCGGTCATCACAGCACACGTTGCTAAGCTGTTAGTTCATCTCAAACACTTACTCATCAGCATCATTCTTTATGCCCAGCCATTCATTGATCTTCTTCTGCCGCGTACCCTTCTGTGTCAACCATCTGCAAAAACCAGAACACCCAAGAATTAATGCTGACAGTTTACCACTCACACACCAGATATAAAGATAAGCCAGAGTATATATTTTATGGAAATGTGTTGATATGTGTTCATGTATACATATATAGTATACACCTGTATTATTGTGCATAGGAAAAAAGTGTTTTTGTACTTCATGGAGTCTTTTAAATCGTTCATACATTAGGTACTGGTCTCTGATTTTGCGGAGCTGCATGAGATCCGGTTTGAGGCTGTTCATCTTCTTGTCGATTTCTCTGTTATCAGAGACCTGCTCTCTCAAGTCCTGCTCCAGCTTACGCTTGCTGTCGTGGATCTCCTTCACACGAGACTTCAATCGCTCTGAGTTGCTCTGGATCCTAATTTAAGAGACAAAATTAGTTTAATTCAGTAAAACAAGCTATAATTATCAGTTATATCTTCCTGCTTTAAATTAATCTTAGAATCTCATGCACATAAACATGAATTTACTTTTGAATCTCTTTTTCGTTGCCCTCGCGTTGGAATCGCTCCAAAGACTCTCTGCTGTAGCGCTCCTGCGTCTCACACTGCTCCTCAAAGATCTTGATGGTCTCATTGAAGGCCTCGATGGCTGTGCGCTTCATCTGCAGCTCCTGTGAGAACGAGAAACGGAGACACAGATTGTAATGTATTTGAATTTCACTCAGTCCTTCGCTGCTAGTATATCACACATATCTTATCTTCCACCTGCTTGTGTTACAGGTATACTACGCAAGATTTTCCTAAAAAAAGATGTATAGATTCATACAGAGGTATTCCCTCTCAATCATCACTTATGACCCAATAGAAGTGCGTTGTTGCGTATTTGTCTGCACACTACCCTCTGTATCCTTACTCATTACTTTATATTATTGTGTTTGGGACGTTTGTGGGCATGTACCCCCATAGCACGTTGGTGAGGTCGGGGCTTTGTAAAAAAGGTGAGGATCAGGTGTAGGACCGTAAGCAGTATACATCATAGAGACGCAGACATGGACACCAAAAATCATAATATCAAATCGTGAGGTTCACAATAAAAACAATATCTTTATTGTCATTATACAAGCACAAGTAGATTCAAGTTCGTAAAGTTCCATTATGATGCCTTAACAAATACGTAAAAAAACAAAAAAACAAATTGGTTCAAAAAGAAAGCAATAAATAAAGTTGTAATGGCTATGTAACATAGAATGACTGTTAGATTTTTTTTTATTACCACAGCAATTGCTATATATGTCAATAACTAGATTTTTAATGTAGAATAGTTATTTCCTCTTATTTCCTGAATAGACGGTATGTGTGTTGAACTCTTACCTGTGATGTGCGTGTGTATTCCTCGTATAGAGAGTCGTACTCGCGGCTCTTCTCCTGGTACTGCTCATGATAGACTTTCAGCTGCTCTCCCACCTCCTCTATACTGTTCTCCTTCACCAACTGAGCCGTGCAAAATGAGCACAAGATGAAAAAACATCGCCACTTTGATCAATGAAACAATGAAACACAATTCAAGTAGTCCCACCATTGTCATTACCCATAAAAAGAATGAAAGATTTCTCAATCAAAGGAGGCCTGCAGAGGGTTTTTGCTTGCAATTGAATTTGAAGAATCAAAGTCACAAACCTGTTGGTATTTGGAGACTGGGTACAGAAGCCTGGTGTCCAGTTTGGCATTGTATTGGGCCAGGGACTCGTGGCGGTAGTGATTGATGAGCTCCACAACAGACAGGAAGGTAAGAGGCTCAGAGAAGCCGTACCTCCCGTCTCTGTGGTAAATCTTTATAAGCTTGTTGTTCCCCCCTTTCCTGCAGGGGGAGACATGAGACACATGAGAGAAAAGAACATGTCAGGACATATACATGTTGAATAAATTATAACTTTGAGCAAAGGTCTGCTTTTGTCCGTTGAATGTCACATTTTGTCATTTATTCATTTAGTATCTATTTAAGTGATTCAAATGTGAAACAAAGTGATGCGGGAGACAGTATTGTTGCTGTACCTGAGGGTGAGCGTGTACTCGCCCTCCAGTTTACTGGAGGCATCTCGGACCAGGAAGGTGCCATCTGGAGTGTCTCGCAGCTTTTCATTCACCTCCTCTCTGCAAATACCATGACATGCAGTACTTACTTCATGAACACAAACCGTCATCAGCAGCAATTCAACAGCACAATGATAACCTAATTTACACAATCACAAACAGGTTTAATAAGAAACACTGATTTTTGAAAGCTGTTCTCAAGTGTAGTGGACTGGAATCCAGTATTCACGATGTTGGGTATCAATGGTATTTTTTCTCATATTTTAAAGGGGACCCATTATGCTAATTTTCAGGATCATAATTGTATTTGAGGGTTCCACTAGAATATATTTACAGGATTTAATGTTCAAATAACACTATTTTTTCTTATACTGTCTTTGCTGGAACACCAGTATTCTCAGTTGTCTCTTTAAGCCCCCCATCCATAAAAACCCCAAGTCTGCTCTGATTGGTCCGCCTTTCTCTGCATCGTCATTTCATCAGCACTATCTACAGTGACAAATCACCAATAAAAAATAATAAACCAAAATTTTTAAAACCAGACATGTTCATGCAGGAATATGATCTGAAATTAGGGAGAAGTGAGCAACCAAGGTTGCATGTTTCACTAACATAAGCATGTAGCTACTTGAGGCAGCGTAGGCTTCATAATGGCTCACAGGGATGTCTTTTTTTTTTTAAATTTTCTATTCATTATTTAAAACTTTAGCCATGTTTAATATGAACATTCTTCACTGTAACATTATAAAAAAGACACAAAATAAGGAAAAGCATAATAGGTCCCCTTTAAATCCATAAAGACTTGAATCAAATTCAACAGTAACAGTAATATATTTTCATAATTTACCTGGAAATTTCTCCCCAGTACCACTCAGCATCGTTCAGCAGGCTGCCTGTGTCTGTCATGGCTGATGGAGGCAGTTTTGATTTGACTGGCTTTGCTGGAAGAACTGGACAAACACATAAAGACACAGACATCGCCATTAACAGCATTTTACAATGAATCCCAACAACTGCTTAATACATTCATACCTGAAAACTGCTAATAATGTATCTAAACAATGAAGATTTATTAAACTTTTTGAGAGTATGACAGAAATACCTAACATTGTATTAAAGATTTTACTGAAATGAAAATGTCTTTGTGCTGTTCTGTAACATAAACATAGTTCTACATATAATATCATACCTGGAGGAGTGAGGTCCTGCTCCGCAGTTCTCTCTATCAGCAGCCTCTCCACCACAAGGGCAGGGAAATCCTCATCCGCCGACAACCTGCAAATCATCCATCAACAGACAGCTTGAAATCAAAAGCTGAGACTCCCAATTTGATTTGATTTGGTTGAATTTGTGAACCGAAACTTACCAAGGGGTGGAGGGGCCTGTCCGTATCAGCAGCGGTCCGAAGATCTTTCCCAGCGTGTGTGTGTCCAGGCCATTGCTGGCCTGCGCCTGGGTGACCTTGGCCAGGTGTGTGAGGAGGTACTGCAGAGTGAGACGGTGATGGAGAGGGACGGAGGTGGAGCTCTCGAGGACCAGGCTTACCTCTCTGTCATGGCTTCCAGCGACTGCACCATCTGGAAAAGGTATTCAAATAAGCATAAAAACGATCTGTACATAAAACTTCTGATAAAATAATTGTTCTGAGGTTTTACCAGATGAGGAGAATCTGAAGTAAGACAAGACGTTTAGCACAGACTATGATGCTAAATTAGGTATTTGGGCATCTGAGACATTCTGATCAGCACTTTTTTCTTCATCAAATCCTTCTAGTTAAAATACACAGTCAATGGGGTCAATGCAAGTTTCTGTAAATATTTTAAATATATATCTCAGATTAAATCATGGAGTCCTTTGTGCAGAGGAGAATCAGCTGAAGAGTTTCCAGCATGCCTCAGTGAGCTCATCTTCTCCCAACAGTTGACTCTATTCTCTCAACGCTGACACGCAACTGACCTCGATCAGCTGCACACAAGGCTCAGATTGGGCCTTATGCAGTTCTTTTGCTTTGCCTTTCTATCTACTAAAACAACAACCAAAGCAGCTAACATTTCCTTTTTTTCTGCGATGCATAAAATCTAAATCCAAACAATTCATTTTTTTCAATAATGAATCCAATTCTACTTTTTTTAAATGAGTAAAAATATACAAACAGGTTAAGATTATTTCATCTATTTCATGCACTGACTGACTCAATTCTAAAATATTATATAATTAAGTTATATTTAAAATTATACTACCTCAAGGAGAATTAAAAACAATATAACTTTAGCTGATCTCTTACAGAAGGCAGACATTTCTACAGCCGATATCACCAAGATGAAACTCACACTAAAACAATCTAGATTAATAAATAGCAATAAAGGCAAGTGGAAAAATGTGTTTTTGATTTTAAGGTGAAATATCCTTTTAAAAGACCATTCTGGTGGCTTTGTATGTTTAAGCCAATTAACTGCAAATTGTGTGTGCTTCGCATTACTGTAGACTATTTTCCAAAGCATACCATGGGTTTTTAGAGTGATAAATGCATATTTTCCAGGCGCCACTGGTTTCAGCTCATGGTAGAGAACATAGTTGGTTTTCATTTTTTGCAAAAGTTACATTATGGTTGTATGGTAATGTAGTTTGCACATATTTTAAAGGCAGTTTCTCACTCGTGTGTCCATGTTCTTGTGAGACACTCCAACATCCAACTTCATACTTTCTAACTGTTTATCATCTGGGTTTGATTTTCTAACTACATAAATCATCAGTTCAATACTTAATGGCAGATGACTATTTGACTGTTTGACAGCTCCAGCTCTCAACTGCAACAACAATGTATCTTTGACAATTAATCAACAAAAATGGTGAAGAAAGAAAGATGGCAAATGATGATTACACTGAAGAGCCTCCTATTTAAAACAATTTTAAGGTCCTCTGAAGTTACTTTTTGTACTTTAACTGCGCAAACTGAAACCCATTGGAAAGTTAATGTGAAAAAATAATGATGTTCTTTTGAAAATGGTCGATAATAATGTACAGTCTGTGATCTGCATCACTTAAAACCTCCACTACTGGCCAATTAACAAGCCATTACCATACAGAGGCACAGAGAAGATGACACCCTTTCCTTATTAGAGTGTTCAGTCAATATAAGCGTCATCTTGAAGCATGAGCGGAGACCTACCTGCTGACTGCTGCAGGAGCTGCTGCTGCAGTGTGACGGTAGTCTGAAGGTGAGTGTAGACACAGGCAGGGATGACGGGTGACGGGAGGTCTCTCAGGTAGTTTAGGACACACTCAGACATGTAGCCCACATCTTTCTGACACATCTCACTCTCTGGAGCCCAAAGACACACACAAATACATTTAGTCACAACTTAAAAACAGGTAAAATTTTCACAAAACTAAATAAACTTTAATATTTCTTTTGTGGGATGATCCTTTTCCCAAATCATATGAGGCAGGTGAGATGTGCTGTACATGACCAAAGGTAAAGGGCTACTCTCATTGATGTAAGTTTTCAAATGACTTTATCAACCTTAAAAACAAAAAAAAATCCTCAATTTATATAAAGAGATTCATCGGGTTAAACTGGTTAGTCTTTTTTTATTAAATCAACTTTCTTTAATGAATAAATGTAATTAGGTGCAAGCTTCCCTTTGCCCTGTGGCAAAGAAACAGTTCAAATTTGATTTGAAGCAGAATATTTTGTTAAATAAAAACATGTGAACTTTGGAAATGATCTATCTTTTTTTCAGTGAATGTTGATGTTTGGACTCTGCAGTGCTCTGGAGTTAGACATGTTTGGATCACATGAGTCGGTAACAATCCCAGGCAGTCAACACTGGAATCTAATTCTAGTATATATGTGTAGCCTGATGTTTATCTTCAACTATCCAAAAATACTGGCTTCATGCAGAGTGAGTGGACATGACCCTCCAAAAAAGCTGCACAGCATTGAATATTGAATATTGACATTGTGAATAAAGCTATTTGGTTTGGTTATTCAGTTCTTTACCTTATGAAATGTGAAGAGCATTGCTAAAAGACAGCAAACATACACAGAAAGCATCCCACATATACGTCTATGAAACTTTCCTAATTTACCTGAGTATGTAATTTATAACAAAACAGATAGTGATACTAATTTCTTTTACATGAAAACATAAAAAAACAAATATGGACCCTCGGATTTGTATTTTAAAATAATTGTCACCAAGAAACATACTGAGGTGCACATAAGTTGAAAAATCTGCATTATCCAATGTTTCAGTGGTCCATGGTGGACAAACTATGTTAACTGTTTCTCAAGCCAAGCTTGGAATTTCTCAACTTGAGAAATTCCAATTCCAAATTTCTCAACATAAATACAGAATATTACAAACTCTTAAGAAAGTGGATTAAAAAATGTGTGTCTCTGACTCAGACTAACTCACCGGAGCTCAGGCTGTACACTGGGCTGTCTGAACCTGAGGAAACAGTTGACCTGTACAATATCTTGCAGTCCAGACCTGAGAAAGACAAAAAGAGCAGTTGAGTTAAAAGTTTGCACAAAAAGGACATAAAACATAACACTGTTAAGTGGAACAGAGTAGAAAAAAGAAGGGGAATACAAATAATCAACAGTAGAAATATTTATACACTGCAGCCAGATGCTCACTCTAATGCAAAGGATGTCTCCATGGCTGCCTACGACCACAAAATCTACTGCAGTGTAAAAGACATATTAGCCATGGTATGCATGCAGACATTTTATTACCAGCTGGATAACGTCAGTTTATAAACAACAACTTGTACGTGACAAAGCACATGGCCAGATATTTGTCTTGGAAATACACAGCACAAATTTTTAGCTGTTTGCGGTTTTCATGTCAGTCTCACATCCAACAACAGAGAGAAGGGGATCAATAAATTTAGGGAGAGTTGGTCCCTCCGATGTTCTTACACATGCAATATTTACAAGAGCAGAGGCAACACATGTTTGTTCTTTTCTTGGAAGAAAATGTGTGATTCATTTAGTGGCTGTGACGCAGCATGAAAATTTAAACTCTTAACTGGATCATGAAGTTATTTCAAGCAGACTGCAGTAAAGGTAAACAATCTTCTCAATTTTATAAGGGCATAAAAAAAGGTTAAGAGTTCTTTTATGTTGTGGTCAAGTAGAAACCCTTGAGCATACTAACACTGTGATCCAAACCTTGTTAGAAAATCTCTTCCATGACAGAGATTAAGATTTAAACATCCAGGGAAAGTATCCCTGAAAAACACATTTTCACTTTGAATGACTCCCTTTCTCTTTTTGGTCCCAGGCTTAAAAAAAACAAAAAACATTGAGGAACGCTGGGTCTAGACAGCTTGCATCTAGGAGGCAATTCTTTGAGACTAGCCAGTCTCTCAGATAGTTGTGAAAACCACACCATGCAGTCACAGCGTGTGTGCATCCAGCACTGGGAAGTAATTCAGTATTAGTGCTGCATTATATTATTTACATTCAGAGACAGACCTCCTGTCGCCCCTTTGGTAGATACCAATCTTTCCCAACACCGAGCACGACAGGAATTTTAGCAAATCCTTCTCAGATAGAGAGCCAGTAGAGTCACATCTAAAATTTACTCTCCATAACTTGTCTGCTTCTCTTTGACTTGATTTCCTCCTTCAATAATGTATAAAAGCTTTGACCTGAATTCACCTTATCACTGCACTTCATGAAAAGACTGAAGCCATGCCCCAATTTTGATGCAAAACTAGAAGGCACTCTGGGAGAGTGAAGACCTGCACCAAAACCAACAGTCCAGTCTCCTATGATATGCAGATCTGCGACCACTGTATACTGTATGTCTAGATATTTGTCTCTTTCTCTCCCTCTATATATCATTTTGTCCTAATTATTACTGTAATTTTATTATATTGATCTGTCCTGGATCACTCCTCAGTTGCTCTTCCTGAGGTTTTTACCACTAATTTCTCCATTAAAGGCTTTTTTTGGTGAGTTTTTTCCTTATCCGCTGTCAGAATCCAAGGACAGAGGAATGCTGTATGCTGTAAAGCCATCCGAGGCAAATTGTGATTCGAGATATTGCTATAAATAAAACTGAATTGAATTGGATATATTTCCCAAACTATTGCACAGGGATGCACAACAACATTGGCATTTCATTGATTTTGGCAGATTTTGACTTGAAAATGGAATATCAGAATCTGCCGACATACTAATTTCTGCCCATATCACACACCGATATACATTCATTTTTTATTGAAAAGGAAAAGTGTACAAAACATCAACCTAAAATTTAAGTATTTTTCTTATTTTGCACAATGAATTAATATTCATTGTGCAAAATTGTGCTGGTGGGTCATCATGATAAGAGTGTGCATAATATGATGATAAATATTGGTTGTCATTATAGAAAAACACAATTTTAATTGATATTGTGCTCTTTTATGTTCACAACACACAGATGTCTTTGAAACATGTAAGGTGAACAAAGTAGAAATATTGCACATTTAGCAAAATTATTTGCCAATTAACCAATTTAGCGAAAAATAGATCAGTGATGGTGTGTCCGAGATCATCACATAGCCTATATTACTGAGCCTGAGCGTGACTAAGCCCAAAAACGAAACTGTTTTATGTGCAAATCTACTCACAGATTTACCAACATTTCATGAGTGACACTTTATTTTTACAACTAGCTATATTCTGAGCTTTACTGCCATCTACAGGATTTTAAGATATATGACATTTATTCCGTCAATACCAAATGCCCTCTCCGCAATTTTAACAAAAGGTTTTTATAATGGGCGTATCTGCCCCCTGCTCTGCTGCAAAATTTAATGGGTTCTTCTTTGTACCATGCTACAACTTTCCTCCAAGTTTCATGAAAATCGAGCCAGTGGTTCCTCGGTAATCCTGCTGACAAACACAACCGAAAACATAACCTCCTTGGTTGAGGTAACCCGTGTGTCATTAAGATTAATTACATTGAACTGGGACACAGGTCAAGTGTTCCTCATATGGCTTAAACTGACTGGCTCTCTGTGCAAACACCTCTGTGTGCACAGGTGTAGAGCTGAAACTGTAATTTAAATAATCAATTGGTTGATCCACAGAAAATGTATTGGCAGCTACTTTTACAACTGATTAATCATTTGTGTCATGTTTGTGATGTGGTGATTTGCTGCTGGTTTTGAACTGTTGCAGCCAAAATACGTGGGGCACGGTGTGACACGACACATCCGCAGCAGCATGCCCCCAACAGAGCATGTCTATTTTAATGAACTGAAGCCACTACACTGACCACAAAGCCATGCTTTCCCACACAGTCACTTCACTCCTCAACACTATTTTGCTTACATTATTTATACTGCTCTAATGTTATATTTTCTATGCGAGGCTCCACAGGCCTCCAACAGGTATACATAGAAGTGCTTAAAAACAAGTTAAATCTATTTAAAAATGACCTAAACCTAACTGTACCAGAGGCACTGCGATGCAGTAGAGCAACCTTGTATTTGTTTTTACATTTCATATTAAAACAAATAAGTGCATCCTGTTGTAAAAATGATCCAATTAACGAATTCAGTATCAGTTAATGTAGTCTACGCTTCCAAACCCCACTTAACCAGTTGCATTATCAATTGGCAAAAGTCTATAAATACACAGTGAACCACACACTGCAAAGGAGTCTGTGCAGCAAGTAAAAAAACCTCACTCCACCATACGTAAGTGGTGCGTCACATCTGTGTCTCACGAATTTTGCCACAAAATGAGCACTTTTAAGAAGTTCTATTCAGTTCTGACAATTCTTTTAACATTGAATTTACATTATATGATTCACCAATTAATCAAGGATATAATCAGAAACTTAATTGATAACAAAAATTAAAAAATAAATGAAAATTATAAGTTGCAATCCCATGCGCATGTGTGTGTGTATGTGTGTGAGAGACACAAACAGACAGAGAAAAAAATAAAAAAGGAGGGCAGAAAAAACAGAGAATGGAGTCCCACTGAGAGCTATTTGTTAATAACTTAGTGTGAATCAAACCCACTGTGCATGACTCTCAGTGAGGCCAGTGAGAACTGCTCTGACTTTAAATCACACGAATCCTCAAGGAAGGAAATCTACATCAAGTCACTAATCGACTGAGGAGCCAATGTGAGTGTGCAAGAACTAGTGTGTGCGCTTCTACATCTGCCTGACTGGATCCACATGTCTATATGTCTACACTTGTGCAAATGCTGGCGTGAGAGCAAGAGGCAGATGGCGGGAGGGAGACAGTCACACATAGACGGAAAGACAGGAGGCGAGACAGACGAATACGTTGGCCGGCTGACATGGATATACCTCTCTTCTCTATGGCTTGGATCAGGCTGATGAGGGCTGGGGGAGCCGTCTCTGGCGGTGTGAACTGCTCGCTCAGGTCCGGCACAGAAACAGCTGAAACAACAACACAAATCACTGTTACACTTCTGGCACAAAGCCTCTGAAAGGCCATGGGGGTGCTGCAGCACTGACAAGGGCGCAGTTAACTAGGAGCAGTTGGAGATGTAGAGCGTGTATAATGTTGTGAGTGTGTAAAAATCAGTGAGGAACACAATAAAATAAGATGCATTTTAGTATCCATTTCACAAGAAGCACACCTGTTTTGCAAAAAAAAAAAAAGAAAGAAGCAGAGCAGCAGTTTGTCTTCTGTGATGCTTTTGTTTAGAAAGTACTCAAATAAAATAAAACTTTTAACACAAACTAGCAGAGAAAGTTTGAAGCTTGTGATGCATCTTACTGTGGCAGTCTGGAAGTCTAACTGATGAGACATACGATAAGAAAACCAGAACAATTTAGAAAAGGTACAAAAGAAAGAAAAGAGGCTTTATACAGAGGAGTGAAAATAAAAAAGGCAAAAAAAGAGAGAGAAAAACACAGACTGCTGATGGTGAGCAAAAACTTTATCTACTTTACAACTCCCCAAAGACCAAATCAAACATCTTTTCACTCCGAGAGAAAAAGAAAAGGAGAAAGCAAGAGGGAAAAAAGAGAGATCCCATTTCCCTCCCTCCCCTCTCCTCCCCTCCCTCTCTTTTTTTTCCCCTTTTCTTCTCTCCCCTCTCGCTTTCTCTCCCCCCTCCGCTCCGTCCTGCTCGGTGTTTCGCCTTAGCTCTTTGCGTGAGTGGAGCACAATAAAGGATTTAATCAAAACTCCTGAACAAGCAAAAGCCCTGTGGCAGTGTGCCAGGCCCGGCCCGGACAGGCAGGCAGGCAGCGCCTCCTATTCGGCCCCAGAGCAGGGCTGCGAGCTGGGGGGTGGGAGGGGTGGGGGTGGGTGGGGGGGTACTGGGTTAGGGGTGGGGGTAACGCTGGGAGCAGTGAGGGCCTGGCCTGGCCGGGGCTTGGCAGTAGGCTTCTGTTCCTGGCACGGCTCGGCTAAACCGCTGCTGATTATTAATTTGGGGAGTTCAGACAAGAAACGCCGCGTCAGCACATTCCGTTCCCCCCTCTCTCCCTCTCTCTCTCTCTCTCTGGTTCTTGTTCTCAGTTTCTCTGAATGTCTCTCTCCCTCTTGCTCCCTCGCTATGTCCTTTGCTCTCTTGCATTCTTACTCTTGCTGGACTCTTTCACTCGCTCCTTCTTTCTCTCCCCTTTGCTCTCTTTTACTAAAGTTTTAATTCGATCTCTCTTTTTCTTTTTTTCTCTTCCCTTTCTCCGTGTCTCTCTTTCTGTCTCCATGCCTGCCGGTTAAACATGGAAACTTTGCCTGGCAGTGTCTCCAGCTCTCTAGCGAGCACACAGACAGACCTCTGCCTCGGCTTTATCCCTGTTGGCCATTTTGGCTGCCAGGGCCCTTCCCCCCCTCTTCTCTCATCACTGAGTGTCTCTCTGCCGTGTGCAGTACAGTTTTTACATACATGTTCGCACTAAGTTACAAACTAAACATTAAATTGTGTCCTTTGTCAATGCTTTCCAAAACAACTCTTGTGAGCAATTCCTGATCTGGCTTCACTGTCGGCAGAACATAGTGCAGTGTATTACAAAACCATTAAGTAACTTACGAAGATTTGTAGGTAAAAATGCCGCCTAAGGACAGATTGTGCCCCTGGTTAAACCAAAGTAATTCTTCTCCTTTCAGTCCAAAAACAGCAGTGCGCTAAAACAACTCAAGTGGTTTTGCTGGTGGGGGCATAAGAATATGAAATACTATCCAGGAAGTCCAGTTTGAGTAATGGGCCGCTGAGTTTTAAGGCTTGTCAGACACCATGAGACTGAAAAATGATTTGTAATGTGATACGAAAGGATTTCACAACTGTGGAAAGTTATGACGGTGACAATCATTTCATCCTCCATCTACAGCCTCTCTCACACATAGTTCCCAGTAAATTACTGAGATGACCTTTCAGGCGCTGGTAGCAATTTTCACTACTCACACATGGACAACATACAGGGACAGTTCCATCTTGCGCCTTTTCTCACATGCCATGGTACTTCTGGAATACATGGGGCAAGGACGGGTCCAGCAGATGGCGGAAACACAACACTAGGGTTTCCTACACATTCATTTATTTATGTGTTGCGGACCACCATGATTAAAACATCTGCCGCCACGTATTGCTTTTATATTTTTGGAGCTGGGCCTTTCATTGGGAGTGCTATTGGAATATATACTGTTTGGTTATTGAGCGCACCACACTCTCAGAGCACAGTGGGCACAGACGGAGCAGTAGACCACGCAGTGAAATTTAAACTTAACCGCTCATTGCTCATTGTCTACACGTCTTCAGCAGCTGACCTCCTCTAATCCATCGATCTGATCAGCTATGGCCAGATCAACAAATCAGTTATCCACCCTGCCAATAAAACTTCTCAAATTGCTGCTGGGTAAAACAGAACTCATGACAAGTTCCTCCTGCATTTACATTTGACTGTTTCATGAACATCATATCATCATTTCTAATAAACTCAGATCGCAGAGGATTGTGAATGGCGTGATGCCAAGGCAAGATGGCTACCAAGCTGCAAACCATCGTTGCTGAGACCGACAAACAACAAAGCGTTTGTTTTAGCAAGACACTGGAAGCATTCCCAGCTGCGATTTTTATGACCACACGTTAACCACAACGTTGTTCAAACGTTAAGTTTCAATGTAGCCGCTAACGTACAAATTTTACATATCTGAGTTTCAAGAGACGTACGATGCCAAAATAGATTCTGGTGATTGGCTGGAATAAAACGCCTTGACGCACAACTGTGAAAAGATCACAAACACCAATTCATTCTTCATATCACCCAATTCCACATCTTCCCTTAATTAAAACATGACTATCAGAATAAGTGAACGCTGTCTAAGTAAGCCTGGAATGTCATAATTACAGATGCAGCTAAATGCAAATGCTTTAGAAAGCAGAATATATTAATTATTCAGTGCAAGAGAGCAAAACCAATTTTCATGGAGCTCTTATGCGGTTAGGTTTAGGCAGGATGCAGGCAATAAAACATGGAAATCAAATAAAGCAGGGAAATAAGAACAAATATAGACTATAAAACCACAAAATGAATGTTCTCCAACAGTTTGGTGGGAGAGTGGGAAGGAACTTTCTCACTCCTACATGCAAACAATCATAAACACTTTATTTCACTGTATATTTCTCTTCACTTGAAAAAAAATAAAATAAATTAAACTCTGACTTTCGTGCAAAGAGGGAGTGTTTTTTTTTTTCTTTCTTTTTCCTGCCAAAAGCAGCTGAAGCCCTGCAGTCTTCTCAAGGTTTTGGAAAGGTATGGAAAAAGAGCGAAAGGCAGAAAGAGAGAGAGATAAAGTAACAGCAACTTGTTAGTCAATTAGAACCACTTCCTTGGCAGACTGCACACTGGGAGACAGGCTTATGACTTGACATGCCCTGAGACGAAGCCAATGAGAGAAACAGATAAAGAGAAAAAGGGAGACAGAAAAAAAGCATGACAGAGTGTAGTTTTGCACTCCAGCACTTTAACAAAAATGCCCCGGTGCTTTTGAGGCCTTAAAAGTCTATATGTGTTTTTTCATGCATTTATTTTGATAAAGCAAAAGAAACACTGTCTGTGTTATAAACTATCAAGTCATGCGTGACTATCTACACATGAAGCTGTAACTGTGATGGTCAGATGAATGTTGCAGATCCTGTCTTTGTGCGTTTGCACGAACTCGCTCGCTCAATCCGAGCTGAGCAGCAGACAAGCAAAAGTAGACTGGATGAAGCTATGCGAGGCAAAATATTTGCTCTGTATCTTCTGCATCAGTGTGCTTATGTAATACGTAGCAGGCTCTGCTGCATTCTCCCTCTCAGAGGTCTGTGTCAGAAACTGAAGCTTCTCCAAAAGCTGAAATGCAGCATGAATTCATTAACAGGATTTCACAGCTCAAATTAAATCCCTGGAATTTCCTCACTCCAACACTCCCAACAGTTTTGATTTGTGCTGTTTGTTTTGTGAACGTCTTCATAAACTACTGAAATTGGAGTATGCAGTCAGACGACCACAACTGGTACAAAAAATTATCTTTTGTTAGGTGGTAAAAACTTGTCACATTTCAGGCTAAAGATTAGGGATGCCAAAAGTTAACTGCTAATTTCTCAACTACCGAGAATATTTCAGACTGGTTACAAATGTCGTTAGGTTAGTTTCGCTACTCTTCAGTTTACTGTACAGCACACCACTTTGGTTGAGTAGGAGGTAGCTAAAAGCCCTGTTCATTCAACATTGTGCCCACCTTCTGGCCCCCCTATTTAGTCCCAGTGAGTAAGCTGCTTAATTTTGAACCGCAAACCCCTTTTAGCAGTGTTAACTATTGTTACCTCTGTTAGCACCATTAACAGTGTTAGCACAGCCAGTGGTGCTGACATGGTAAACAATGCTGAAGGGGGTTTGTGGCTAAAAATTAAGCTGTTTAAGGCCGTGACACACCAAGCTGACTGGCAGCCGTCTGCCCAAGTTGGGCCAATAGCGAGTCCCAGCCGACCTTGGTGGGAGTCTATAGCGCACATGCTCTTTGGGCCCCATAATGATTATGATCCAGGTACTTTCATACTGTGGAAATAGAGTGTTTTTTGCTTCATGCACCCCTGAGCAGCTCTCACAGGAATGAACAGGGTCCATGCTACATTCTGTATCCAGGTTTTCCTAATACAGCCATGATTTCATGTCATTCAATTTTTTTCTTTAACGTTAACTAATCTGCTACTGGTTAATGGGTGTCAGGCTATCAAAATTAACTGAAAATGGCAGAAAATTGCTTTTTTCCAGTGTTTTCACATCATCACATCAAAGACTCTTTACTGGCAAGTAAATGAATACTGAGTTAAGATCAAGACTGTCAAACTGCTATCTGGAAAGATCATGAATGACCTTTGATGCCCAACAATTATTATTTTTTCAATTCCAGTGTAACTGAATACCTCAAACAGGGATAAAGTCCTGATTCCCATAAGCTGCAGAAACACGAGCTCTGCCTGGCTCCCTGTTGTGTTTTGAAGACTAACTTAAATATGTCCATATTCCACTTTTTATCTGCATTATTTCACCAGATGTAACTAACTTCCCAAAGTTCCACTGCCCTCCACATGCACTGGTTTAAGGCTAAATTAAAAGCATCAACAAATGAGGATAAAATCTGCAAATACATTTTGGAACCATGTCGGTCACTCCAAGCACGTGTTTCTTATGTTCAGTGGTGACAAGGCCAGTTGGTGTTTGGCTCACGGCTGGTGTGTAGCAGTGTGTATGCTGCTGGTCAGGTTTCACTGCTACATGTCCTCACTGCATCCCAACTATGCAGACAGGCAGTGCATTACGACCGGGCACACCAACCGGTCCTCTGTCACAACATGCTTCAAAGCCACACGTGCACGAGTGAGCCTCTGCAACCATGTCAAACACAGGTGATCTTTGCACAAGGATGGATCTGGTTTTACAGGCCTACAGGCACTACTGAGAATATTAATGCACCTATAAAACCTGTAATAGCAGGCTAAGTCAGACGTGTTTAATGACTTTAAGACTGTCTATGTTTGCAGTCAAATAGAGCATATAGACAGTCCAATATCACGTTGTTAAAAAACAATTAAAAATGTGGCACTTAACAGCTTTTGTATTAAAATGTCAGTACATAACATGAATTTATACAAAGGTGCACATAATATTGACCATTTAGTGCAAAAAATTTGTCCCCGATAACACCAGGATCATGTTTAAATAAAAACCTATTTAATCACAGAAAAAAGGTTTGTTGTTAAGTGTTAGTCAAGTGGCGACCTCTGAAGTGGAAACATAAAGCCAACATTGAAATCGTTTCAATGCTCATTTTCTGTATTATTTTTACACTAGTAACAGCAGTGCTATTAACCAAGAAACGAAAAGTTTTAAATTGGTATTGACATTTTTTTAGGGAATTATATTAAAGTTAGAAATTCCAGTAATGTGACAAAAGTGCCAAAAACTGCAGTTCCTCGAATGGCCACTTCAGGCTGGCTTCAAAAGCAATTCGCTGGAGCTAAAAAAGGCAGAGACTGTATATTTACACATAACTTCAGTCTCAGTGAATTGGTGCATGTAGACTGCTTTTGTTTGAGCTCCATTAGTTGGCCACTTGCTCGTCATTGGTCCAGTATGTGTCCAGGTTACTTATTAGCCTGCATGACATTGTTCATGTTGTGACTGGTTGACAGGACTATAGTGTTGAACTATCTAACGTAATGTGCTGGATATATTATCAGCCTGTTGCCAACTTAGTTAAAGGGATTTTTCCACCAATTTTCATCCAGCTTTGTATCAAAACAGTGTGAGTAGTATGTGTAGGTGAACTGTGGTAAATGTCCCTTCATCCAACAGGTTACTAGATATCCCCTCTAAGTAAGCCTCCTCTAAATGACGTAAAATACATCACTTAGAGGAATTTCACCAGCTCTCGGGTTGTTGCTTGAGTTGTATTTCCACATTTTCCGCCCGCTGTGCCGCCAACAGCCTGGACAAAGAGCATACAGCTGATCAAGAGAGTTACCAACCCCTCTTTGTCTCTCAAACTCGGACCGAAATCTGATCCAACGGGAAAACTAGGCAGTGCTGATCGAATATATATCAGGATAATGTTACTGCACTGCCTTTTTATCACCGAAAATGTTTCCAGAAACATATTTAAACACTGTGTTTAAGCTGTAATGGGGAGTCTGTGAAAGGGAAGCCGGCGTCATACTGCTCTAAGCACAGTGAAAATGGAGGCCAAAAGAAATGGAGATCAAGCAGTAAAACTGAGCAGCGCTGTTCAAATATATAAAGATTGTTACAGAGTCTTCATCTTTATATTGGGAAAATACCTTTTTTAACGCTTTGCAATGTCTTACTAGGTGTCATGCTAGATTAGGTTCCATGCTAGAAAGCAGTGCTTTACATGTTTCAGCATTAGTCCCGCCCACAAAACTTAGCAACAGCAAGCAAAACTTTTGGTTTTACAAACAGATGCAAAAAAAAATCTTTCTAAAAGAAACTTTTGGATGCACAAAATACCATTTGAATGCACAAAAAACAAACCTTTGTTAATTAACTTTTTGATTGCAATGTGGAAAGATGTGCTCTCGACACCTTTCTGTCTGATTGCATAATACAGGAACAAAGTCACTCCATCGTACAGGGCGGTTAATGACATTTGGTTCAGCCTTAAATGATTTTATTTCACTCCTGCCTACTAAGCCACAGCACAAAATGTACCTTACTCTGTTTCTGGTTTGCTACAATCATTAATCTTTTAGCGAGACAGCTTCACGCCTAACTGAGCTCTCATTTGCTGAACTGGCACTAAAGAAATGCTCCAGAAAATAAAACTTTCTATAGCTCTGTAAAGTGTAACATGCTAAATTTACTAAACTCCAGGAGAATAATACAACAGTCAGAAGAGAAACCAAATACAGCTGGTTTGGAGTTGGAAAGGGTGGCCTTGGCTCACACTGTAGCCCTCGTCTCCCTCCCTCTCCTGCCTCTCCATATCTTTCCTCATTCACTTTCTCTACGGTCTCAGCCCCTCCGCCCCCCTCCATGGGTTCTTTGAAAGTGTTTTCCTGGTAAGGCGCAGGGAGCGGAGAGTGAGTGGAGGCCTCTCCTTTCTGAGAACTGGCCCCGCTAACATGGTTTATAGCTGCCCAGAGACAGTATCAGACATGTATGTGAATCAGGGAGGGAGGGTGCAGAAAGGAGGGAGTGAGGAAGGGAAGGGGGAGAGGGGGAGTACGAAGGGAGGAGTTTGCAAACATGCCAAGCCATGGTTCACTTCAGCAGGCAGTTAAAGTGAGGCCAGGGAGAGGAGAGAGATAAAGGAGGGAAAGAGGAAAAAAAGCCTCAAAAAAAACCCCACTGCTGCAAGTTGAGAAACGTTTTGGCTTCGTATCTGGGGAATGAGACTGATTTTTACAAACATTTTGTTTCGAAAAGCGCACATACATCCATCACTCTAAGTTGTTCTGACGCCAAAACTGGACAAGTGTGCTTACCAGCTAAAATCCATTCTGACAAACTATTTTTCAACACAAAAATAATATTGTTGTATTTAAAGCCGGTTTCACAAAACAACACCGAAAGAAAACACAAAAACTGCTTTGACACAGAGGGACGTGGATTCAGTTTTATGTGCATATAAAATCAAACACATATTAACCAAGTGCTGCATCCGAAGGACATGGGAACCTCTATTGCAGTCCATCTTGGACAAATATTCACACTAACACGATGTCATCGGCCAACCCAGAACCCTCTCCTTACTATGTAATTTTAGAAAGAAGAAAATCCATTTGCATCTTTTGGCCAAGAAGAAATCCATGCTTTGCATTTTTGCCTTCTACTACTGAAAAACATTTGGCACATTTACATGCACTAAAGTAGACGGGTTGTTGTCAACATTGTGCAGTAACCTGATTTCTCGAATGCAAATGAGAAACCTGGATTCCTTAATCTGGTAAGGGATTAAGAACAACCTAGTTAACTGCTAAGGAAACCTATTTTTTGGTGAATCGGTACACTTGGTTTCGAATGAGTATTACACACATGCAATGACTGAATTTAGACTCAGAAAGTATTGCTGTAGAAGCAGTGTGAAGCAAAGAAAATTCATACCAACTGTATTCAAAATAGTTTAATGCAAATGTCTGACTAAAATGAAATAAAACAAGTTTGAGTAAGTAATTTTGGAAACATAAGACCAGTAGAAAAAAAAACTTTCTCTGTAAAGAGTTGGTCCACGTCATGCACTCACAAGTCAAAATGCTCTGACCGTGAAAAAACAACAAAAACAAGGAAATTGTGATTAAAATGATGATGAAAATATTTCAGCTTTCAGAAGCTGAAATTATGCTGTAAGACTGATGAACTGCATCACACTGCCTTTCTGAACTGCGTTTCTGATCCTGAATTGCTGTTACTTAAAAAAAGGGACTATTATTGTGAATGTAATCTTAATTATATTTTATATTATATTACATTCTATATTTTTTATTTTTGTTCTGATGTTTTGCATGGCCAGAATGACAATAATGAATAAAGAATCCTAAAGAAATAAAGAAACCATGATCAAGATCTGAAAATAAGCCTGATAACTGAACAGCTGGGGGCAAATGTGGGTTTTATAGTAACCACATTACTGCAATGCATATTAAATCTAAATTTCCAAACTTAATTTTCCCAATAATACGCCTTCTTGTGTGTATATAATCTCAGGCTATATATACAGTAATATGTTTTTAAAACACATACAAGTGTTAACACTCCTCAGGTGTTTTCAGACCCCTAAAACTGAGATTTTTGAAAATGCCTATGACCCCGTTTAAATTTTTAAAACTCTGGGACTGCATTTTAGTCTGGACGGAAATGGAGACTGAAGATTTAAAATCATCAGTCGGAGCTAATCAATCGACTAAGATTACTTCAAGTCGAGCATTTGTGTCTTTTCTGTGCAGTATACTTCTGGGGACGTTTTGGTCCCTCGATTTTGAGGGACAGAGTATGTGCTCTTGACTTTCACGCTACTCTTTGGTAGGCTACAGGGAGCTGCGGGCATGCAAACAGTGGCACAGAGGGGAGAAAAGAGAGCCTTTCTGCCTACGGATGGTGACATTACAGCTCAAAGCAACTTCATATGACATAATACGATTTTTTGTTTGATATCTAGTGTCTGCACAATGCCCATCCATCATAGCACACTTAGCTTGTTCACTATATAACTTGGATGCTGCTGTCACGCTGAACCTGCCACTGAGCCTGTTCAAACTTTAAAACTCTGTGTGGAAAACAAAACAAATCCTTAAATATTCTTATTGTACAGCCTTATCTGATTCAACTGGCATAATTCTGAGTTGGGTACAGCTCCACTTGGAGCCTGACAAGGCAAAGCCTCGCTTCTTCTGAGCAGCTCCCCTGGGTCTGAGTCTGCAGCTGCCTGTACAGAAAAGCAGCGTATAAGCAAGGAGCGCTTACTCTGCAGCCAAATCTAGGGGACCGAGAGGTCTCCAGAAGTGCACTGAGTCTTGGAAAACTGAGGGATCTGCGACTGTTGATTTGAATCTTTGCCTTTCGAGAGGAAGCCCTGCTTTTCACATCTTCACTTTGAACTTGCTTATGAAAGCAAACAAACTGCTAAGAAAGCGTTGTGTTCTGAAACTGTATTAAAGATTAATCAATGAATGCAAAGTTTCTTGTTGTCAGATTTCCTCAAAAATGAAGCTTCATTTTTAAGAAAGGTCACCTGCAACTTGGTCAAACTTCGTAACCACCGGGCCGTTGTGCTGCCCCTCGATACCAAACGTTTCAATCCCTACAAATAGTAAATGGGCCACATTAACAAAAGCTCTAATCACACAAAGTCCAGGGCCTTGGTTCCTTCGGGAAATGATATTTGTAAAATTTGGGCCTGACTATTTCTAATATACAATGCACTTCTGGTGCGAAGCCAAAGTATCCTTCCTGCAACCACTACCCTGCCACCCACCCAACGCCCCTTCTCAACCCCCTTCCTCTGCCCCTGTCTCTCCATATCACAGGCACAAACGCCAGCTGCCCAAATGGTTTGTTTCACCGTCTATCAAACCACGACGATACTGTTGTGCTCCTCACCTGCCCCTACTGGAGAGAGTTCGGGCATGTGTTTTTTACTAATACACCCAGTTTTTATTATATTATTGACATGGTGAACTCTCATGTGATAAGAAAACTGGAGACCTTTGTGCTGCAGCTATGATACTCACTGTTTTCTTTCCAGGAAAAAAAACAAAAAACAAAACAGAGAAATGAATTTAAACTAATGAATTTGAATGAGGCTCAGTGTACTGTATTGTACATGATGAATAGCCAATTGGCTCAACCAGAGGTAATTCAGAGTTCACAGCCTACGTGCTCAGAGTGGTACTTCGTCCATCTGTCATAAAAAAAAAGAAAGCACAGAGACTACGGCTTTTGACAGAGGAGGAATGTACGGTTTTATATACAGAATGATATAAAAACTTTTATTAATCTTTTGGCCCTTTGCACCTTTTCCTCTGGCATCGCGTACAGGGAAGCAATAAATTAACCAGCTGCAGCCAAAAGCAAAGGAGTGCTAATGAGGAGAAAATGATGGAAATCTTGGGAGTGTGGAGGAACTTTGGTAACAAATCAAAGTTTTTACTTGAAGTCCAGCTTGCTAAGGTCGACCAAGCCGAGCCAAGTGCATGTTTGAGTTGGACGCTGTCGCAGCTGAAAGCAGGCTCTAACCAATATGAATAAATATCAGACATGTCTATTTTGCAAAGTCACAGGAGTGAAGAGAGGTGTGAAAGAACACAGTGCTTATCACGGAGTAAAAAATGTGACTGCGTTCCCGGAAATAACTCGACTTGCACAAAATACAAACACGGCTATAAAAACATTTTAAGACGTCAGTGAACAAGTTTAACATCTGAGTCCTAAAAAATGCACTTAAATATCTGATATCTCTAACTTGGCTATTGCACAATTAAAACAGTGCTTGCAACTCCTCATGCCTTTGCGGTCTTTTAGTTGAGTAGAGGGTCAATAACAAGTCACAGCGAAGGAAGGCCAAGCATTTTTGTGCAGATAAGCCCAGATGCAGTTTGGATGCCAGAGACACATGTTAATGCTGAATGTAAAGGGGGCCACACAGACAGGACACAATCGATGCCAGACCTGTACAGGAGAGCCCAGTAAGTAGACGGATTAGCCCTTTATTATTCAGCAGAGAGTTTGGTTAGCTGTGCTTCCAAAGAGGTAAGGCTTATGACGTGTTTTAAGTATAGATTAAAGGGTCAACTCGAGGTCAATGCCAAATGTGAGAGCCCTATCAAAACTAAATGACCAGCAACGCATCAGCTGCACCAACTAACAGCCAATAGCTGCTTTCAAATCTATGTTGATGGTCTGGTCCTGTACTTAAAGGGACACTTTGCCGATTATCAACCAGCTTTGTATGATGATGATGTGTAATGAACTATTTTAAACTTCCCTCCATCATACCAGCGCTCGGGCCTCCCTGCTTTATTTGAAACACACCATCCATCAGATTTTCACCGGCTTTTGGGCTGCTGGTCATTCCACAGATTGTACCTCATTTTTTAATGCCCAGCACCACAGACACAAAGAGTATAGAAGCAGATAGGGAGAGAGCCATCCCTCTTTTCTTAAACTCAAACCAAATTCTGATCAAACTGTACAGCGAGGCAGTGCCAGAACCAAGATTCTGTTATTTTGCTGCTCATTTCAAACATTTCGAGAAACATATTTTAGCTTACCGTTGGATTGTAAAATGAGATCATTTGTTACTAGTCTACCGTCATATTATTTTTCAGACACGCATGTCACATTATGTCGCCCACCAGATGACGTTTTAAATGGTCTGGTGCAGTGCATTCTGGTAAATAAAGGTTTTGTACCGCTCGAGCAAAAGAAATTGTTGCAGCTCTTTTTTCTATTTTCTCTGATCAGATAGCTCAAAATTTCAAACACATATGCATCTTTCTTCTGCACAGACAGCCTAGTTTTATGAAGAAAAGAAAATCTTCCCAGATGTAAAATACTTCTTTAAACGTGTCAGAAATAAAACTGCTATCATTTTGTTTGCAAAAAAAAAAAAGAAAAAAAAAGAAAAGGTCTATGTTTAAATCCCACCCCAAAAAATACTTCCTCCCAAGAGTAAAGACAGATCCAGAGAGATTCAGAAGCAGCACCATGTGGTATAAATTAGTGTGGGTTGACTGTTATCTTCCTCATTTTCAACTTGATACTTTCTACATAGCAGAGGCCTATTTACAAAATAGAATTGAAAATGTTGGTACGTGAGATAATTCGTACGAGTTTTCATCTATGATTTCGAAAAGAGCAGACAAAAATGTTCTGCATACAGAAAAAGGTTCCTTTGAAAAACTCAATAAATGCTCGAGAAGAATTTGACTTGTGTCAGCTTTACAATAAAACTTGTTAACACCACAGTGTAATAACAAGACTCTCTGTTATTCATTTACATAACGACAAATCGAATAACGTCTACGCTGCCCTCTCTAATTTATTTAACCCAAACTTTACGTACTGCCACTCTGTAATTTGAGGTCATTTATAAAATTAAAAATATGACATGCTATGAGCGCATCATTATTCTCTACAATATATTACAGAAAGGTCAGATACCGCGTAGCTACACTGCTGAGAAAAAACGTCTGACAGAGTATAATTTATATAAAAAGGCTCTTACCCTGAGACGACTCTGGTCTTGGAGCGGCAGGGAGGGGTCGCTGGGACCTTGGTTGGCTCGATGGGAGCGCCATTTTCACGGGGCCCACATACTCGACGTACGTCCCCGGGAAATCGCCTCTTTGTTTGGTGCGCTCGTTGTACCCAAGGAGCCAGCCGAGGCGCTCAGGCTGCTCGATGCAGCCCTCTGTGTAGTTCTCCATGGACAGCAGAGAGGCTTTGCTGACTGTCAGAAGGTCTCCCGGCTGCAGATCCAGGTCCTCTTCCTGGTCCTTGGTGAAAGCGTAGAGGGCAAGGTACTGAAAACCTTCCGTCGCCATTTTGTTGGGGAGGCAAAAAACAAAATGGCCACCGAATAGAGGATTAGATGGTGCAGCCTGAGTCGCACTGCAACAGCAGGGTTTACCTACACAGAGATCCTCCTCAGAGACCAAAAGTCACTAAATTCTGGTGTTGGTGGCTTAGGGAGTCGGGGGATGAGGGGAGGAGGGGGAGTCACCCGAAGCTTAGAAGCATTTTTAAAAGTCGATAAGTAGCGTTTTGTTGCTGCTATGTCTGCGGAGGCAGCGGTTTCAGACCTGACCGGTGTTTGTGGACTGGTGCACTTTCCTTAGTTTGATACCCCGGTTGAGCCAGATGATGGAGCAGAGGGAGCGCGTTGGCAACATGCTCTCTCAAGCAGCGAAAAACCTCCTGGCTGGGTGCTATTGGAGCAGCCTGGTCAAAGATTTTGCCAGTCGAGGGCCCTGTGTCGTTGGCTCTCCGCGGTCAAACGAAGTGGTCTGATTGGAGGACGAGTGGCAGAGTGGGAAGGTCTTTAATCCTCTTCGGTTCTCTCAGGCTCCCACAGGTTCTGGACAGGGATTATGGGACCTGCATGACATAAAAAAAAATAATCAAAAAACGAAGAAAAGAGAAAAGAGGACACAAGAGTTGATATTAGTCTAAGAAAAAAATTTAAAAAACAAAAACTACATTCATGAAAAATACAAATGTATCGCCAATAATGTTGTTTCTATTCGATAAATAGCCATACATGAAATGGCAAATATCTACGTGAAACGAAGCTTAAAGCGGCGCCTGAAAATGGCGAACTGCGGCAGCTCCATGCACTTGTGCAGTCTTCGGTTAGGACAGAGAGATCGGATGATGCTGCTGCGTCATGACCAACAGCAGACTGGGTCCCTGGACAGGAGCCTCCATTCCCTCCTCTCTACATTCACACACTCACAGCCTGAACTGACGCATCACAGTTTCCACAGGAACGAGAAGTTTCACTGTCAAATAAACGTCCCTTCAACTTACACAACATGTGCCATTAGCAGCATCCAAAGACATTCATGCAAAATGGCGAAGGAAACGTTTTCGCAGAACAAGCATGCAAAGAAAAACTGAGACCTGCACCACGGCTTTAGGGCAACCAGAATTTTCTGAAACATGCAGAAACCTTTGCAACAGCTCCCTCTCCGTAGGAGAGAAAAAAGGCAGCTCTGTGTTGTCACAGAAATATTTTCGACTTCATTCTGTCAAAATAGTTAAATCAAACTGCACCAAGTTTCTATTCATAACGAGAATACTGAATTGACAGTCAACTGAGCAACCAAAGCCTGGCACAATACCACAAAATACCACTATAAAGCAAATGTTTTAATGCATAATATCACACTCATTACAGTAAAAAAAATATCTATATATACAGCCAAAAGGTCATTCGTGGACCCGTTACGAATATTCTATGACAAAGATCGCAAGGCCCAATAAAATGCCAAGCACAAAGTGCGCAATTATTACCGCATAACAGCTGCATAAGAGTTTTAAAAGGTTGTATTTTTCGGAATAAAAGATTCTTATAAATCAAATTGATCGAATCCATCAAACACTCAGTTTGAAAAATTCTAATTTACGTGGTTGAAAACACTAGATTGTAATATCCACAGCAAAATACAACAAATCTTTTTGGCCATTCGAGATTTGAGCGGGGCAGTAAAATAAAAACGCTACAAAGTTCAAATTCAAAATGGCAACTATGCTGAGAGATGAGACGGGGAGCGAGGAAGAGGGAGAGATTAGGGTTTCCAGATTAAGCACGACATCTGTGGTCTGTGGACCAACCAAGGACAACTGTCCTGTTCACGTCTCTGGACGGGATGAAAGGATGTCAGTGAGGAGATGAAGCAGGGGACGGAGATGGGAACGTGGATGGAAGTTCTGGTCTTATATGTCAAGAGGAAGGAGCTATTTGGGGCTATTTCTTAAACACCAAAATCCACATAACCATAGGCCCGGTTTGCAAGGCCCGATGTTGTGCAATCATTCCATTAACGTTCCGAAATGGACAATGTTTTGAGTGATGCATTGCAGACGCTTAAATAAAATCAGGTGAGTGCATAAAAAATAAACCTGCATCTTTGAATGCCAAAGTGCATGCTTTCGAACCTTAGTCTAGATTATCCTCTCTCCCCCCACGACATTCGGAAAGCGAACGCACATTCCCTGCAAACCTTCGTGAGTAAGAATATCATCTTTTTTTAAAAAAGAGTTATCGTGACAACAGGATGCAGCAGAGTGCAACACTCACCCCACTTTTGGTTCAGAGAGAAGCCGGACAGGCTCAGCCAGACTCTCGGTCCAACATCCTTCGAGTCGAGAAGCAAGAGGTGCCAGGCTAGACACGTGGCACTGGCATACCCAACCACAGCCCGCAATCCTCACACCACCATAACCCCCCCCCCAACCCTAAACCCCCCTCCCTCCTCTCTCCACTGCTCTCCAACCCCCCCCCCCCCAAACTTGTTTTTGCCTCTTTTCTCCAACTGGCAACCCCCCCCATCCTCAGCCAGCGAAAAAGTCCAGTCGCTTTCCCCGTTGCCATGTTTTATTTGTTTACAGTCAGAGCACCGTTGAAGAAAAGAGGCAAAAACAAGATGAAGGCGAGGAAAAAGAAAAAGAAAAAGCAGTGCGAAGAGAGCGCTCTTTTTCAGTAATCCTTTTTTATTATTTAGTTCCAGAGCGGAAAAAGTCGCACGAGGTGAGACAAGTGTCATCTCTGTTACAGTCCCCGTCTGATAGTGTTGTAGTAGCTCACAGTTCAGGGCAGCAGCAGCAACTGGCAAGCTCAGCGTCACAGGATCCATCTTTTTTTTTAAAGACTTTTTATTCAGGCAGAGCAGACAGCGACAGAGAGCAGAGGAAAAAAGCAGAGTGAGACTGAGAGACGGAGCACTTTGCTATCAGCAGAGTCCAAACGGCTGAGGGAGACCACAGGAAAATAATTAATGAATAGGCAGCAAGTAACTCACTGTTGCTAGAGAGAGGGAAAGCTAATCCTGCACTCTGATTGGCTGCTGCTCTGGCCATGTGCTCCCCAGTCACCAGAGAAGCCGGGCAAATCAAGGAAACGTTCTAATATTAGAAAATGTATCTAGGCAGTGATCAAACATCTGACCCAAACAACTCCACCTTTACAAACACACACTTGACTTTTCTTTTCATCTGTGCAACCTCGATGACTGCTTGTCATCTTTGAGGAAATGATGATTTGAATCAAATGAAACTGACAGAGGATAAGGATGAAAAACATAACATGGAAAAAAACTGAAGGCTGCGTGTGATTGGAGAGAATTCCATGAGTCATTTTGAAGTCGTGCAATGGGATGAAAGGACAGGATTTTTGTTTTTCTGAGTTAACAGGGAGATAATGTGACGATTATACGCACATAAAGAAAAAAATAATTAAAATCTGGGCTTCATACAAACAGGAACTATGACAAAATTCACTCCAAAGTGCCGGTATACGACAATACCTGGTAAATAAATAAGTGTGCATTATAACACAGCGCTTTGTACCGCTATGATAATACTTCTACAGTTATTATGCTTCTGATTTGCTATTTGTTTTTCGTCTCACAGACATTTTGCTTAACTGTAGAGAATAGTGAGACCTAGATTGAACTCAAAACGGCATCTAGATTTCCCTCTGCTGTCTGCAGACTTCAAATGACTCTTGATGTGTTTAGTGAGCCAGCGGAGCTCTGACCTGTTCATTATACACCAGTATGCATAATGTAAAATGGCAAATAAGTTATTCAGAGCATCACTAACACAGCTGAGTGAGACAAGAGCTACTCACAACAAACCATGTATGTTTATGCGCCGATGTTACTGCACTGGCTGTATTCCAGTACAACTTTGAATTTTTGACTATTGGTTGGAACACTGGACTTTGGCAATGGTTTTCTCTATTTTTCAACACTGTGTATATAAAAATTAATTTAGACAATAACTGATGGATAAATCAATTTTAGAATAATAATTTGTTATTCCCTTTTAATATTATGGGCTTTATGGTACTGCATGTAAGGAGTATAAGGAGTGATTTGGATAAAATCTTTTGTTGCATGATGTGTAACAGAACAATGCGACCTTGATACGACAGTATAAGATGTTGTAGGAACTTCTCAAGAAAACCAATTGGGAAAAACGGTCAGCAGTCAGGACTGCTTTTGGCTGATCCAGCAAGTAAATACCTTCCAAACTCAAATGAGTTTGTTACAGTGATGAAATATCATCAAACTAAACAGAAAAAAAACAACACATAAAAGTGTCACAGTACTGGAAAATCTCTGACGATATGCACAGTCAAAATTGTCCAACGATGTATCATTTTTTATCATTATTGCCTGACTGACATGGTAATTTTGAGTTTGATACTGATACCTATTATATATATATTTGTACCATTAACAAACACTCATTATACGACTCCAAAGGATTTTTTGTGTGTGTGACTTTTTCAACCCTATCGCCAGAATCACTGATGGCTGTAAGTTTCTGCAAACCACAGATGTGTTGTTTTGTACATTATTATGTAGCGGATAACTTTACATTTCTTTAGGTTTCAGCAATGCTGCAGTAACCGTATGGATAGATTAAAGCACAAAAACCACTTAATTATGGTTTGGAAAAGATCATGTTTTGCCTTAAAATACCCGGTTTTGGGTACCCGAAACGCAGTGGTGTCTCGTAAAAGACAACAGCTTTTTGTGGCACCAACCCAAGTGGAAACACAGTGAAGGGTCACCAAAAGAAAAACATCAACGCTGAGTGGCTCAAAAGTAAAACTGGAAATGCCCGCCAACCTCGATCCTCCCGATGGCAGTCAGCTCGTAAACTACGTCACTTTAGAGATGAAATATATATCAACCTCACCAATTAATCCTCTATGGTACACATTATGATGCAGTTGTTTAAAATAATATTAGTAACATCTTTTGCCACAAAATAGACTAAGTAAAAATAATTCAAAGAAATTTTAAAAAAAATGCATCTTTTTGGCGTAAACTTACGCGTATGTTACCTCAAAGCAACAGTGTACCAGAACTGATGTACCTTGCATGAAAAGCCATGAAAAAAGGACTCCACATGGCCTCCAGAAAGTCATAATACAATATTAACAGTGCTGTTAGTTTCCTTAGCGTCCTTGCTCTTTTTAAAAATACTGCATATAATTGAGAATTTATTGTGTGAGTGTACACAGCCAAAAATGGGTATGTTACCTAGACGAAACATCGCACCATAGAGGGTCAACGATACAGCTCTATCTATACGTATAACACATATATTACCTACATAAAACGTACTTCACTTTATGCAATTAATGTCTCCCATCAATCTATCACCCAGCTATCAGCCACAATGCAGATGAACCAGTTTCTCTGAAGACCTGAGGCTGCTGTACGACTTCTTTTTACTTTTCAGCCTACCGCATCAATCATCATCATTCAAGTACTTTTCTTTTTGTCTTATCAGCCCTCACATCTAGAGTATGTAGGCCAGTGTAAAATTAAGTGAACGCTTAATTTTTAGTTTTACTACAAACTGACATGTTGCTATATGAGATATATAGCAACAAAGACAGACGTTTTTTGCATCAGAAAAAGAAAGGCTGCATTTTTTTCTTCTGACCTTAAGTGACTTAAACTGATACAAATACATGCATAGTATAAAATTCAGACATTTACACATAGATATTGTTTTAAAGTGTGTATATGCGTTGGCCCTTCATGGCCCTGCTGGTAAGGAGCTGACTACAGAGTCACCACGCATGCAGCCTGGCCTCGGGCCATCTGTCCACATGGAACTGAAAAATCTACTGCGCCACAGGCAGCGAGGACAGGCCAACAACACAGGAGCTTGTGAGGACTCATTTTTCAGAAAATGGGGGGCTTAGGCATTTTATTATTTAAGTTATGTTCACCTGAATTCTATCTGTCCTTAATGAAGCTGAAAAGCTCACGACGCTAAGTAAAAACATCTGCTACGAAGATTATGTAGCACTGAGGCGGCACTGTTCTGTATCGTCAACTGTACCACAAGGCTCCACAGTGAAAGAGGACTCACTATATTTATCAGAAGATATAAGATGCAGGCCATTCAACACTTTAAAACGCTACCTTAAGTCTAAGCGAGCACGCTGTCAGATTTTAACCTTTTGACTGCAACAAAGATATGCAATCTGATAAAACTGCACCAGCTGAAATACCACAAGCCTTTCTGCTGCATAGTTAGCATGTAGGAAGAGTTTAGTAAGCCTTTTACCTGATCCATACCCAGTGTCAGCAGTCCAAAATAACAGGGTGTCTATGGGTATTTAACACTTAAGTTTAAAGCCTTTTCAATCCTTTTAACTTCTTTAATTATTTTTTAACCAAATTCAAGACTGTTTTTTTTTTTTTGGCAAATCATCTTTTTCTTATTCTAGCATTTCAGGAAACTATGACAGTTAGTATTATAATGTGGTCCCATGCAGAGGTAGGTTTTATGAAGGAATATGGTTATTAGATTTAAGTAGGTAAATCTACATTTTGCGAAGAGGTAAGTGCAAGCATGAAGTGGTCCAGTTTTAGGTTTTAAGATTTGAAACATCAACACAAGATCTGGTGTTAAAATTTAAAGCTGGATAAATAAAATTACATTAAATGTTTGCAGTAATCAAGACCTCACAAATTCACATTTAAGACTATTTAATGACTTTTAAGGACTTTTAAAAATAAAGACATTTTAAGACTTTTCAAGGACCTGCGGACACTCCGTATTAACGTATAAAACTGCACTTCAGTCGCTATATAACACACTTTTTTTGCCATTAAGTAACATAAAGTGGCTTCCACTGTTAGACACAGCAATGACAATAAAATACTAATCCTACTGTGACACAGAGTTATTAATAAGAAATCTTTTTTACTTGGTTGCTGATGAAGTAATTCAAATTTAGTGGCACCTACACCACATTCATTGAGCTTGCCAATTAATGCATAAGTCTGGCTTTCAGTCGATCACTTGACATTCTGATACTATAACAGCGATGCTACAGCTTAAGGCCAAATGGATTGCAGACTTTTTAATTTTGAAATATAATTTATGTCCAGTTAACAGAAAGTAAAGAAAAAGAAAACATAACACAACATCAGTTATGTAGGGTTAGGGGAAATTTTGCATAAAATGTTTATTTTAAGATAAATCAAACCATTTTTCTTGGTGATATTGTGTTTGGGTTTTTTTTCGCCTCGTACCGGTTTCAGTTATGCTGCAAAATCTTGGTAAAATAGCTGATTTCGGGTGAATTTGCACTTGTAAGAGACACTGTGATTTATTTCAGAAAATATCAAAACTTGTTTTTTAGATTTTACAATGTAACGTCAGATAGAAAATGGAGGCTTTATTTTCGATTTCATAATGAATCCAATACTTATTTAAACTTTCAAAGAACCTACAAGAACCCTGTATAAAAATGTTTCATAATCTGAATATTATTCCTGGATCAAACGAATACGCAGAGGAAAAACAGTCAATAAGTCCCAAATCCTGTCAGCACCTGACAGCATTACTGCTCCCATCCAAGTCAAAGGTTTCCAAAGACTGTATGACAAGTGACTAACTAGATTTGTACCCAGTGTGCGGTGACCAAGAGTCCAAATAGACTCATTTATCTCCCTAGAAAGTTAAGAAAATCAGATGTTTGGTTTTTCCCAGCTCTGTCTGCAGAATTTCTTGCATCTAAACTGTCCCTAAACCCGTATTCTGCTGCTATTTTTGATCAAATAACACCATTTCAGTTTAACTGGGTCCCCCAGCTGAAGGATATATAACAAAAATAACCACAGCTGTACTATGTCTGGTGAAGTTAGCTTATTCAGCCCCTCTGAGAAGTGACACTTGGTATTTTGAGAGAGCTCCACTCTTTAATAAAACAAAAACAAGCCCTGCCAGTCATCCTGAACATTTTGAGACATTTAGAAAAAGAATGACGGCTGCGCCACAAGTCTTCACATTGATAAAGCCGAATAATGGAGGGCTGACATTTGGTTGCATAATGCTGGATTCAGTAATTACAGGAGAAAGAGAGAGAGAAAGAAGGGGTCTCCAAACAGTTGAGTGGCTTGTCTTATTATGCAAGTGGCACAATTTTCATTAACTCCTTGGTGCATGTCAAATCCTCAAACCAGGGATGTAACACACACACACACACACACACACACACACACACACACAGTCACACATCATGTCAAGCCTTCAGCTGTGTTGGGCCTCCACACTGTGCATGGACTCCTACAGTCTGCAGTCAATGTATAGGCACTATTATAGCGTCACATACACTATACACACGGAGTACACTGCAAAGTTTGGCTTATTTGTTGTGTTTAAGACTCGCAGCACAACTTTTTCAATCTCGCCAACGTCTGAAACGTCAAATCCGTTAACTTTGAACTCGGAGGTTTAAATTCTGCATAAATTCACAACATTAACTCGTTTAAAAATCCTCTTCGCCATATTTTCAGGACACGAGGAGGATGAAAAAACTCAAAAACAAACAAAAATAAACTCTAAAGTAACTTTACGAACCAAATATTAATGTTTCTGTGACTTAACGGGCTCAACATTTAATTCGTCAACTGACGACAAGCGCGAGCACAGAGCAACATGCTGCACGAGGAAATATTACACTTTAATGTGCAACTACGCAAAAGCATAAACAACAAACTATAAATATAATTTCAAAATTTTTAACTGAAGCACGAGTCGACAGTATGAAGCTGTGTGCGAGAAGCACACTTGCAGCGCTTCCACCATTTTCCAGTACAGTGGCTGTACTGGAAATGTGCAATAACTTGGAAAAACTCACCCGCGGATATTTCTTGACTCCTCTCACTTTTTGGCTGCGGCGCTTTAAACACTTTAAAGTAGCGGACAAGAGTTCGTGTGGTGTCTTTTCTGCGGACGATAGCTTCTCGGTGTGCAATAAACTTCTAGCAAACCTTGTGTTCACTTCTTGCTTCGCCGTCTTTCTCTCGCTCTTTCTTTCTTTTCCCGATCATGACTCCCTGCTCCCCTACACAGCCATTTTCCAGCTCAGCACGGCGCAGGGAAGGAGACTGCGTGGGAACTAATATGAAGAGCGCGGAAAGTGCCGAAGCCGAGCGGAAAAGTCCGAACGGTTAGTGAGGGGTCACCGAATGGACTCGGCCCGTAATGGTAACTTAAACCTAACAACCTTAACCCTTTGAAACCCGAGCAAATTGGCTCAGTTTCTTTCAAAAACATGGGAGGAAGGCAATGAGCAACTGAAGAAGAAATTACCCCAAAAATTACAAGAAATTTGTAAAAGTTAAAAACACAAACCAATAGGGAAATAGTAACCTGGAAAAATGTGCTTAAAATAATTTAAGAATTTTCCTTAACATTATTTAAAATATATTATTGTAATCACTAATATAGTCATAGTTATAATAATAATAATAACTATAATAATAATTATTATTTTAATAATAACTAGTTATCATGGTAGTTGTAATAGTTCGAATATTTTTTTTCCCGTAACATGTCTTTATTTGCCTTTCTCTCCTGGACATTTTCTTTTGAAAATAGATAGACGGACAGACGGACAGACAGATAGATAGATAGATAGACAGACAGACAGACAGACAGACAGACAGACAGACAGACAGACAGACAGATAGATAGATATTTAATATTTATTTAATGTTTATATATTTGATTTTGAACAGGAAAAACAGTAAAAGGGACAAATGTAAGCAAAATCTGTACTTTATCTGCATACTTGAGTCAGTTGAGTCAAACATTTATCATACCTAGTATATTATTACTACACAGAGTACTCATTATTGTAGTATTAAGATGTGTTTGTCAGTGTAGAGTGCTGTGCTTGACAATAGTTAAGTCTAAGATTATGATTATTTATGGTGTCATAAACTTGCATTTTCTGTTGTATGAGGGACAAATAAGTGCAAACACAGTGTAGTCCTGGACTTTGTAGTCCCTTTGCAATTCATTTATTTCAAGCACTGTTAAGACAATAAAAAACATATCACACACCAGTATGCATCAGATACCCACATGGTAGGAATTTCACAAAAGCCAGTTTGTCATTTGTGGACGAGGGGTTGATTCAGGAGCAACAACTTTCAACACACAAACACACTAAAACAAGTGTGGAAATGATGGACAAGTTAAGTTGAGCAGCCATGTGAAGACATGGAGTTTATCACACACAAAATAGAGATGAGAGGAGTCGTCGTCATGGAGTTTCATTTTGATTTGCGATGCTGAACCGCTGGTATGAACTACTGGTGAAATCTTGATTTAAAAAAGTAAAACATGATGATACAACGGAAGGTCAAGAGAGACTATGACGGTTTTGTTGGGGCACAAAATAAAAAGATAAAATCTTGAGAACATACCAAGATATATATTGCATCAGAAATTCGGTGATAAATTCTACACAGACACAGTTTTTTTCCCCTCAAGGTACAACGAGCAAACTTCTAATTTAATCTACAACCACCATTCAAGGTTTAATGTGTGCTAAACGTCCATTATAAATTCCCACATTAACAGTTACCTTGATAGCAAAATATAAATGTGCTCCTTCATAAAAACACAGGACAAAAGTTTCTCCTGTGTAACAAATTAATCTGAAATAAGACCGGAAGCATTTTTGACTGCTGATCAAAACAGTTCCTAAATGAAAATAATAAAAATAGCTTCAAAATAGTAACAAAATGAGAAAATAAAGGGCTGGAAATCCCATATGTTTACATCTTTTCACAAAATTCTCCTTTTAAAGCTCAAATATGTGACTGAACATCAAATTAAAGAGGTCAAGCCCCTTTTGGATGAGATTTATCATACCAAAGAGTTCAAATAAAATGGAAATATGTTGTAAAAATTGTGGGAATAATATAATGGGATGTGAAGCATGCACAATCCTTTGAGGCTGACATGAGATTAAGACCCTGCCACATGTACTGTATGTGACATTACACAATGTATCCAAGTCCATCTATCCTTACAAGGTCACTTTCAAAAAGACACCATCGACAGCTGTTATAAGGTCCACCATTGTTTATACAATATACATTGACAGCATAGATTATTAGTACTGCAACAAGACTGTTTCCATATCAAAATATACAAAAGACGATCACCTCTGCTCATTTCTTCATCCACTCAGGGCCTCTGGTTCAATTCCCTGTCATTCATTTTTTTCATAATAATTTAACAAAAAAACACATATTTCCACTAAAATGTAAACATTCATTCATAACACGCATAAAAAAAAGAAGAAAAAAAACAACAGCCAAGGGAGCCAGTTTTGCTTGTTGCATCTACTGTACAATTTTTGAATCCCACGAAGAAGGAAATCGTCCTGAAATAGAAATGTGCTCTAACTGTTTTACGGCTACTACAACTTGTGCAAACACTTGAGCTATACTAGGGTTGTAAGGAGCTGGACGGAGGCGGTTTGATTCAACAAGGTATTAATTCGAGGACAGCGACGACAGCCTGGTTTCTGAAGGTAGTCACAAAACTTTATCTACACACTTGCATGTTGATAAGGTCAGAGGAGGGACACTTTTTTTAACATGACAGACAGGAAGTGGAAGTAGAGCTCATGCATGCATGAAGCTTCTTATGTACAACTACAGTACCTCTTTTTAAATGGTTCCTTTGGCACCACAGCTAGGCTTCAGAGTATGGAGATTTTTGTCCTTTAACATGTTTACACAAGGCCTGTGTTAGGGATCGATGAGTCCTAAATAGTCACCACCAGAAGATGTATAATAGAGAGGCAGCACAGAATATCTTCTGAAATTTTATAATACATTATATGTTGCAGGACAAACACTGTAAGTTCATTTCAAAGATCCAATCTGAACACGGAACAACACCCAGTTCTACACAGGCATTGAGGTATAAAAAAAAAAGGTACAATATCAACTGATGCCCTTTTCTGCACCTGCTTTAAAACCACACTGAGAAGTTGCTGCGTGGCTTTTGTTTTGTGCAATTCCTCAACTATTAACAGCCGAAGCATCCAAGGCATTTTCAGCAACCACAACGACAAGATGAGCATAAAAAGTCATAAATAAGTTTCTTCATTTAAAACCAAAAGTATTTACAAAGTACATCAGTTACAGGCGCCACAGTGATTTGAGAACCAAGAGAGAAAACAAGCAACTAGGAAGTAAACATAGTTTGGCAGTCATTATTCTGTTAACAGTGTAGCAGGATGCATATATTACTGAGAAACATCGATGTTAATTTGTTCTTCCTTCTTCAAGCTGTTGCTCGTGATGATTTGGGGACTTGGTCACAGTTTTCTGGACACACATGCAAGGCCTTCAAATGTTAAGTACAGTAGCAGGTCGGTGACTTCACCTCTTAGTCTCCTCCTGAGTGAGACTCTCTGTCGACCTGTTGTCCCTAGAAAAGTCACAAAACTAAAACCCTTCTTTGTCTTTTGACTTGGCTTTCTGCGGTGTTGTTGTACCCTGTGATCCTCTTACTTCCAGCTTCACGGCGGATTCTGACTGGGCCGAGTTGATCCAGGACGCCTTGAATGCCTTGGGCTGCGTGACAGGAGGCGTCGGGCTTGGCGTTGCCTCCCTCTCCTCCAAATCATCGAAACTCACTTCCTGCACGGCCTCCTGTTTCTTGAAGGAGTCCCTTCGCTCCGACAGCGCCAGCTTCCTCATCACCACCACCTCTTTGGAGTGGTGGTTGCCACCGCGATGTTGTGGCGAGGCGGTAGCGCGGAAGTGCTCGCTGCCTCCACTGGCTGCGTCCTGGTGGCCTCTCTGCCCTCCTATGTAGAGACCCTGACGGCCGTGCTCGCCGACACAGACGAAGCCGGTGGCGGTGTCCCCCTCCATGTCTTCCAGCCCCTCCCCCTCAGATAGAGGCACTTCCATGGTGTGGCGGCGGGTGCTGTAGGCCTTCCTGTCTCCATGGTACCCTCCTGTCGTCTTGTCTCCTGTCAGCTTCTCTGCAGACTGGACCCTCTTGAGGAGCGGCGAGCGTGGCGGTTCTGCACTGCGGGGACGCACAGAGTGGCGGGTGATAGTTGGAGGAGACAATGTCTTGCCATGGAAACCCTGCAGGGACTTGGGGTGACTCGGGAGGCAGGATGGAGAGCACTGGGGGGAGAGGGGCTGAGGAGGTGGGATGCAGGCCAGCGGAGAAGGAGGGATGCTGCTGGTGGATTTGCAGCGACCAGCTTTGGTGTAGCGGCCCAAGACATGTAGGGAACTGGGACGAGCCTGCGGTACAGGCGAGTTAGGGGAGCTGGAGCAGGGAGAGGAACTTGAATCTGACAGAAAAAATAGAAAAATGACACAGTTTAGGGTTAATAGGTGCTTTTCACACAGCATAAATAAACAAAAAGAAAAATGACTTCACCCTTTTGGGGTGCAAATGATGCATGACACTCACCTCCAGAGTGATCAGGAGCAGGAGAGCGACAAGGCGTAGATGGCCCGGGAGAGAGACTCTGTGTGGGGGAGCCGGACAGGCTGTCGCTAGATGACTGGTGGAAACCTGAAGAGAAGCTACGACTGCTCTGCATGGGCGGAGGAGGCGTGTGCTTAGTGAGCTTCTTCAAGATGCTACGTCGTCGGCTGTGCAAGAGGAAAGAGCTGTCAGGTGTGTGTTTTTTTTTTAATGTAATATTGTTCTTGGCGTGCTCACTTAAGTACAAAGGTTTTCTTCCAAAAAGCCCAAAACTAAAAAACAGAGGTTAAAAAAAGAGAAAAAGACACAACTTCCAGAAACTAAGATCCATTAAGTTGTAATTCATGTCACTGGAATATTGATCAAAACTTCATTAGTGCATCTCCCCTCTTGTGAGTAATGACTGAGCCATTTAAAGTCTACAAATAGTTCAAAGCAGTCTCTTGCCCACCAAAATGTAAGAAACAAACTCAAAGAATGAAATTTTTGACATTAAACTGCAGTCACTAGCGACTGAAGTCGAAGCTGTCTAATCTGAGATCAAAAGTCCAGTTCAGATCAAAGTTTTGCAACGAGATGAAACGAAACCATTTTAGAGTGTGGCAGGGAAAGCTGGAGCAGTGTGAACTGGCCAGTCTCAGCTCGACTCATGCCGGCTGATGGTATCACCTGTGACATAGCTTGTCAAATCGCCAGTGGCTGGTTTGAGAACATAAGGCCGTCACCTGTTTCAACAGCCAATCAGCTTGAAGTGAAGTCAGCTGGTCAAGTCAGTAACACACTGTCAGGAGACAGCATGTTCGTTTGCTGTGGCATTCTCTGACAACAGCTCTCCCTCCACACCCAGCCCAAGTCTGTCTCATTACATCTCTGCTGGGTTTATATGTCAGTCTCTGTCCTCATAGTATGTCGGTGTTTGAAGGCAGGCCGCTGCTGCACATGTGCAAATATCACACACACACACACACACATACTTAAAAACCAAAGTAACATAAGGCTACTCTTTCAGTTGTTACTTGTATTTTTTAATGGCTGAAAAGCTGGAAGTTAGAACAGAATTAAGAGTCATTGCTTTGTAGATGATACATCATCTCGCCGAGTCACATTGGTGTAAAATACCAAGTTTTCAGAACATTAAAGACTGGTGCATTGCAAGTAGTTCCAAGTGTGAACTCCACCATCGTGAATCTTTGGTCTGAACAGGGCTTCGTACTTAACTCCGGAAAAGGGTTCATAATGTCAGAGAGAAATGCTGCTGGTGTTTATGACTTTTGTTATGTCTCTCTTTAAGTACCTGTCCTGTCCGTCCTTCCTCTTGCTCTTCTTGCTGCGTCGGGCCATCTTGGCCTTGTAGCTTGCTTTCCTGGCAGGCCCCACCTTGATAGAAGTGTTCTCCAGAGCAGTAGTCTGCAGGGTCACCCTGTTACCACTCTGTTAAAAACAGATAATCAACATCAACACCTATCTATTCATTCACCCGCTCTCTTAGAAGTACAGCCACAAAATAACATGTTAGCATATTTGTTTAAGAATGACTCAGCCGTACATTTAGACTTTTCCCTACTGACAAAAACACATTGTAATCAGCAGAAAATGTATCTTAAAAATGAAAGTTATTCTCATACCTTAAGCAGCAGCTCCACCACCTCAGTGTGGACAAGTCCCTGGACTGACTCCCCGTTGACGTGAGTGATGAGGTCACCAGCCCTCAATCCTGCCTCATGTGCTGGACTGCCATCCTCAACACACTGTGGACACAAACACACACACACAACCTCAGACTAGCAAGCAACCATCGAATCAGCTGTTACCATGACAGCCCTTTGCAATTATTACAAACAATGTTTTCAGTTTACTTACGCAGTCAAAAATATGACAAATATGAACACTAACACAATTCTGCACAGGTTCAGATAAGTCACAATGCATATTAAAATCCATAAAATACAGAGTTAATTAGGCGCATTTATTTAGTCTCTATGATCTTGACATTTCGGGCCTCTGAGAGAAAATGTGACCATCATGAAAGCTGCTTTAATATGTACTTTTTTGTTTCACAATTACAGTCTAAGTTTGCTGAATAAACAGAAATCTTCATACGTAACTAACACCAGCTATATCTGAGACAAGGACACATACCCAGACCATGTGGTGAACAGTGTAGACGTCGCTGTCTCCCATGTAGACTCTGATAGCTCGTAACGCAAAGCCAAACCTCTTCCCAGAGCTGTGGATGACCACAGGAGGCCTGAGGCAGCTGATGCTAACAGAGAGGTCCCTGCTGGGGGATGAGTCTCTGGATGAGGGGTTGGACGATAGGGACAAGGACGATTTGGGGCTCGTAGGAGGACCTGCTGAATCATCTGGAGAAGAAGACCGTTTGAAAGGTTATCAGATGACTGTCTATGGATAGTGTGTTTAATATGTTCTTACATTCTGCTGATAAAACTACTTCTTCCGAACTACCATAATAATAATAATAATAATGCAAACAATGGAGGTTAATAAATAACTTAAATGGGAAAACACCATTACAAGTCAGGTGACACTGTTCTCATTTTGTCCACAGTGTTAGTATTTCTGTTGTATGTGTATTTAGTGAGAAGTTACACAGCATCAGGCTGTAGAGGGCACTGTAAACACACAAATAGTCTCAGCTAATGCAAACAGATTACAGTTAAAGACTTGTTAAAAAAAACATGATTATAGCTGGAATTTGAGTAAGCAACTGATCTATACCAGCTTCAATGGCATCTATGATAAACCTTAAAGATAGTAACATTTTATAGACATTATCATCCTGTATACCTGGGGTGATGATGAGGGACAGGCCAGAGACAGACGCAGATTTAGGGACCTTTCCAGGTGAGGATCTGGGTTTTTCCGGAGTCTCCAGCTGGTGAGCGATGCGCCGTGACGCACCCCTTCGGAAGGATGGCCTGGTGCCAGTGCTGTTGCTCCGGAGCCGAATGCGCCGTAGGTTGGAAACCATCCCGTCTAGAATCAGGAGGCACAGTGTGTCAGTGTTTCTTAATAGATAATAACAGTGACTGGAGTACAGTGATGTGCGTTTGTCAGTCTTACCTTCTTCATCGGCAGCGATGGCGAAGCGAGGCATGATGTCGAGGCTCTGGGTGCTGTTCATCACCAGCGGGCTGGCACTGCGCTCTGACTGGGAGGAGCTGGATGAAGCACGAGGACGCAGACTGCAAGGAAAACATTAAAACCTGATATAAGAATCTCTGTCAGAATTTGTCCCATAAACAAAGAAGGACTATGAGTAAGCAACAGTGTTTTCCATATGTAAACAGCCACTGTTATGACACCATTTATGTCTCATTCTCCCTTTTCTTACTTATGGGAATAGTAGAAATGTAAGCTTCCTTGGTTCTAACGTATTGTCAGTTTTAATAAAGTGTGCATATGTCAGAATGTCATACAAGAGAGTTGCTGACAAGCTGAAGTACACAAAGGTAAATAGGTTATATACATGTGGGTGTGAGGTTGAATATAGACGCATATATGTAGATAGATATGTTATACCTGTATTTAGAAAGGGTACACATGGATAATGTTTACATGCAAAAATGTTTTGCCCTTATTCCAAAAAAAGACACAATATTCCTACTAAGCGGTTTACATGGCTAATGAAAATAAAAATTCCAATAATATTCTTGTTTGCATGCAGCTGTGCATACCCTGATAAACATGTCCTCACATGTCGCTTATTGTTACAAAATATAGAAAAGTTGAAAAGCTGGAGCCACTTGTGCCTTTGTTTTTCTTGGCGTCAGAAAGTGGCTTTTCTCGTGGGTATATCTACGTCAGAGTTTTGCAAACGGCTGGCAAGTTGGTTTGTTTACAACCTATGCAACACACACAGCTGACTGTAAAGAGGCAAGACGCCATGTCTGAAAACGGCGGCAAAAACCCTGACTAACATAAAAAGAGTGTGTTGTATACATGTCTGAGAAATGCTCATAAAACCAGAACAATAATAATAATAGCATTTTACGATAATAATAATCGTAAAATGCTACTTTCGTAAAAAAGGGCCCGATTTGTAATATCCAAATAGTATATGCTGTTTACATGAGTGATATCAAATATCAGAATATTGTCAAATTTGGAATAATAGTGGAATATTAGTGTGCATGTAAACACAGTCACTGATATATACTCCTGAAAGTGAAGATGGAGGACTGAAAGTTTTCCTAAGGAGTGAGTTATGGCCAACAAGTACTGCAGCTTTTAAACACATATTTTCGTGCATATGCAAATATACAATGTATATAAGAAACTGGAAAAGGTTTTGGACACTTTATGATGTTGCCTTTTCAAATAAAAAGAAGAAAAATAAAGAAAACAGCAACCATGGATCAACATCCATGAATCCAGATTTGCCAAATTTGTTAAAATTTCATGTTTGTATGTGCAGGTAAAGGAGCTCTGGTATATGTCTTCACCACTAGGTATTTGGTTACATTCATTTTTAAGGAAAAACATTATCTTGTAGTTAAATGTATTAATTCTAAAATGTTGATCCTATTTGCTAAAACATTACAATCCTGTCAGTGGGGTCATATCAGTCTTTCTGTGTCAACAGTCAACTCTATCCAGGGTCAGAGGGGGACCTGGAGCTTTTCCCAGTATGCTCTGAATGGAAAGCAGGAAACCTGACACTTTCACATTCACGTCTCAGAGCAATGTGAAAGCCTCCACCTGAACTGCATTTCAGGTGGAGGAAGTCAGAGGATACTGACAAAACCCCAATCAACACAAAAACAAACTCCATATAGAAAGGATCAAACCTGACGGAAGGTTAGAAAGACTTTTAGTATTATTCAAAAAGGTCTATTTACAATATCTCCTAAAAGTGGCTAATTTTGAATATTGAGTGCTTCATATTTAATCAGAGATAATATTACACTTCAATCTCACACTTTTCATTATACTGAATGCTAACAAAGCGAGAACCCAGGCTGTCTGTAACTCTTTTCCTCTCATAATGAGGACATCACTCTCTCACATTTCATGCTCTCACCTCCCCCTGTGTCCATCTGCCCTCCTGTCCCCACCAGCCAAGTGTTTGTGTCCATCGCCAGGGGAGAGGACTCCCCTGCCATCCCATCGGTCCTCCTTCTCCTCACTGTGGCTGCGCTCCGATGATGAAAGGCTCTGGTTGGACGGTGTGGAGGTGGAGAGGTGCTCTGTGCTGCTGTACACCTGGAGTAGGAAAAAAGGAAACTCGTTACAGAGACGTTTGATTGATATATCTGAATAGCCCTTTTTTAGGAGAGTTCACACCAATGTTTTGTATTTTATATGGAGACATTAACGATGTCTCCATATATAATTTCTGAGACTGTCTTCAGGTGAAGACCAGTGAGCAGAGCAGTACCTTGCTGAAGCGGTGAGCCACAGAGGAGAACTGTCTGAGCTCTAGAGATGACTCATCATCATTGGTTTCATCATCATCATCTGAGTCCAGGTGACAGTAGCGCTCTGATCGGGCTGGAGGAAACAAAATGACTTACTTACACTGAAATTACCACCAGGCATGACTTTAAAATCAGGTGTCTGCACCTCAAAAGTTTTACCGTTCTCACCGCCTGTTTCATTTTTGCCCTGTATACTTCTGTGTTAATAACAAAGGTGTGCCTTTGTCTGTGTGTGTGTGCAGACAGATATGAACTGAAGCTAAATGAGTCCATACTTGAAAATGAATTGTGTCTGTGCATAAATCTGACTGGTCTGCCACATACTGTCAAAGTAGCTGGTGTCCTCCTCAGTCTCAAGTTGAGGTATAAATTCAGCTTTCTGTCTCAGGAGGCCATTCCAGTCCAGACCCAGGAAGAACATGTGTACCTTCACCTCTGTGGTTCCACCTGGGGAACAACAACAACAAAAATTAGTCAAACAGGTTTGGCTTTCATATCTACCCATCTTGGGCTTGGTTTATAGCAACTCATCAGCCTTAATGAGCAGTTTCTCCCTCGTTACTTTAATATCTCCCTGTTGTGGTGGGATCTTCTTAGAAATGAGAACATGGCCCTCCTTGGAGCTTTGACCTACTCAAGGCAAAAGTTTCTGGTGCCAGTCATCACAGACTTGTTTACCACGGATCTACCTAAATCCAGATGTGGCCTTATTAACCCTCATTATTACAGCTGCGATGTAAACATAAAAGTGTGAATCTGTTGGAAAATTTCTTTTAAATACAGCCACAAAAATGTCTCAAGCTGCCAATTAAGCACTGAGATTGAGTCTGTTATGTTGAAAGAGCAACTTTAAATATTTTCAAAACAAGTAAAGGTGACGAGAAAATGTGTTTGTGCTTTTTCTTGGCCAGCAGAAGATCACAGTGTGACACAGCAGGTTATAATCTAGACTAGTGATACTTAACTTACAGCTCAAAATGATGTCAGGTGGCCCACAGACCATGTCCTAATTCACAAGAAATATGAATCGAATCACGCAGGTAATTCTGTTTTTGTTCTTTCAATGTAAATAAAGGCATGTTAGATTTAAGACTTTTTAAGACTTTTAAATCCACATTTACATTTAAACCAGTTTTACAACAACCAAAAATGATTGCTTCGGGACAATTTGTCCCAAATATTCATGCAACACAAAACATGACTTTTTTGGTGACGCTCATGCATGGGGAATTTGGCAGTATTTATTTAATTAAAAAAAAGTAATAATAATAAAAATAAAAAAAAACATGTTACCCGTTGTTTTTTTATTTTACTTTATAACCTCAGGATAAAAAAATTAAAAAAATTCCATTTCCCATATCTGAGTATTTTTAGACTTTTAAAAGATTTATATAAGACATATGAAAACCAATTAAGGCCTCATTTTTAGATTATTGAATTTATGCCTTTTAAGATTTTTTAAGCATCCACAGGAACCCTAGACAGAGCAGCTGTGTGAATCAGGAAAGGGAGCAGACAGAGAAAGGTGAATGAGGGGAGGCGAGCCCCGAGCCGACGCTGCGAGCAACACGTCCCCCGAGCTGCCGTCGTCCTACATCGTCCAGAGCAGAAATGGCTACCAGCCAGGTGAATGATATGCAGCAAAGGAACACAGGTCGGACTTGAACTTGGGTTGCTGCCTAGGAATTGGCCTATATGGGGGTGCAAATTCCAACTGGTAAACCAGAGGCCACCCCCATTTAATAATTATGAATGTGTGTTACATAACTGGCCCCTAGTGTGGCCCTTCAGCAAAGCAAGTTATATGTGTTTCTGCTGTAGAGGGCCCTGTCCACCTGTTCATTGTCACACTGCCACCAACCTGTTCCTAGACGCTCAAGAGGGCTCTGTCTCAACAGTCTGGTAATAAGGTCCTGGGCATCAGCTGGCAGAGCATCCTCCCCGTCTGGCCAGATGATGTCATCTGGACAAAGAAACACATACCAGTGATGCAGTGAAGGCATTTAATTGCACAGAAACATTGCATAAAGTTGAGGTGGCGGCCAATAACACAAGACTAAATGAACAAAATGTTCAACCTGTATTATGGAAGTGTAGCAAAGAAGTGATGAGTCAGAATATTAAAGCTCTTACCATTGACCACCTGACCAAAGAGCTGTTCTGGTGTGTCTCCGAAGAAAGGCACACAGCCCACTAAGAACTCATAAAGGATGATGCCCATAGCCCACCAGTCAACTGGCTTCCCATAGCCCTGCCTCAGGATCACCTCCGGAGCAATGTACTCTGGAGTACCACACACCTGCAAGGAGGAGGACTGATGTCAGTTAAGATCATAAACACCACAGATGAGATGAAGAGGAGAGTTGGGAGGAAACAAACCTGTTTGTCGATGAACTCTCTGGTATCCTTTTCGATATGCCCCTCATACAAGTTGGTGGTCATGTTCATTAGACCAATCTTTGACAGCCCAAAGTCTGTCAGCTTAATGTGTCCCAAGGAGGTGATTAACAAACTACAAAAGAAGGAAACATTTCATGTTACATCAAACGCTAGCCCCAAAACACACATCTCAGACTCAGTGAAAAATATCAAAGGCTGATCGGTTCAGAAAATTCTCTTCCAACTTCAAAAAGATTGCCAGGCTTTTAAAGACGATGGCAAGTCTAAAAAAATGACGAAAGCTTGGAAGTAATTAGGTGCTGCCTCAAAGCAGAGATAGGAAAATGTAAAATGAGGACTCACTTGTCAGGTTTGAGGTCTCTGTGGACGATGCCGTAGTTGTGAAGGTATTCCAAAGCCAGAACAGTCTCTGCAAAATACATCCGAGCCATGTCCACAGGCAAAGGACCAATGTTCTTCAATAGGTTGGCACAATCCCCACCTTAAAGTATAAACACAGTCAGACGCTTTGTTTAGGCTTTGTGACTGTCTGTGACTCTTAAGCTTTACAGTGAGTGGGCATAAAAAGACGCTGAGGCTACAGTAAGTTACTTTAATAAAAGAAATTAAAAAAACAAACTTATACTATCTTATCCTGACAGTGGTACATGAGACCAATAAGCTGCGAAAAAATCCAGTTACTATGTCTCCCCCTAGTGGTCATAATGACATCTGCAAAAGTCCAGTGGCTGAATAAAAACAACCAATCAGAGCCTGGAGTCTCTAAAACAGTGTCAATAGAGTGACCCGGGAATGAGTCCTAAAATGCAGAAATGAGTAAGCATTTTAGCACCCTTGCTTCCACCATCAGAAAGTCAATGGGTTTTGGTTAGAATTCTAAAATAAGGTCTGCAGTTAACACAAGCTGAAGAGACCTTTACATTTTGCTCTACAACCAAAAATACATCATAAAATACCTTACTGGTGAACTTTGAAGCTTTTATGTCTTCTAATGAAGGCAGTTGCTAACAAGCAGCTAAATGAGACTACAGAAAGATATCACACCAAACACAGCTTTACCTTGTTATTGTAGCAACGTTAAGTCATGCTTAGTTGGTTTTAAGCCTCACATTAGCTTTTTACTTCTGGCAATTGTATTTAGGCTTCAAAAAGATTATCTCACTGAACAAAACATGTAAGTATTATAAACATTTGTTCATTAAAGAAATGATTTAATGATCCAAATTCCAGTGGAAAAATCCCACAGGCTTTTTGATGAGGGAATCAGGGCTACATTAACAATTTCATCGGCCTATAGAAAAACATCAAACCTGGGGCATTCACTGCTTGTGCACACACTGCACAGTCCTCCTCCCCCGTGCATGCTCTCTCTCGGTCAAGCTCAATACTTCCAGCCTGAGGAGTAGCTTTGAAAATGCAGCGGCTGAGATACAACCACCAGCAATTAAAATACGTCCCTTCTCTCATTTGCCAACAACAGTGCATATGGTAAAGACAAGTGAACAGAAGAAGACCAACGATGAAAAGCAAGCTAAAAAGAAAGAGTTAAGAGCCAAGCCCGAGCCGGCATCAGTTTTGAATCCTATCATGTCCCGTAGCTCTCTCAACCTCACTGACGCTGCTTTTATGTTTATTCTCGTATTATCTCTGGCTCAGTTTAACTCTTTTATTTTAGCTTGCTTTTGAGCTTTGTTTGTCTTTTGTTTATTTGTCTTTGTTGTGTAAGTTGTTGTTGGCAGCACAGCATGTGCACAAGCATCGACTGACTGCATTAGAGAGTCCTGCTGGCTACGACCGGCTGTTTGTTTGGTTTGTTGTTTTTTTTTTACAGATTAGCTGTCGTACAGCATATACAACAAAAATATGTTTTTTGTAAAACTTGCCTACTGTAGCTCTAAAGAATATTATATCAGGCTGCCATATTCCTGGCAAATAAATGGAAATATACATGGACAATTTAAACTTTACCTTCCACATACTCCATGACCATGCAGAGGTGCCTCCGTGTCTCAAAAGAGCAGAACATAGAAACCACAAATGGGTTTTCAGCGAAGGTGAGGATGTCTCGCTCCACAAACACCTGCTGGATTTGGTTCCTAAGCATCAGGTTCTGCCGGTTAATCTTCTTCATGGCAAAACGCTGGCGTGTCTCCTTGTGGCGCACCAGAAACACAGCCCTGTAAGGCAGAAAAAGGGAGGGAGGAGGGCAAACAAAAAGAGAAAGAAGGAACATTATAGGACATATAGGGATAGGAGAGGGACAGAGGAAGATATATTAAGTGATTTCACAGGGAAATCAACATCTACATCACTTGTGAACATCAGTTTACACTTGAAATCAAGTTGCATAGACAAATTCTAAGTGTGAACACAAAAATACTACATCAACACATCCTCATTTTAGTTTCTTTTCTCCTTTCATTGGGTTCTCTGCAGTGTGAACAAGTGACTGAGTCAGTCGGACACAAACAAAGAAGTGAGTTTTACTCACCCATAGGCGCCATTACTAATGAGCTTGATAGTCTCAAAGTCACTCTCCAGCGGTTTCCTGCGAGGAGGGGTGCAGGCTGCTCGGCTCTGAATCACACACAGCCAAAAAAGAGAAGGACAATAACAGGAACTGCTGCTTTACTTCAGAAAAGCACGAGTTCATGCACTTAAAGGCTTTATAGTGATAATGAGTCTGCCTGTATTAACAAGCACTCTAATTAACACTTTAACAGTATAAAGAGCAAGTATAAGAATTATAAACAAAACCACTTCGAACCAATAAACCCTCTTTATCAAACTAAAATACAAACATTTAAAGATTTGGTTGACTTCAAAAGGATTAAAGTTATGTACAGAGAAAAAAATAAATTATTAGTTAACAGTATCCTGAAGTTGTTTAAAATGAGACAAAGTCTGCGTGACTTTAGAGTAATATATGTGTATAATTCATGGAACAGCTGTGCTGTGGAAATTAAAAACTTCACTAACATTTAAAAAATACAAACAAATTAAAAAGAAAAATTATTGAATGGATATGATATGAATTGTCAGGGGATCTAACATGGTAAGACAGAGTTTATGTTATACAGGTTGTTTTTAATTGGTGGTGTTTTGTTTGTTTTATTCTGATTGTTCTGTTTTGAATGATTCATTTTCATTTGAATGATTTGACCGAGGTGTGTGTGGTAAACACCGTGGCAGAAAAAATGAAATGTTTTTGTTTCATATTACGTTTATTGATAAAATAGTTTTTAAAAAATGGGTAGGATCTGATAAGTATTCACTTCTTCCTATTCCATTTCTGACAGTAAATTCTAAATTATGTCAAGTAGTAAAAATGTGTGATGGATATTCTTGCTTGTTTTCAACTTTGCATTTTCAACTTTTAGTCATTTTTTTCACGTTTGAAATAAAGATATAATCTATTCAAGTCACTTCATATTTTTTCAGTACAACTGCCATTTATTGTCTTTCATATAACTTTATTGGACCACTGTTTGTTCTGTCAAACAGAGAGTCACATTACAGTTCATTACAGCCGTTTAATGTAAGCTTATACCTGTATGGGTGTTGCCTCTCCCGTGTCATCGGCCTCTCTGCTGGCTGCTCTGTGACTCGGACTTGTCTGCTCCAGATGGACCATCTCTGTAACACACAGATCAAACTCCATTCAGCTTAAATGAACACCAGTAAGACAATAAGTGCTCATTCAACTGTTTGCAATGATACAAACTGACTAATGATGTTTGACAAAATAACGCTGCCACTTTACTTACAGTGTATTTGTAATGATTTTTTCAATGAGTGTATAATGTCTTAGTTCAGTTGATTCAACTGATTAAAGATTTCCAATTAAATGAATTATGCTTTTTGCTTAAAGCAGTTCTGACATGCAGCTCTATAGAGGGAGTATTTTTAAGGCTCTCATCAAACAAACCAAAAACACAACCTGTTTAACAGGGTGTAAACTAAATGAGGGGAAATCAGTGTCATTTGGGCAACAGGGTATACAAGAGGAGCAGATTCAATAACAACAGAAAAACACGTAAAGTTACAGCGCAAATAGTAGTAAGTTGAGCAAAGTGTCATGACTCATTTCAGGATGCGCCTTGTTTTCAATCAAAAGAAGCACATAAAATATCAAGCATTTTGCACCAAAAAAAAGAGCAGGCGTAAAGATGGTAGCAGGAATAGTGCCTTTACCATAACCATTTCGCAGTGTAATTTAATTTTTACAAGTTCTCATACAAACAGAACAGATTTTTTGAAAATCATATATATATTTCATTTTAATAAAATAGTGAACAAACATTTGACTCAGTAAAA